>NC_072441.2:124320681-124623712 GCF_028878055.3 Symphalangus syndactylus | reverse complement strand
CTGTTTGAGAAGGGGTCTCTCTAGGAGATACAAGACTCTTGCAAATCATCAAGAAAAGACCCCCAAGAACCCCAATGTAACAGTAGGCAATGGACAGGTGGTTTACCCTAAAGGCTCACTAAAAAGAGATGCACAAACTCATTATTAATTCAAGAAATACAAGCTGAAGCCACAATGAGCTATCACTTTTTACCTTTGGATTGGCAAAAATCAGGAGCAAGATAATGCCAAGCATTGGTGCAGATGTGGGTATACAGGAGCACTGGTGGTGGCTGTAGCTGGGGAAGCCACTGAGGGAGTGATCTGGTACCACTTAGTCATAGCAAGTACACACATGGCCCGTGAAACAGCAATTCTGCTCCTGGTTCGATGTCCCCGAAATTTCTTAACACAGCCATAGGGGTCATATGTGAAGATGTTTGTTACCATGCTGGGCTGTTTATGATGGCCATAAACAGGGGACTTGGAGGCAACCTCAGTGATCATCTCACTGAGGAGTGGACCCGTAAACTCAGGTAGATGCTATCATGGAGGATATGCACCTGCTGAAAGCAGAGGACCAGGTGTGGCACCGCAACACACAGCAACGAGGAGAAAGTTCAGCACAGTGCGAAGAGAAACAGCGAAACAAAACAAAACAACCAAGCACGAAAGGCATAAGAATTCTGCTCACATGGATTTAAACTACAAGCATACAGATCCACAATCCACATGTTCAAGAACACATACCAAAAAATGAATACACATTATGGCTGCCTATGGAAGAAGGTAAATGAAAGTGAGAGAATAAACATAAATAAGATGTGACAGATCTCGCACAGACCAATGATCATGATACTGTGCTATGATCTGAAGAATATAGTTAACTTAGTCTTCTGCATCTGAAGTCCAACTCAAACAAAAAGAGAAAAGAAACGAGGCTTTCACTTCCCCCAGGGAGCCTTCCAGGATTGACTAAATGCTGCACATTTTTGTTAGGCCTTCCTAAGGCCTGTTTGTCCTCTGGTATTGGCATTTATTGATACACGGGTATCCTGTGGGTATATTTTGCTTTCTCCTTTACAGTTTAGACCATTTGGGGGCACAGACTTGGAATCACGTGTCTTTGTTAAGCTCCACTCCAGCCGCCTGCCTGGTACCTGCACATTCTGGATGCTGGAATGACCAGGTCTAAGGGGGAAGTTGCTTTGCACAGAGTGCTGTCCCCACACAGAGCCTTCCATCCTGCTGTGCTCTGCTGTGCACAGTGGAAAAAGCACTAGGCCAGGAGTTCCAAGATTTGGGTTTAAACCCTATTTTCCGCACTCATTACCTGGGTGACTTTGGACAATTAATGTTCTCCTTGAGGCTCATCTGCAAAATGGAGATAAATAATACACCTTTCTCTACAGGGTGAGGATTACCTGGGAAAATGGGGGGAGGGTGATCTTTAAAATCACACTGCCTTCTAAAGAGGGCTGATGTTGTCCCAAGAGCCTCAGGGTCCCTGCAGTTAGCCCTCTGAGCTGCTCACAGGAGAGACGTCTCCATGCTCACTCATCCCTGGGTGAGTCTGACTGTGCTGAGGTTTGGGAGTGGGCCTTGGAGAGCTGTGTGGGTGTGGGGTGGTGGGCAGATCAGGGATGGTGGGGTGAGGAAGAGAGATGAGCCCTGAAAAACAGCTGAGGCTTGGGGGTTCCGCTGGGTCTCCCGGTGTTAAAAATCCCAGCAGTCAGGCACTGCAAAAGGCTTCCAGGAATCGGGAGGTGTCTTATTTAATTCCAAGTGTTTGTGTTGGTGTCTCCTCAATGTGAGTGATATTTTTCTTCTCTGTGGCAATCCAATATGCATCCAGATGTGCCTATCTGGATGCATATCCATAGTACACAGAAGACACTCACAGCAAGAAGAATTCAGTGGAGGGAGGAGTTTGGAGCCAGAGGTGACCACGAGAACAGCAGCCCTCAGAACAGAGTTTGGGTTTCCGCTGAGCCCTATAATGGGGGTCTGAGCAAGTCCTATCTAGATCCTGCAGAACGTGTGACCCCAGCTCGTATGTGAGTTATGCCTGAGCTAATGCATGTGAAAATGAGTTTGTTATTCCTCTTCTCTTCCATTCCATCCTTGATGGGCTGCTCAGAACAGACCATGACCCTCAGGCTCCTCCCTGGGGGTGACTCTGCAGTCTCTGTCAGACCACCATGGTCTGACATGGCTTGGAGTGCACAGACACCCCAGAGCAGGCACATCCATCAGGCTTGTTCAGTGCTTGGGGTTAC
Organism: Symphalangus syndactylus; assembly: GCF_028878055.3. Classification (NCBI taxonomy): domain Eukaryota; kingdom Metazoa; phylum Chordata; class Mammalia; order Primates; family Hylobatidae; genus Symphalangus; species Symphalangus syndactylus. The sequence goes on along the minus strand of NC_072441.2, from coordinate 124,621,454 downwards.
AAATAAATATTTGATGCAGATAAACAGAGGTGCCCTGCTCCTCCCAGCCAAGGGCTGTCTCAGAGGTGTTGCCTGCATCTTAGATGCCTGTCAAGGGCAAGGCTGAGTGTACCCCTTCCCTGATTGGGGTGACACAAAACAGGCTGCTCTGCATGTTTTTTCAGCAAAACCTGTGCTGATAATGGAAGAAGAGTAGGCACAGGTGTGTTGGAACCCCTGCACTGGCGGAGCATGAGAACCTGGCTGTGGGGCCCTTGGGCTGGGGAGGGGCTGTGACTTTGGTCTAAAGCCCCACACACACTGTTTCATGTCTGCCTTACTCACCAGTCAATCTTTAGCCCTAGAACATAGTAGATGCTCAATACATACCTGTCAAATGCAGAAACTAGTGTATAGAGCATGCCATGTTTATTGGAAGTCCTCCTTGCCACCATCCCCCACACTGCCCATGTGTCTCTGCTGCAGAGTGTCCCACAGCACCTCAAGCTCCACCTGCCCCAGCTCCCAGCCTTTTCTGATCCTTCCAGGCCTCTCTTCCTGAGAACCTCAGTTTTGCCTATAGTCCATATGACACAATTGGGACTTAGTTATGTGTCATTTTACACTAATGTGGGCAATTTTATGCAGATAATGCTAGTCTCTGGAGCTCTTGAGGTTCTGATCACAGGTCTGTCTGCTCTGCTTCAGAGAGGCCAGTGCTGAGGCCAGTAAACCTGTTAAGGGTTTGGTTCATGTTGGACTTGGTTTTGTTTCTGTTTCTGCCTTTCATCACAATGTTCATTAACAGTTTATAGAGTTTTCCTATGCTTCATCTTGTTTGTCGCCTAGGCATGGCAGATTTTGATTTATCTTACTTTACAGAAAATACCAAGTTTAGGAAGGCCAAGTGATTTGGCCATGGTCACATGACTATTTCCGGGACAGTCTGCTGCCACACTTCTTCCATGACCAGAATAGTTCTTGCTATGCATGGAACATGCCGAGCGGCCCATCTCCATGCCACCCTGGCTCATCTAACTCCAGAGTCAGTGCTCTTTCCTGGCCTACCAAAGCAGCCTGAATTGTTGGCCATTCGCAGGAGGCATGAGGACACCATGACTTAGCCCAGTGTCATGGGATAGGGCTTCACATTTCACAAGTCTGTTGTGTTGCACTTTCTGGCTTGGATTTCTCCCTATCTGTCCTTGATTGTTTAGAGGGTGTTCTGAGATTCCCTATGCAGCAGGCCTGCAGCTCAGGGCCTGCTAAACAGACTTGCTGGGAAAGGCAGAAGCATCTATAGGGCTTGTTTCACTTCTTTAGCGAGATGTCAGCAGACTGGAAGAAATCCAGTAAGAACACAGGCCACTGAAGGGACAGAGAGCTTGATTTCTGAGGCAGATGGAGATAAGGAGGGTCACTGCATTAGGCTGACAAGAGGCCCAGAGGGAGCTAGCTGTAAAGACTGGCCACAGAGCCCAGAGTCCTCACACTCAGGGTGGCAGGAAGCGGGAGGCTTGCAAAGGGGTTTCCAAGAGGGGCAGGATTGAACTAGGTTGATGAAATCATACCAAAGAAACTTTAGATCAAGTCCATGATGAATCTCACAGAAGGATATACACAAGTGCAGCAGGGAGATTTGGAAGCTGTGTCCACCCACATCGTGCAGGGAGGCTTGGGGAACATTTTTGAGCTGCTCTCCTCTCCTTTCCTCCCTCCCAGAGGGCCTGGCCTATTTATCCCGCCAGTCAGATCTGACTGGGCCAGACTAAGGCTTGTCTAGAGTGGGACAAGGCAGCTTCTGGGGTAGGAGACCTTAAAAACCGTGTCAGGATTAATCCAGAATCCTCAATCACATCAGACAAATATTCTAAGATGGGCAAAAGTGCCCCCCGGAGGACTGTGAAAAGCCCAGGGGCAGGTGATAAGGTGAAAGCGGCAGCAGGCCTGCTGAGTGTGTGCGTGGTGGCGGGGCTGCACTGAAGCCACCGGAGGGGCCGTCCAGAGGCAGCTCCTGAAACAAGAGGAGACACCAGGGGAACCCCACAGGGCAAGCCCTGTGTGAGACACAGTGGAGCCTGCAAAGGAAGGATCCCACTGGATCAGAATAAAACGATGCCCTCAGCCACACAGATGGGAACTTCCACCCTCACTTAGAGAGCTGGAATGGGACATTCACATATAAACTCATGCCTTATATTTTTTTTTTATTTTTTTGAGATGGAGTCTGGCCCAGACTGGAGTGCAGTGGCGTGATCTCAGCTCACTGCAACCTCCGCTTCCCAGGCTCAAGCGATTCTCGTGTATCAGCCACCTGAGTAGCTGGGATTACAGGTACCTGCCACCACGCCTGGCTAATTTTTGTATTTTTAGTAGAGACGGGGTTTCGCCATGTTGGCCAGGCTGGTTTCAAACTCCTGAGCTCAGAAAATCCGCCCGCCTTGGCCTCCCAAAGTGCTGAGATTACAGGTGTGAGCCACTGCGCCTGGCCATGCCTTATATTCTTAATAGTTATACACACACATGATCAAGTCAACTGCACATCAACACATATGGTTCCTATTCCACATAGGGGTTTAGTAATTCTCAACTCATTCTTTGGGTGTCTTTGTGAAGGTCCAAGTAAACCTTCTAGAAGTTGGCCTTGTTGACTATTAGAATCAGGATTCTGAGAGAGTAAAACTAAGGAAACAGCAACCTCTGTTTAGATTTTTTTAATTGACAGATAAAAATTATATATATATAAAGATGATGTACAACATGACATTTTAATATAGGTACACACTATAGAATGGCTAAATCAAGCTAGTTATATGCATGACCTCACATACTTTGTTTTTTTAAGGTAAGAACACTTAAAATGTACTCTCTTGGCAATTTTCAAGTATATAATATATTGCTGGGAACTATAGTCCCCAGCCTGCACAATAGAGGTCTTGAACTTATTCCGCCTGTCTTGACAAATCTTATGTCCTTTTTTTTTGAGACGGAGTTTCACTCTTGTTGCCCAGGCTGGAGTGAGTGCAGTGGCATGATCTTGGCTCACTGCAACCTCTGCCTCCCAGGTTCAAGCGATTCTCCTGCCTCAGCCTCCCAAGTAGCTGGGATAACAAGCATGTGCCACCACGCCCAGCGAATTTTTTGTATTTTTAGTAGAGATGGGGTTTCACCACGTTGGCCAGGCTGGTCTCGAACTCCTGACTTCAAGTGATCTGCCCGCCTCGGCCTCCCAAAGTGCTGGGACCACAGGTGTGGGCCATTGCACCTTGCCATCTTATTTCTATCTGAGAAACATACTCTGACTTCTCTGCAGGGGGCAGTCGCGCGATGACTCTGAGAGCTGAATCATTATCACTTTGCACCCTGTAGCTGGGGTGAGGCAGGATGTGCTGATTCTAAACTGCAGCTTCTCACTCTTCCCCAGAAGTGGAAGTGAAAGTGGGCAGGAGCCGCCGTGTCATACACAGGCCTGTGAGCTAAAGGGGTGAGAACTGCATGTGGTGGCTAACCCATGGGGGAAGACTCCAGAACGGATGATCCAGGTAAGCCTGCTGTCCTAGAGAACAGTTTAGGAAGGTTAGCAAGAGGGCAACTTCTCAAGTCTTCTATGTAACAGAAAAACACAGTAGGTTAAGATACAGTATCTACAGCCTTTCCCCTCTTCTGCTGTCTGCTAAACGGTGTCCACCAGCTCATCTTGTGGGCTGCGCAGACTTGGGGTAAAAGGTGAGTTGGGAGGTACCATGCTGTTTGGGTTTATATGTTAGAAAGGTCAGAGTAGCCAACCTGGATGTACTTAGACAATGAGAGAAGAGGAGGAGATATCAAAGAGCCAGCATGACAGGCGTGTGAGAAGCATCCTGAAGAGCCTGCAGGAGGAGGAGACTTCGGGGGCAGCTGCCATCTGTGCAAGACAGAGGGAGAGGTGGAGATGGGGAATGAGATTTTTTAAAGTTTTAACAATATGTTACGAATGAAATTCCTCCCTTTGGAATTTTCCCCAAATCTTCAATAAACATTTTAATCGCTTTCAAAATATGTGACATCAGATTTGAGTCTCTTTAAATGTGACACCTTGAAGAGATGGAGCCCACAGGGCAACTTTTTTTTTTCTTTTGTGGGTTGTAATTATAAATGAGAATGACTTGTCCAAAGAAAGTAGGAATTCAGTTGGAAGTATCAGTAACTCTCAGAGATAGAAAGATGCCAATTTAGGTAAAGTTGAGAAGAAATAGATAGATTAGCATTGATGTACATCCCAAATCTTAAGTTTGTGTGTGTGTCTGTGTGTGTGTGTGTGTGTCTGTGTGTGTATTATTGAATGTTTCTCTGGGGAAGGGGTATATAGCTTTCGTCAGATATCAGGGAGTTCTGTGACTGCAGAAAAGTCAAGGGCAACAGAATAAGATGATGAATAGAAAGGAAGTAACAGAGGAAGGGAATGGCTAAGGAGACACAGTTGTAAAATAATAATAATAATAATAATAAAGAAAGACTCCTGTCATAGGATCTATAGGCAGAGAAAGGAAGAATAGTTAAATTTAAATCAGTTATGAATGCCCAACGCAGGAACTTATTTCCATAAAACCAAGCCAAACTTGGGGAGAGGGGTTAGAAAAAGACAAAAGGAGATGGTGATTTGGTGGGAAACATGAATGATAAACACTCTTCAGAATGTTCCTATTTGGTGGCCTCTCTGGAACCAGCTGCTATTGAGCCCGATTCAGCCTGTGGTCAAGGCCATAGCACTAGCACTGTTGCTAGGACTGTGTCTTAGCCTATTTTCTGCTGTTATAACAGCATATAACAGACTACGTCATTTATGTAGAACAGAAGCTTATTTGGCTCATGGTTCTGAAGACAGGGGAGTCCAAGAGCATGGCACCAGCATCTGGTGGGGGTCATCCGATGGCAGAAGGTGAGTGAACAAGGGAGTGTGGGAGGGCAAGTGAAAATGGAGGCCAATTTATCCTTTTATCAGGAGCCCATTCCCACAATAACAATATGAATCCCTTTACAAAGGCAGAGCCCTCATGGCCTCTTAAAGACCCTACCTCTTAAAACTGTTACAACGGCAATTAAATTTCCAACACGTGAACTTTTGGGGGACATATTCAAGCCACAGCTGAGTGTAAACTGGCAGAGGTGATTTGAGGGCGATTTGATAGTATGTATCAGAATCAGAAAGATACCTCCACTTTGCCTCAGCCTCCTGAATAGCTGGGGTTATAGGCATGAGCCACCATGCCCGGCTGTTTTATAATGATATGTCATAAATTCCCTTTTGTCCTCTTTAGGAATCCTCTTTAGATTAATCCTTGCTTTTCAGTAATTCTAGTCACTCTGCTAGCCCCCTCCCATCCCCCTTCTTACCACCTTGCCAAGAGTTTGTCGTGTGCATATTTCTCTCTGGGGTTGCCGCTGGCAGGTGGTGGTGGTTAGAGTTCTGTGACGAGTGTGTGGGAAGGAGCCCATGCCTTGGAGTTGGGAGGCCGAGGTTAGATTCATGGCTCAGTGGGACTTTGGATAAGTCACTCAGCCTCTTTGAATTCCCATTTCTTTATCTTCATGCCCTTCCTCCCTTGCACTGTTACACTATTGCATAAATGCCTCCCCTTCAGCATTTCCTCATGACCCAGGGTTCACTCCCATGTAATATCTGTCTGAGTGCCTTGCCAGATGTAAACTCCTCTGATGCAGGGACTCAGCTTCTTTATCTCTGTATCTCCCAGAGCACCTAGCAAAGGACTCCAAACATACTGGATACTCACATTTGTTAAATCAAAGCCAGACATTAAAAAGCACCACATCAGCCCTCACAAAAGCAGAAGATTACTGTCTTTTTAAAATTAGTGTTGTTATAACGATTTTTGGTTTGCCTAGTTTCATGTTATCATCAGAATTTCTCAAAGTGTGTCTATCCACCACATGCCACAGAAATGCCAGGATGCTAGTTTAAAATCCAGATTCCAGGGAATCCCAATCCCAAGACACCTGCGGGTGCATCCTGGTAATGTGCATTTTAAGTAGGGTGATTATTCAATTTATTGCCTAACTGGGACACTTGAGTGAATAGGGGTACTATTAATAGTTATGCTGGGACAACTGGCATAAACCAGGACAGTCACACTCATTTCAAGTATTTCTTTGGACACTCAAGTGTGAGAACTGCTGCCCAATGCTCTAATTTTTTGGTGGTAAGAACCAGTTGTCTTCTCCCCTTTAACTCCTTAAATTGTGCAGCAAAGACAGGCCCCTGAATTGATGGGCTAGGCAGGCAGCTACGGTGCTGCCATTAGGCTGAGCAGGAGCACAGGGTGGCCAAGAGTGTGAGAGTAAGGGCAGCCGCTGCCCAGCCTGGAGTGTCCTCCCGCTACCTTGGAAGATGCTGGCTGTGGCTACTGTGAATGAAGCTGTAAGGGACTGGTGCTGATGTCTTCTCCAGCTGTCTTTCAAGGACCAGGGCCCTCTTCACTCACAGATGAGACTTTAAGGTGACAGCAATAACACAAATAATGCCCCACACTCGACAGTGAGGGAGAATACCTACCTGTAAGTCAGAGAGCCCCAGGCCGGCAACAGCCACCCAGCATGTGGTGGCACTCTGCAACCTGGCCAAATGCCCACTGCATCACTGAGGACAGCAACGGGGCCTCCAGATCCTGTGGCAGGGCTGTTGCTTCCTTTCAAGAGAACTTGTCTTCTGTTCATTTTGCTGTTCCTTTTGATTCACAATCATGGAAAAGCACCCAGTTCTATCAAAGCCAATTCTAAGACTTTTGAACAAAAGCGAGCTATGACATTACACCTGAAATATGAGTTCCAGACCTATCTCACCAGGATCCCTTGAGCTTTCATAAGACAACCTCTAGAGCTGGGGTTTCATTGTCCCCTAATAGCATTAAACCAGTGGTCCATGGAATCCCTGCATGAGCACGTAGGGACGCTTTTCTCATTTCTGTGCTTCATGCTTTCACCACACACATACTTTTCCCATGAGACAAGCCCATATGTCACCAGGTAGACAGATGATGAGCCTTCTGATTTGCAGTAAAACTCATAGACTCTTGGAATTTTGGAAAGTATAACCTGCTTTCAAATAAGGTTTTAATTATGCTCTGGCTAAAGAACTGGTTGTGGTGACATATATGACATGTAGACATATGCATATGCCCTGCCACTGGGACACACAGAGAAGGGACCGTATCCAGAGAGGGCGTGGGGACACTCACAGCCACGCAGGTGAGCAATGGCTGAAGAAACTGAGGATGTCGAGCCTGCCTAAGTTGTCAGAGAAAGGATGGGGGATAGGCCATGATATCTTTGTCAGATATCTAAAGACCTGTCACTTGAAGGAAAGATTCGTTTTATTTTGTATCTCTGTTCCATAAAACTACATGATTCCATGCTTTTTTTTTTTCATGATATTCTCTTCCCCACTAATCCCTCTCAGATGCTACTTTCTTTATGCACCCTTTCTGGGGCAGAACCAGCTGTCCCCTCTTTCAGGATGCCAGCACCTGTCACACTGCATTGTAATATATATATATATATATATATATATATATATATATATATATATATATATATATATAAAATTATCTGTCTCATCCACTAGAGTATGGGTCCCTTGAGTGCAGGAGCTGGGCACGCTTTTCTATCTCAGCACCAAATACAAAGTAGCCCTTTCGTGCATGTTTACAGAATGAAGGAATGAAGAAATGACTTTTCGGTAGGGGCGTTTTAGTATGAGCTCTGTGAGGTGATGGAGATCATCAGCTCCATTTTATTGATAGGTAACTAACGGAGGCACACAGAGAAGAGGTGACTTGTCTAAGGTAACACAACTAGTAAGTGGAGGCACAGAGACTAGTTCTCAGGTCTTCCTATGTAAAACTCCAGCCTTTCTGCCATGAGAACAAGTGTGAATGTAAATAGGTAACATTAATAATCAAGTCACTACTTATTGGCACTAATTACATCCCTCATCACTGAGACTGGGCCTTCTGTTTAAGATATGGAGACCAAAGTCCAGGAGCAGTGGTTCATGCCTATAATCCCACCACTTTGGGAGGCTAAGCAGGGGTGGATTTCTTGAGCACAGGAGTTTGAGACCAGCCTGGTCAACATAACGAGACCCAGTCTACACACACACACACACACACACACACACGTCAGATATGGTGGCATGTGTCTGTAGTCCCAGCTACTCAGGAGGCTGAGGCAAGAGGATTGCTTGAGCCCAGAAATCTGAGGCTGCAGTGATCCATGATCTTGCCACTGCACTCTAGCTGAGGCAACAGAGGTGGGGAATTATTATTTCCGTTTTACAGGTGAAGAAACTGAAGATCAGAGAGATTGAGAAACTTGCTCAAGGTCACACATCCAGTAAGCGGCAGAGTCAGGATTTGGAGCCTGGTCTCCATGAATCAAAGTTCATTCATCTCTATACTCCATTGCCTGGCAGAGTGAGCCTTCAACTTATTACTACTAAATGCTGTTTCTGGAACAGGAAGACATCGGAATAAAGGACCGCTCCTAGCAGTGAGAAAACTGCAGAGACGGATGAGCTAGTACTTCAGGAGGCAGTTCGACCAGCATCCAATCATAATTGGAAGTGATTAAGCATTTGGTGGGACTGCAAGCTTGGCCAGGTGGTTGGAACGAATGACTTTTATGGTTCCTTCAGCTCAAGATCTTGCTATCCTAACATTTGTAGGGGTGAGGGCAAAAAGATAAATGGAGGCCACAGATGATATGTCTAAACATTTAAAAGTTAAAAATCCAGCTAGCAACTGTTAAATGAAAACATGTTCCGTCCTCAAACACCTGGAAGATCAGCTCCATGCTGAAATGTGGCGGCATGGGGAGAGCTGGCTTAGTTGCCAGCCTGCAGCCTGTTCCCCTTCTCTTTCCACCCTAGACTGTACCCCTTAAGAGCCCCATGTACATGGAGTGAGAACACTCCAGCCCTAATGTCCAGGTTCCATTCCCTGTCCCCAAAGAACTGCCTCCTGGCCATGCTGCAGGCACAGGGTATGCATACCCTTGGAAGCAGAGAGCAGAGGGAAGAGGGCTGCATGGGCCCGGGAAGCAGCTTTGGGTTGTTTGGACAGCGCAAGGATATGGTCTAGAAGGGAGGGCACAGGCTTGCTCTCCATGGAGAAGGTGGTATGGCCTGAGGAGGGCCAGCATAGGGGCCTCTCGTGCCTGGGTCTAAGGGCAGTGTTACTGCTGACACTGAAGTCTCATAACGTTAGGTTCCTTGGGCCTTTCCTTTCTCTTGGATGTTTATATTATCTTGAGATAATATATTATCTGTGATTAAGACTAACAGCCTCTGTCTGGGACAAAGACATCTAGGTTGGATGATTGAGCTGGGCTTTAGGGGAGCTTTGCTGGACTGTTAGACTTTGGGTACAGTGGGCCTAAAAGGGACTATTGCTGGAGAAATGCAGGCAAAATAACTGATGGGAGCTCTAGTTCGTTTCCTTTCGTGTTCTGTCCTTTTCTCCCTGGTTGGCTGCCTATCCGTCATCCCTTACTTAAGAATATTCTGGGTTTTGGAGGAATTTCCCTCTTTTATCCCACAACTTTCTTCTACTTAGTCTCTTCTGTGTCCTCATTCTCTAATGTTCTAAAGGCCACTATGTTCCCAGGTCTGTCCAGAGTTGAGCTGGAGCTGCCTTCTCCCACCCTGACAGTGGACTTCTGTGGAGTGAGTATCTTCAGCTGTATCTTTAAAGTTGGCAGGCAGATCACCTGAGGTCAGGAGTGATCTGACCTAATCCTACAATCCTAATCTCAGTGAGCGCTGACTGCCATCCATCCAGATCAGTGGAAGGGTGAGTTTGATCTCTCAGGGAAGACAAAGCTATAGAGGCCGGGTCCGCCTCACTTGCCGAACCAACTCGCCCTTTATCCAGCCTGTATCTGCGGGTGGGTTGGAGGGGCTGCTCAGTGCTGGGTTAAAAGTGTGAATTCTAGAGACTGTCAGCCAGACCTGGGTTGAAATACTGGCTCCCCTCCTTATAAGCTGTGTAAACTGGGCAAATCACGTCACCACTTTGGGCCTCAGTTTCCCATCTCCAAAATCTGTAATATGGGGAGACTAGTAAATACATCCTAGGGACATTTGGAGACTTAATGAGAAAGTTGACAAAAAACCTCTTAGTTTTGCAGTGGCAAGCACATAACAGCGGCTCAAAAAAAAAAAAGAAAGTCAGCTGTTATTAATACTTCCCACTCCTGTTAATAGTATCCCTCCAGTCTCCAGGCTTGGAGCCATGGCATTATCTTTGACACTGCTTTCTGTACCTACTGCTACCATCTGGGTTGAGGGTCATACTTCAAACAGTCCCTTTCCTACCAGTCTCTTCTCCTTTCCATCTTTTCTGTATGTTGCTGTATTCACTTTCCTAAACCATTCTTTGATCATGTCCTTTCCCTCTTCTAAAACATTCTGGGGGTTGCTATTGCCCACTACATAAAACACAGCCTCACCTGTTCAGCCCTCCTAAATGTAGCCCTAGTCCTATTCTTCTGCCATTATTTCCCATGACCCAAAATATGGTTGCTTTATTTGTGGATTTTGATAAATATCTTGGGTTCTAAATTCAGTTTGTGCCATTTTTTTAGTTGTGTAACCCTGGACAGGGCTTTAACTGTCTTTGAGTGCCTGTGTTCTCAACCTGGGTAATATTACTCGATTAGTTAATGACTTTGCCTTCCTCCCAGACCAGTTTCCATGTGATAGCACCCTACCAATGTTAAGTCTTTCACCATTGCAGCTCATGCCCAGGACATTCTCCACCCTTCTCATTTCAGGGATGCCTCAAGGTCTACATCCTCCTGGTTGGATGATAGGATCCAAGATTCAATGATGTTCTAAAATAAGCAAAAGAAGGGGAAGGAAGAGTGGTAGAAGAGGAGGAAAAATAAGAATTTGATCCCTGCCGGGCGTGGTGGCTCACGCCTGTAATCCCAGCGCTTTGGGAGGCAAGGTGGGCAGATCACCTGAGGTCAGGAGTTCGAGACCAGCCTGGCCAACAAGGTGAAACCCTATCTCTACTAAAAATACAAAAATTAGCTGGGTGTGGTGGCAGGTGCCTGTAATCCCAGATACTTGGGAGGCTGAGGCAGGAGAATCATTTGAACCTGGGAGGTGGAGGTTGCAGTGAGCTGAGATAGCACCACTGCACTCTAGCCTGGGTGACAGAGTGAGACCCCATCTCAAAAAAGAAAAAAAAAAAACAAAAAACACTAGTCTCCTCTCTGCTCCCCTGGGAATACACTGAAGATTTTGAGATTAAATAACCACAAATTTTACTTATTTCAAGTTGTGTTTTTAGTGGCTGACCAGAGTGATCTTTGGGCTCATAGAAGAGAGTCTGGTGGCAGACATGCCCACTGGGAGGCCTGCTCCATGTCAGCATGGGCTGGAGAGTGGAGGCTGACATGTACTAAATGAAGAGGCTGTTTAAGGGAACACTGGAGGGCAAGCAAGGGCTCAGCCCTGGGCACTGCACCACAGTGGACATAGATGGCGGCAATTCTCTGCGCCAGGTAAACACCCCACCTGGTGAGTGAGGCAGGCTGGAGGGTTGGACCTTGCACTGGAAGGTAGTCACAGCCAGGGTGCCTTGTTTGCGGACTTCTTGAGCCCCCTTTTTGTGACATCTCTCCTCCGCAAAGCTGCAACCCTACATTTCTATATTCCTGCATAATGCCATACCAGATATATAACATGCATCACATCATTCAATGTTGCAAGATCCCTGGGATACAGATATTATTTTCCCTGTTTTGGAGACAGTAAAACTGAGGCTCAGAAATTTAAATTACTGTCCAAACCCATGCCACTGGTAAGAGGCAGGACTAGGATCCGCAAACCTGAAAGCTCCACTTCACATTGAGTTTATCTGGACTCAGGTCCTCAGACCGACCAGCCCAAGGAACATCTCACCAATTTTAAATCCGAGTCATGGCACCAAATTTCATGCGCGTCCGTGTGAAGAGGCCACCAAACAGGCTTTGTGTGAGCAACATGGCTGTTTATTTCACCTGGGTGCAGGCGGGCTGAGTCAGAAAAGAGAGTCAGCAAAGGGTGGTGGATTATCATTAGTTCTTATAGGTTTTGGGATAGGCGATGGAGTTAGGAGCAATGTTTTGGGGGAGGGGGTGGATCTCGCAAAGTACATTCTCAGGGGTAGGGAGAATTACAAAGAACCTTCTTAAGGGTGGGGGAGATTACAAAGTACCTTCTTAAGGGTGGGGGAGATTACAAAGTACATTGATCAGTTACGGTGGGGCAGAAACAAATCACACTGGTGGAATGTCATCAGTTAAGGCTATTTTTACTTCTTTTGTGGATCTTCAGTTACTTCAGGCCATCTGGATGTATACGTGCAAGTCACAGGGGATGCGATGGCTTGGCTTGGGCTCAGGGGCCTGACATTTATAGAGCTCCTACCATGTGCTCCAGGGATACAGAAATGAACAAGGCATAGCCCCCGCCCCGAAGGTTCCCTCGCGCACAGTTTTGTCCAGATAAATGCTTCTGTAATCAAATAACGACATGACCCTGAGAGCATTGCTATAATATTAGAAAATCTACAGCACCCCCTCCACAGGCAGGGGTGAAATCAGGAAACACTTCACAGAGGAGGAGCCTTGAATGAGGAGTAGCCAGGGCCTGAGCATGAGGTCTAGACACACCGCTCTACAGCTCCCCCAAAGTGCCAGGCTTTCTCCTGTCAGGGAGCAGGGGCGGGACCTGACTCCATGTGTTTTAGGGAACTTATGTCTGGTGACAGAATGGAGAAGGGCCTGGATATGGGAGGACTGGAGCTCAGTGAAGAGCCCACTGCAGGGCCGAGGTGAGAGGTGGTGGCAGTTGTCCTGGTGGAGATTGGCAGTGCCCAAATCCAGATCACCATGGGAAACCCCAGGGGCACATTTAACCCCCCAGCCTCCCACCCATAGAGACACCCTGGGTCTGGGTGAAATCTGGGGACTGTTACAAAGCGACCTGGATGTCAACCAGGCTTGGAAACTGCTGGTCCAGTTGCCCTCCAGCTCAGAGATTCTAGGAGACAACAAGTTAATGTATGGGCTTTGTAAGCTGTGAAATGCTATGCAAATATGAGTGATGTGTCTTTCAGGATTTTCTCTATAAAGGTAATTTTGTCAACCACCACCTAATCACTTCTCACAATGTGTAATCAGCGGCAGGTTTGACTTCAGTTTCCTTCTGCATCTATTTCCCTGCTCCTGTAGTCTCCAGTCAAGCCAAGAGAATTCTTCTCCAGCCAAGGAAAATCATTTCGAAACTGAATAATCCTCTCTCTTTCCCACCACCCACTCACCTGTTCGTAGCTTTGGTAAATCCAAACGATATTTCTCTTGTTTGAAATAAAACTGTTACTCCCGGACTGCATTTGTTAACCATCTGGAGCCCATTTACTTCCTCCCAGGGAAGATTCCTTGTCCTGAAGCTCACAGGGAAAGCCTGCTCTGAACAAGATCTGCTCTTCCACTGGCCCTGCTGCTTTCTTTTACATAACAAAGCCTGTGAGAACCGGTATAGATCACTAACGGGCTGAGTCCAGATAAACTCAATGTGAAGTGGAGCTTTCAGATTTGCGGATCCTAGTCCTGCCTCTTACCAGTGGCATGGGTTTGGACAGCAATTTAAATTTCTGAGCCTGTTTTACTGTCTCCAAAACAGGGAAAATAATATCTGTATCCCAGGGATCTTGCAACAATGAATGATGTGATGCATGTTATATATCTGGTATGGCATTATGCAGGAATATAGAAATGCAGGGTTGCAGCTTTGCAGAGGAGAGATGTCACAAAAAGGGGGCTCAAGAAGTCTGCAAACAAGGCACCCTGGCTGTGACTACCTTCCAGTGCAAGGTCCAACGCTCCAGCCTGCCTCACTCACCAGGTTGCTCACACAAAGCCTGTTTGGTGGTCTCTTCACACGGACGCGCATGAAAATAAACACCAGTTGAATGAACACATTGCATGCTGGCACCTTGAGCTATCATTGATGTGCATTTTAGATCAAGCAGGTCTCAGGAATAGATGTGTTTAGGGTGAGCTCTCCTTGCTCAAAGGCCTAATAGCCCAGCTAAATAGCTCTCTATTTACTACAAATTAAGAGGAGCCTTGGGCTAAAGAGATTGCTTAGGAACTGGAAGACTCTGCTTTAGGTTTGATACCACTTGTTCCATGACCACTTAATGTTTTCGAAATAATCGCATTTCAAACGTTATTAATAATACTGCTTTGTATATTAAAGGATGTCACGGTTTGCTAATGGACTTTAATTCATCCTCTACATCTCTGATGGGTAGGAAGGTCTCCCTCCCTTTTCCTGGCAGCAGGCCTGATGCGGCCAGGGTGCAGGCAGAGCTGGTGGCAAGGTGCCAGTGGAGAACTCTGGCACCCTGCTTTGTCAGCCAGCTCATTCCACTGCCAGACCCTCGGGAAAGGGCCTCGGCTCCTGGGTCCTGAAACACACACAAATACTTAAGGATGAGGACAGAGGCCTTGGGCTGAGACATGCCAGAGGCTAGACAGGTTACAGGTCGCTTTGGAAATGCTCAGGATTTGAGGCCTGAGGTCTGAATTTAAATCCTGGTTTTCCTTGAGACTTTGAGAAAGTTATTCAATCTCTCTGAACCTTGATACTTTCATTTGTTAATGGGTGGAATACTTGTGTCTTCCTTACTGGGTTGTCTTGAGGATTCAATGGCGCAATTATGTCAGAGGGCTTAGCAGGTGGCTAAGTGCTACACACACGTGGCTGGTATTACCCCTTAAGGCTGAGCCCTGGGGAACCCTCTTCGCTGCTGGGCAGAGGCTTTGGTGGGGCAGTAGAAGAGCCCAGCTCTGCTCCCAGGTCCATAACCTGGGTTCGTTTTACTTCGTGCATGGCACTCATGCCTGCAGCCCAGATTGGTGGCTGGCCCTAAGAGTCTTTCTCTGGGGTTGAATAGGACATCCAACTTATGCCTGGCTCTGAATCTACCCTGGGGAGACCTGAGACCCTGGTGCTGTCACTGCTGCCATCCTGAGGGTGAGGGAGCTCAGAGGAGCCAAGCCAAGGCTGGTGGGAAGGAGCATCCATTCCAGGTTAGGGCCTGTGTGGCTCTGGGAGCCTTTTGTGATGTGTCAGTAGGTACTAAGTGGCTATTTGGATTAAAACAAAATAACATCTTTTTAAATCCAACAACTTGGTCAAGATTAAAAAGTATTAATTACTAGCCCCTTTTTGGCAAGGGAGTGGGGAAATGGCCACCAGCATACACTAGTAGAATCTCCCTAGAAGGCGATTTGGCAACATACACCAGTCTTAAAGATCAAGGGCTCAGCAATTCCACTTCAAGCATTTCCCCGAAGGAAATAATTATGGTTATGTGAAGAGATGTCAATTCGATGTTCACTGCAGCATTATATATGAAGAGAAATCTGTAAGGAATCAAATTCCTTAACAATGGGGGAAGTTAAATACACTATGGCACATGTAGAATACCATGGAAAAATAATATTATCAAATATTGCTGAGCAAGCAGGCTACAAAACAGTATTAGTAAATGACACTCTTTAAATATGTTTCTGAAAGCAAAACAAATGTGTACATACAGCCTATTAAAAAGCCTGGAATAATACATCCTAAAGTGCTAACCATTTTTTTTAAGTGGTGGAATTATGGATTATTTCTCCATTGTGTTTTTCAGTGTTTTAAAGGTTTTGCCTCGAACTCATACACCATTTATACATTGTGAAGAGATCATTTTTATGACCCCCTCTCCACTCCCCCAAAACAAAACAACAAACCAAAACCAAACCTGGAATGTGGGCTGAGCTGCTGGAGGCTCAGAATTCCCAGCTACACCCAAGAGAGCAGCCTGGTAGAGGCGCCTTCTCCACGTCAAGGAGCAGGAACGAAAACCCAGGGAATGCCTTTTTGATCTCCATCTTCATGTTCTCTCATTTTATCAAAGAAAACCTCAGCTGGAAGACGGGGGTGTACAGGAGATAATGTGCTTCAGAGACTTCCACTCAGTTTAGAAATGCCTGTATTTATAGCTTGTGCAGTGACCTTTCTAGTCGACCACAATTTATGGTTTCTTAATTGGTTTTCTGGAAACAAGCAGTGGTAACTTATATACCAGGCAAGGGAGGAGCAAATCTAATCAGTTGCCAGGGTGACGGTTGGGTGGGGGATGGAATGGGGGGTGGGAGTTGTGGACCAGGGGAGGCTGGATGTGTTCTCTTCACAACAGTCTTCCTGACACACTGAATTACTGTGCCTTTAATTGATCTGGTGAATCACAGTGAGATGTTGGAGAAGCTGGGCTCTAAATGAATAGTCTCTTGATGTTCTATATTTATTTGTCCTCCCACAGTGACGTCCATGGCCAAATTCTAAGGTTGGGCAGCTTTTCTTTGACATTTGGGACTACCTGCCGGGTAGCCAGGCAACAGAAGAGTCCAGTTTACCCAAGAGAATTGAAGAGACAGAGATGAGGAGGATTAAAGTCACTTGTTAAGTCAGTGAAATAAAGTCATCACAAGGAAAGGAACTGGAAGGAATACTCCACACGCCCAGCATCTAGATTTTATACACTGCGACATGTCACAATTCTAGGCTATCTTCTACCTGAAAGAAATGAGATGAGTATGCTTTTTCTTTTCGGGGCATATAATAGGAATTCAGCAAATGTTAGTCTATTTTTCCTTCTGTGCTTCATGTGCGCAGGTTTTGTGCTTTCTTGAGATAAGCCCCTCAAGGGAAGATGCTATACTGTTTTCTCTGGGTCTGTTATGTATGTATATAGGGCAATGCTGGATCAAGCAGGAAGGGACTATTGAAGGTTACACTGGAGACATGCCTGCCACGTGCCAGGCACTGCGTTAACTGTGAATTTAGTTCACCCTCACAACAGATTCTGTAATGCAGAATTGTCTTTATTTTCAGAGGATACAACAGGTTCAGAGAGGTTAAATTAACTTGTCTAGTAAGTGACTTGTCTCCAACATCCAGTAAGTTACAGAGCTGGTATGTGAACTTACACAGCGTGGCTTTGCATCTTACACTCTTACCTCCTCCACTACTGCTCTCAAAGAGGAGGCAGGTTTGGCTCAAGGTCGGGGCATAGGCAAGTTGAGCTGTGGCCAGGTTATTCCTGGTGAAGGCAGGAGGTTCTGGAAGGCCCAAGATGACAGTGTGTGGAAGGCAGGCTTGTTATCAATTACGCCCAACCCTGAATTGCACCCTAGCCTTCCAGGAAGCCTCCACCTGGTCTGGTCACAACAGACCACAGCCAACCTATGCAGAAGGATCAGACTCTTGATGGCCTCAGAGGCAGCAGGAATCTCACCTCTATCTCTCTCCCTCGGGACTTCTATTCCAAATGTGCCCCTGGCCAGCGTTTGAACAAATTCCTGAGCCAACTAGATATAATCGGGAAAATGTTCCTATAGCCAACTAGCGTATCCCATCAGGAAATACAATTTAGTTTTTTTTTTTTTTTACTATGCTCAATTGTATAAAATTTGGGAAGTATAAAAAAGTGCCAAGTGTGTGGCAGTCCTACATAGTGGCTGATGGTTCATACAGACAGGATCAGATTCTGGATTTGCTACTTAATATCTATGTAGCTATGGGTCAACTTTTAAACCTTTCCATACCTCACTTTTCTTATATACTAAGTAAGATGATCTTTTTCTATTCATTCTATTATTTCATCAGGATATCATAGGGTAGGAAAAATAAAAAAAAGGTGTTGATCAGCTATTTAAAGTTACAATACTTTTTAATGCACATTTTAAAAATAAACATTGTCAAACTATTTTCCCAAGGGCTTTACAAAATTTCACTGCCACCTAGCAACATAGGAGTTGTACCACAATCTTATCAAGATAAGATCATTGTTAGTGTGGGTCATTAAACCCAATAAACGTTAGTTATTAACAGTAATCAACTCACTTTCCAGAAGCAGCAACAGTTAAGTCTTTCCCCATGTTTCTACTCAGTCTTTTCCACATATTTTATTCTGCAGACAGTTGAGACTACGCTGTCTGTACAGTTTGGCATTCTGCTTTTTGAATGAATGAATGAATGGCTTTTTCCTTTTTTTTTTTTTTTGAGACGGAGTTTCACTCTTGTCGCCCAGGCTGGAGTGCAATGGCACGATCTCGGCTCACTGCAACCTCTATCTCTGGGTTCAAGCAATTCTCATGCCTCAGCCTCCCAAGTAGCTGGGATTATAGGCATGCACCACCACACCGGGCTAATTTTGTGTATGAATGAATGAATGGCTTTCAAACCATCCAAGGGGTTTGGGATACAAGTTGCTGGAAATGCACACAGGCTGAGGCAGAGGGGCCAACTGTGAGCACAGTTTGAAGAAACAGCACCAGCTAGGAGTGGGAGGTCTGGATTGCAATGCTGACATTGCCTCTGAGGGTTGGATATTCTCAGACAAGTTTTCTCAACTTCTCTAGGAAACAGTTGCCTTCTCTGTAACATGAAGGCATGGACTCATGACATTTAATGATTGCTCTGGCTCTAATGTTCTTTATTCTCAAACCAAGAAGGTGCCTGGCAGGGTGGCTTAGAACTTTGGGTTCTAGAAAGGGAAGGAGATGGCAGCAGCTTCAGGGTGCCTGGGAAGGATGATGGGCACAAGAAACTGTCCAGAACCCTGGCCAATGGCCTCTGAGAATCCAGATTCTGCGAGCAAAGCCCACCAGGCCAGCCTTACCAGTACCAGAGGAGTCTCCATCCCGTTCTGCTTGCACAAGCTTTCCCGCCAAATGAGAAGATGCTCCTGTGCTACCCAGACCACATCACCAGGCCTCACTGTGTCCCTGCCGACCAGCACTTCTGGTCCCCCTCTCCCCTTCCCCGTCTCTGCCCCTACAGCCTTACATTAGCGTCCGTCTCATCCCCTCTACATTGGCTAATTCAATGAGTCCCAGGTCTGTTAAATTAAGCCCACTGCTGCCCCTGCCAGAATCCTCTAACAGCTTTAATTGGAAAAACAGCCTCAGCCTCTGCCTATCAAAGCTGATTATATCCATGCGCACAGAGGCCTGGTCCTTGTCCGGGATGCTCACTCCACCCGGCCCGTGAGATCATTTCGCCTGTTCCCCAGGGCTGTCTGCCAGCTGCAAAGGAGTCAGCCTGGTAGAGGCGCCTTCTCCACGTCAAGGAGCAGCAGCTGGCCTCCCAAGCCAGCTCTGATAGCATAAACAAGTTTGTGCTCATCACAGGGAACTGGAAAACAACTTGTGCTCGAAGCAAGACGTCTTTTTTTTTTTTTTTTTTTTTTTTTTTTTTTTTTTTATACGGAGTCTTGCTCTGTTGCCCAGGCTAGAGTGCAGCAGCACGATCTTGGCTCACTGTGACCTCTGCCTCCCGGGTTCAAGCGATTCTCCTGCCTCAGCCTCCCGAGTAGCTGGGATTACAGTCACCCGTCACCATGCCCGGCTAATTTTTGTATTTTTAGTAGAGACGGGGTTTCACCATGTTGGCCAGGCTGGTCTTGAACTCCTGACCTAGTGATCCTCCCGCCTCAGCCTCCCAAAGTGCTGGGATTACAGGCATGAGCCACCGCGCCTGGCCAAGACGTCATTTTTAACTAACCTGCATTTACCACCCTCATCCCTGCAGTCCCAGTGGAGTCTCTCACACTGGAGGCAAGGATTTACTCCAAGTAAAGGTACACTTGCCCCAGGAAGCCATCCCAAGAGAGTGTAGTCCAAGCATGTACTAATTCCCAGGTGCCTGCTAATTTGAACCCCTTTCTCGGGGGTCAGAGCAGTCAACCAACCGAGAACCCTGTGAAGATCTAATATGTGCCCCATGCTATACTGCAGCTAGATATGGGAGAAGGGGAGATCGGAGAGAAGTGGAATCATGCCTCTACATAAACCAGTGGGTTTTAAAAATATTTTTTGAGGTAAAATTCATATAAGATTCACATTGTCACCGTCTGAAAGTGTACAATTCAATAGTTTTTAGGATAATCACCATATTGTTGAACCATCACCACTATCAGATTCCAGAATATTTTCATCACCCTAGAAAGAAACTCTGTTTCTAGTAAGCAGTCATGCCCCATCTTCCTCTCCCATCCAGGCCTGGGCAACCACAAATCTACTTTCACTCTCGGTTAAGCCCCTCATTTTAAAGCCATCGTGTATGCTTGCATTTCTCCCCTGGTCTCTACGGTTTTCATAACTGAGTGCCACCAGACCTTTGCATGGAGCACATCAGATGCTTTTACTTCTGAGATCTCAAAACACTTAAACACTGCAGTTTCCTTGGTTCTTGCCACATATTATAATCAACAAATGCCCTCTGTCCTGTCAACACCAAAATGTTGAGAACACTCTGGTTCTGTGATGAAAGTCTGGTAATACAGCTCTGGTCTAGCTGATGTAACTAGGTAGCATTTGAAGTTTAGCCAATGTCAAGAAACTTATTTTGTCATGAAGAATGAGGCATTTTAGGCAAACATAAGAAAGCACAAAGACAGTTAATGCAAACAGTCTTGGGGCAGGTACCTGTGTAGGAATCACACAACCTTTAGCAAGTATCAAAATCACCTGGAGGACCTGCTAAAATGTGCATTGCTGGCCCCACCCAAGTTTCTGATTCAGCAGGTCTGGGGTGAGTCTAGAGAATGTGCATTTCTAACAAGTTCCCAGGTGATGCTGATGTTGCTCACCTGGGGACCACACTTCGAGAACCACTGGCATATTGACTAATGGTCACAGCAAGGAAGAACGATCACTGAGCTTATGTGTTTGGCTTTGTTTCGATTTCACTTCTTTAGGCTAACTGATAAGGTTGAAGTCTTGTCTTGATGATGGTCACTGGCAAATAACACTTCTTGTATTTCTACAAGTACGTTTTACGTTCAAAATTTTCCATTTCACACTTGGGAGCCAAGATCAGCAATTCCTTAATGTGCTTGCAACAGGGCATAATCAAGTAATAAATAATTTCCTTTCTGAACAGAAGTGTGATTGTGGATTATTTTATCCTGTCAGTTATGGTCAATCTTTGAGATCTTTACCCATAACATAAATATACATTTGCATAGTCCTGTGCCTTTTGGCCCATTATCTAGAGGGCTCTCTCCCTTGAATATGTGTCACAGTATTCACATGAACGTGCCTGGCCACAACTGCCCATGTCTTGTACTCCAGGGACAGAGCCAAGAGTCAGACTTTGGGTCACAGCCAGGACATTCTTCAGAGCATGCAATCTTTGTGAAAACAACCATTAATAGTTTTATAGTGTTTTCATATTATCTAACATAAAGCTCAAAACAACCTTCTCACATAAACTGGGCTGGTATTTCAAATCTATTTAGCACATACATAAACTGTGGCTTGGTTTACTGAGGTGATTTGCCCAAGATGTTCCAGTTAGTGGTGAAGCCAGGCCTCTAACCAACATATCCTCCACTTTCTCATTCACGTGGATTCCCAGAGTTAAAGCTCCACTGATCTTTATGAACACCCTGAGACCGCCACTTGAAAACAACGTAAGTCTGTTTATCTACAGTAAGATAGTAAAAAGCTCATGTGAGCCAATAAACAGGAAATAGGAATGCATATTACCATTTGGTTTTTAGTCTCAAGTGTCTAGAAAGCCAAGACCATGCTCCCTAGAACAACTGTCTATTCATTCAATGGAAACAGCATCTTGTCACTGCCTGAGCTGTTTGTCTGAGACCCATAAACCGGGTCCCACTGGTACTTTTAAGGCCTTTAGGAGGGAGCAGGTCTCTACGCTGGCCAAGAGTCACCCATAGTCCCAAATCCCACCAGCTCTCATTAAAGTATCAGGGGCCAGGGAGGCTCTCCAAGGCCTGCTTTAACCACAGACTGAAGGCATGATCCTGACTGCTGCAGCCCGCTTCATTCATATCCCCCCGACCCCTGGTCTAAGCTAACTCCCTCTTCAAGAAGGCTGAAATCCAACCTATTCCTTCTACTCCTGCTACCACAGACTACTCCCAGGATAAAATATTTTGATATGACTTTTGTTGATCCTTTTCTAATAATATAAATATTGGTAAAGATAAAAGTGTAAGGAAAATAAAAACTACCCAGATTCTTAATACCCAAATTAATCACCGTTAATATTTTCCATCATTTTTTGATATGAGTGTACACTGAGAGCATTTAATTTTGTAAGTAACTTTCTAAAACATAACTAGGTTTCTGTCCTGCCTAAACCTTTTGAAAGCTCCTCCAGCCTCTGAGATGAAACCTAAATCTTCCCTGCCTTCTGTGTCAGCCTTCTCTCTCCTTACGAACCTCCCTCCCAAACCCTGTGACTCTAGCTCGGAGCCTGTATCAGGCCTGTGTCTGTCTGTCTGGCTATGCTCCACAGTGTTTGAAGAAACATTGTTACTAGGTGGGTTGTACCCAGCCCCACTACAAGCCCCTTGGCACCTATCTCCTTACACTCTTCCCCCACCCCTCACGCCTTATACATGTACGTTAACTGCACACCCCTGCAGGCCTTTGCGTTTGCGGCCTGAGTGTCTAGTTATACTGATCCGTGTACCTTTCCCCACACCTGCCTAGAAGCCTTTGCTCAAGAGATTGCCCTTGCCTGGAATGCTACTATCCTTCCTACTACCACTTGTGAGGAAATCCAGATCCAATTCTCATTTTTTTTCAGATCCCATGGTCTGTAAAACGTCTTCCTTCCCTCTGCTCCTGGTGCATATGATGCTCTACTCCACTCCTTTGCATGAACTGCAGACTCCCATAAGCACATGTTCCCTCACCCTCTGGAATTCCTAGTGGCCCGGGATCACCCCATTTGGCCTTTTATTCCATAAAATGCTGTTCACAAATAGGTGCTTGGGGTCAGTGGAACTGAAACTGATCACAGCTGGGTAAGGCCTTGGGCTCACCCATTTTCACCTGATCAGCACCTGGGGTGCTGTCTCTTCCTTGGAGTCAGGCATAGTGGGGTGTGAGGGGGCTGCTCTGGCCTCCTCATGATCTTGCCTAGGCCAGCCCTGGGTTCTACGTTCAGAGTTCATGGCAGGAAGACATCTATAGTCACAACTATTAAGGTGGGAAAATGATTTGTTACATCTTACCTCAACCTAAAGAGGATTTTAGGTGCTTCAGAAATACAGGTGGTTCCCAACTTATAATTTTTTGACTTTATAATGGATTTGTCAAGGTATGACATGCATTTTCAACTGATGATGGGCTTATGGGAACATAACCCCATCATAGTCCAGGAGCATCTGTACACTCAGTAGGATAACAATGGAATGAAGATCGCAGAGAGGATAGCATAGCAACATGCAGCCAGTCATAAGGTTGGTCTACAGAACTGCAGGAAGTGAGCTGCAGATTTAACTCTGAGCTTCTTAGCAACCAACGTGAAAAGAGAAATACAGTCAGTTAAACCAAATCACAGTGTGGAGGAGCTTAGTTTTTCTTTCCACTAAGCCTTGAGAGGAATTTCTCCTGAGGATCCTCTTAAAGGGGAGGCTGAGAGCTATAGGGGAAAGTTGTTACTACACCATTACATATTTAAAAAGCAGCTTCTTACTGTATCTCCAGGGGAGTCTGAGGACTAACACCCAGGTACGGCTCTTTGAAAGGAGTGTACCAGGAAGCAGCAGTGTTCAAACCTTCAGTTTTCTGGCAGGTGACCTTGATCTGGAGCTTGGGGTATCTGCAGCAGCACATCAGAACCACTGCCCGGAGCCCAGGAGGTCTGAAAGGCTCTTCGGGTCTGTGGGGGGTGGCGCACGAAGGCTGATCTCACGGAGCTCCTGACCTCCTTGTCTAACTCACCCACAGCATTTCTGCCTTTTTATGTTTTTACATGTTAGAGTTTGGGGTCAGCTGCTTGACAAAAGAGTTTTGCATCAAAAACTGAAGTTTAAAAACCTGTCATGAGTAATATCTCTCTTCACTGAGCTTTCGACAGGCATTTGCTGACACACGTTCATGTTTAAAGTTTTTGTGCAAAAATTTAAGAAGATTTCCATTCTTAGTGTATACCCAGAAAATAGGTACTCAAACAAATACAGGTACCTGCATGTTCGGAGCAGCACTATTCACAACAGCAAAAAGGTGGAAACAGTGTTCATGGATGGAGGAATGGGTCAAAAATTGTGAGAGGTTCATACAATGCAACGCTATTCAGTCATGAAAAGGAATGGCATTCTGAGGCATGCTACAACATGGACAAACCTCCAAGACAGGTTAAGTGAAAAGAGCCATTCACAAAAGTTCACATATTGCATAATTCCATTTGTGTAAAATTTCCAGAATAGTCAAATGCATAGACAGGGTACAGCTTGGGGAGAACTGCTTAATGGGTAAATATAATAGGGTTTTATTTTGGAATGATGGCAATGTGACACTAAATAGAGGTAGTGGTTGTACTACACTGTGAATGTGCTAACTGCCATTGAACTGTACACTTTGAAATGGTGCTTTTATGATATATGAATTTCACTTCAATACATTAAACAGATTTAAATTAAACAGATTAAACAGGGAAAATCATCAATATTGCCAAATTAAAGACCATTTCACAATTTGACATTCGACCAGGCAGAGGGTAGGCCTGGCATCTTCATGGAAACAAAGGGGCTTTGTCAGGGCCGATACACACACACTTACCTCCTTATCAGGCAGGGCTGAGGGGATAAGTGGCCATAAGTGAATGCTACAGCAGTAAAGTTGTAGGTGGTTTCTCTCTCTCTCTTTTTTTTTTTTTTGAAATGGAGTCTTGCTCTTTCGCCCTGGCTGGAGTGCAGTGGTGTGATCTCGGCTCACTGCAACCTCCATCTTCCAGGTTTAAGCGATTCTCCTGCCTCAGCCTCCTGAGTAGCTGTTATTACAGGTATGCACCACCATGTCCAGCTAATTTTTGTATTTTTAGTAGAGACAGGGTTTCGCCATGTTGGTCAGGTCTTGAACTCCTGGCCTCAAATGATCAGCTCACCTCGGCCATCCAACAAAGTGCTGGGATTACAGGTGTGAGCCACTGCATCTCGCCAGTAGGTGGTTTCTCTTTCGTGTGATTCCTGGCCATGATTTACACTGCTCTTATCTCTTCAGCACCTGGCACAGAATAAGCTGTCCAAGAAATGCTGACTAGTTGACTAGACCAGCACCAAGTGTAGGCCTCTTATTTTGAATCTATGATGCACCTCTTTCCCAAACCCTCATATGTAACAATTTCCCTAATGCCACCCAACCCCCACCCCATCTGATCAATTCATTCAGGCTTGTCTGCTTTTGAATTTATAGCAAAGAATTAATAGGAATAAATCTTTTCTGCCAAGGACCCTGGGGGATATTCTGAGGGTAGTAAAATTCAGCCTCACCTCAGTAGAGTTACTTCACAAGCTCACACTTAACTTTGTCCTGTTCTTTACTACTAGAATAAAGGTCGGCCCCAGCTCTTTTCCTGAGGGTCCTCAAAGTATTCACCGGGCATCTGTCCACACTCATAAGACAACATATTCTTTTATTTTTTCATCCATCTATCCTACTGATATTTATTGAATACTGAATGTGAGTGTCGATCACATGCCAAGCACTGTGCCAGGCTATAACTGGGGCTAAAATTAGACAAAACAAGCAAGGCTCCCCTGAATAGGAATCTACAGACACTAGCCACAATTATAAGTGTGCTGGGCTTTAGACAGGGGATATTGCGATTGAGGCAGGAGAATAGGGTCTGGAGGAAAAGAACCTAAGGCCACTTCACGCCGACTTCTTAGAACTAAACTGAAAGGAAAACCCTAACTTTCCACACCTAAGTAACAAAAGGACCAGAGGCTACTCCCTTTGCAAATTCCCACCTTTTCTGCATGGCAGATGGGAAACTGGCTGTCTGCAACCAATCAGACTGATTGTAGACTGAGTCTTCGTTTGCATAGAAGTGCAACTTTGTAACTTCACCTTAGCCTCTGATTGGTTGCTTTTTGCAACCAATTGGATGTTTGCACAGGAGTGTGACCTTTGTAACTTCACTTCAGCCTCTGATTGGTTGCTTTCGGCAACCAATCAGACTGTTTGTGGGCCACCACTTATTAACATGAGGTGAGAGTCAAGTGGCCAATGGGGAGCCTCTAGGGGATATTTGGACCCAAGAAGATTCTGCACCCAGGCCCTTGAGCTGCTGCTGGCTGCTTGGGCCAACTCCCACAATGTGGAGTGTACTTTCATTTTCAATAAATCGTTGCTTTGTTCTTTTGTTGCTTCATTCTTTCCTTGCTTTGCTGTGTGTTTTGTCCAATTCTTTATTCAAAACGCCAAGAATCTGGACAATTTGCAGTCAAGACCCGCTACCGGTAACACTATGGGAATGTTTTTCAGTGGAACAGACGGGCGTGGGGGCTCAGGGAAACTCTCCCTAGCTTGAGGGATTCACTCAGCCAGAACTAAGAATGAGGTCAGTGGGGACAGCATGGAGACAAGTTCGTCCAGGGTCTGCGGGTGGAAACAGGCTGTCCTGGCCATGACTTCTGCCTGGACTGAAAGATGCTCACCCCACAGGGAACCAGGAGGATCAGTGTCGCTTCCAACAGCTCAGCCCACCAGTCAAAGCCCAGTGAATTCTCACCCGCTTTTCTGCTCTAGCTGCTTCCCTGCTGTACTCAACCCTTACCTTCAACTCCCTCAGCACTCCTCCTCCAGTCTCCCACTCTCTGTATCACTGGGGATCATTCTCAGCTGCTAGGAGCTTGTGGATGCCTTTGAGAACCTGACGAAGGCTATGGACAGTCTTCCCGGAGAAAAAAGCACATAGGGAATTCTGCCTACAAGTTTAGAAAATTCATGAAACCCCTGAAGCTCATCCTTGGAGCCCCCCCACTTCCCTGGGCATCCATGGGCTCAGGACTGGGAAGGCTGGACCTGTAGCCCAAGAAGCCTCTCACACTCCATCAGGCCTGGCTGCCCGCAGCGCACCTCAGCTAGTAGCACCTGCCCTGCAATGTGCGTGTCCCTCCTCAGGGCAACCGAGAGTCTTAGAGAGCTGTTGTGGGAAAGCCTCAGGCAGAGTTCTGGCTGAGCAGAAGCTCCTGACAAGTGGTTTAATTCCTTCCCATGGGGGCACAGTGAGGTTCAGCAAGGCTGTCCAGGGGTGAGAAAGCAGCTGGTGCTGGCTGATGCCTTAAGGAAGAGAGCTCCAGAACATGGACAAAGATGACAGGATGGAGTACTTTAAAAACCACTTGGAAATATGCTTTCAGTACTTTCTGCTCTCACTGCAGTCACTACAGCAATGTGCAGGTCTCAAAAGTCCCTCTTCGCTCACTGCCCCTTTCAATTAGACAAAGTCATTTTCATTCTCTGTTCAGTGGGCAACATGCCTGTGAATACCGGTGCTTTCTCAGAACGGAGGCTTCTGAAGGTAAGAGATGTCCATTTTATTGGCTCTCTTCAGGGCCATATAGGTGAAGAGGCAAGTGCTTCATAAATACCAGCCACAGCTTTGCGGCCTGCTCTCTAGAGGCCGATGCTTTAATGCAGACAGCACTAACCTGGCAAGGTATGGACTGCTTGGGAAACACCTTACTGCCAGGTCATGAAGGCCTTAATTATGCTAAGAACCTTGGACTGCTTACAGCAGGGAATGGGTTAGGTTTACAGCAGAGACACTTGTTGCTTGTGACACCTCCCCTTCATTATTTTTGCTTCTTCAATGTTTTATTTTGAGACAGTTGTAGATTTACATGCAGTTGTAAGAAATAATACAGATCCCATATACTCCTCACCCAGTTTCCCCCAATGGTAACATCTTGCAAAACTGTAGTGCAATATCACACCAGGAAATTGACACTGATACAATCTAGTGACATTTGGATTTCTCCAGTTTTACATGAACATATGCATGTGTGCACATGTGTGTGTGCATGTGTATATTTAGCTCTATGCAGTTCTGTCACTTATGTAGATTCGTGACTACTGCCACAGTCAAGATACAAAACAGTTCTATCATAAGGATCCCTGGTGCTACCCTTTGGTAGCCACAGTCACTTCCTTCTCTCCCCACCCCCTGACAACTATCAACCTATTTTCCATTTCTATAATTTTGTCATTTCAAGAATGGTATATAAATTGGATCATACAGTGCTATATGTAAAATTTTGAAAGAACTTCAATTTTTAGCTGAGTATATTGCCACCCAGAACAAAAAACTACTTCTCAGCTTCCCTTATATCTAGTATGGCCATGTGACCAAATTCTGACCAACTAGATTTAAGTGGAAGTGTTATTTGGGTCTCTTGGGAAGACTGCTTAAATGGAGGGAGCTGACTCAGCTGGAAGAGTCCCCCTTTTGGCTCTTGTGCTTTTTCTCCTGGTCTGTATTAGGATATGATGGCTGGAGTTCTAGCAGCCATCTAGAGCCAAGAGGTAACTAACCTTAGTGATAGAGCAAGCCATGTTCTAGGAGTTGAAACAGAAAGCTAGGGCCCTGGGTTCCTAATGACACCATGGAGCTGTTAGATCAGCCCTGCACTGCCCAGGGCCAAACTCCTTTTAAGTAAGAGAGAAGTAGATTTTTATTGTTAGCTGTTATAGCCAATTAAACCCTATCTTAACTACAACAAAGCGTCTTAGGTCTTTAAGCAGAGCAGAAACTTGCTCAGAGCCATGTTTCAGGGCAGTGGTTCTCAAACTTTAGTATGCATTGAATTACCCAACAGATTGCTGGGCCCCACCCACAGAGTTTCTGAATCAGCAGATTTGGAGTGGGGCCTGAGAATGTGCATTTCTGACAAGTCTCCCAGTGATGCTGATGCTGCTGGTCTACTTTAAGAACTTTAAATGAACTTGGCAGCAGAGTAGACAATGGTCTGGAGACATAAAGACTGAAAAAGATGATCTGGAGGAGTGGGGAGGTAACAAAATGCCAGCACAGTGAGACCTAAACCAAGGGTGAGGGTTGGAGGAACTCAAAGGAGATGGATGTGAGAGCCTCTGGGACAGCAGGGACAGGACCTCTGGGCTGACCAGATGTGTGAGCAGAGGAAAGGAAGGTGGCAGAGGTGGCTATGGGTTTTTAAGCCTGGGGATCAGAGAATGCCAGGACTGTTAACAGAAAGTCTGGAGGAGTTGCTATTTAGAGGGCTGCAGCTTGACTTTGACCTTGATATTCAGTGAAATTGAAATGCAAAATAAGAGCAGGAGAGATGTTCAGGCTAGAGACTGTGACCTGGGAGCTGCCACCTGGAGGGGTCATTTGGAGCAGCTGAATAGATGGTGTGGCCAGAGAACAGAATCTCAAAAAAACTGACCTGCAAAGAGCTTAGGAAGATGGGGACACGCCAGCAGATGAGTCAAAGAGTAGATGAGCAGAAGCCCAGGCAGGCTGAGGGGTGCCAGGGAGCCCGAGGAGAGCATCTGAGAGCAGAGGAGGGCCATCGGCATCGAGGGCAGCAGAGAGGCCAAGCAGATGACTGAGGATTTGTGATTAGATGGGCATGGGCGATTTGGCGAGACTGATGTCAGTGATGTCAGTGGAGCTGGGGGATGTGGAGCTGTGATGATGTGGAGGTGGTGAACCGTCTCTGGGGAGGAGAGGGAGCAGAGAGCCAGGATGTGAGCTATGAGGCTCATGGGGCAGGAATGAGCTTTAGAAGAGACAGATATCCAAGCACAGGTGTAGACAGAAGCAAAGAGCCCAGGGTGAGGGGACAGACCAAAGATACAAGAAAAAATGGGGCAGTGCTGGCACAAGGGCCTGAACGAGGAAAGAGAGGGTGACGTGGACGCACAGGCCAGAGGGGCACTTCAGAGACAAAACAGGAAAAAGAGGGTAGGATGGAAACTCTGCAAAGGAGAGAAGAAAAGCGACAGTAGCTCTCACAGGGCTCCTCAGTGAGGCCCAGAGCTCAGACAAGTAAAGCTGATGGGCCTGGAGCATCTGTGGGCAGGACAGACCCCAGTGCTGGGTGGGGCTCTGTGGGTGCAGAGCTGGTGGGGCTGCCAGCGAAGGGGATGCACAGGGGGAGCCGGTGCTCTGACTTGGAACCTCCACTGGGGGCTGAAGCTGTGGACGGCTGGGCAGCTCCCTTCACACAGGGGGAGTGTTCAGAAGGCACTGTCCTGGTCCTGCATGGGGTGGGGTGGTAGTGGCAGGGTTAGAAGATCTAACAGCAGAGTGTGCTTGAGATCATACCGGAAAGAGCAGGCCCTGTCAGCAGAGGGCAGCAGGATAGATTCTGCAGCAACTGGAAAACTTCCTTCAGTGATAATCAGACCAGGGAACATTTGTGGCATGACTTTGAAGGCACAGGGATATCTGTGGACTTGAGGATACTGTGACCTGCCTGTTGCAATATATATTTCTGTACTTTTTCCTTTCTTGCAAGTCAAATATATTCAGTCAGTTCAAAAAAAAATTTACTGAACCCCTGTAATAAGGGGGCTAAGTCCTATGATGGGGGCGTTTCCAGGTGAGCACAGAGAAGGAACACCAACGTGACTGGGGGAGAGGAGGTCAAGGGATGCTTCTCGGAGGAAGCGAGGTTCAGCTGAGGCCTGTGGGGTGCATAAGTCATCCAGACCAAGGCAGGAGGGAGAGTGTTCCAGGCAGAGGGGGCAGCATGTTCAAAGGCCTGGAAATGAGAAAGAGCACGGTGTTTTTGAGGAACTGAAAGAATTTCAGGGTGCTAGGGCACAGGGATAGAGAAGGCTGGAGATGAAAAATGAGACTGGACAGGCAAAGAGAGGCCAGGTGCCCCCAAGACTCTGGCACTGCTAAAGTTCAGCCTTCATTCCAAGAGCAATGGGAAGGCTTTCTTGTTTTAAGTACACGGGGATGAGTGACATGATCAGAAGAACGGATGGGAAGTTCAGGAAGCCAGGCTAAGAGTGCTGAGTGGGAGGCCATTAGGAAGTATTGCAATAACCTAGGTAAGAAATGACAGCAGCTTGAACTAGGGTAGTGGCTATGGCCATGAATGAGCAAATATGAGGTATTTAGGAGGCAAATTCAATCACAGCATTGGTTGGATATAGAAAAAGGGAAGAATTAGGGATGAAAGAGGCCGGGTGTGGTGGCTCACGCCTGTAATCCCAGCACTTTGAGAGGCTGAGGCAGGCAGATCACAAGGTCAGGAGACTGAGACTATTCTGGCTAACATGGTGAAACCCCGTGTCTACTAAAAATACAAAAAATTAGCCAGGCGTGGTAGCAGGCACCAGTAGTCCCAGCTACTCAGGAGGATGAGGCAGGAGAATGGTGTGAACCTGGGAGGCGGAGCTTGCAGTGAGCCGAGATCACGCCACTGCGTTCCAGCCTGGGTGACAGAGCAAGACTCTGTCTCAAAAAAAAAAAAAAAAAAAGAATTAGGGATGAAATAGTAAATGAATACTTAAAACAAATGAACAAAACAACGTATTTACTTCGTGATGTGGCCAAACTGTTTATAAGTAAGGAAGCTGGTGACTGCCAACTGCCTCTGGTGGAGAAGCACCCTAGGTCCAGGTTCAGGATGGAAGGCCTGATCCCAGAACACGGCCTGCTCCATGGACAAAGCTCAGCTTCTCAAGCCACTGCCACCTCTGCCACGGGGCTACACACATCTGCTTGTGCCGTTCCCACAGCCTGCAGGGATTTTTGTTTGTTTTTACATTGCCTGCCCAATGGCTGTGGTACTTTATTTTCCAGAGCTTACAATTGATAATAGTCAAAACTCCTCCTATTTCAGCAATAATCTGCTGAGTTCTTGGAGAGTGGGAGGCAGGTGTGACCTATCGAAATGTAAGATGAAAAGAGTTTTTTAAGATTCAGACATTGTTATTTTGCAAAACCTCTGTAATCCCAGAACTTTGGGAGGCCAAGGCAGGAGGACCATTTGAGCCCAGGAGTTCAAGACCAACTTGGACAGTATAGTGAGATCTCATCTCTACAAAAAAAAATTTAAAAAATTAGCCAGGCATGGTGGCATGCAACTGTGGTCTCAGCTACTCAGGAGGCTATGGTGGGAGAATCGTTTAAGCCCAGGAGTTTGAGGCTGCAGTGAGTCATGATCACTCCACTGCACTCCAGCCTGGGTGAGAGAGCGAGACCCTGTCTCAAAGTAAGTAAGTAAGTAAATAAATAAATAATTTCAAACATATTCAAAAGTAGAGAGAATGGTATAATGAGCCCCCAGCCTTGTTTCATCCATACCTTCCAACAATGATTTTGAAGCATATCCTAGACATCATGTTTAATTTATAATCACTTCAGTATGCATCTCTAAAAGTCTTTTTAAAAAGCATATAACACAATACCCTTAATGCACTGAAACAAATGAACAACGATTCCTTAGTATCTTTAAAAACCCAGTGTCCAGGCCAGGTGCAGTGGCTCATGCCTGTAATCCCAGCACTTTGGGAGGCCGAGACGAGGGGATCATGAGGTCAGGAGATCGAGACCATCCTGGCCAACATGGTGAAACCCCGTCTCTACTAAAAATACAAAAATTAGCTGGGCACTGTGGTGTGCACTTGTAATCCCAGCTACTTGGGAGGCTGAGGCAGGAGAATCACTTGAACCCAGGAGGTGGAGGTTGCAGTGAGCCAAGATCATACCACTGCACTTCAGCCTGGTGACAGAGTGAGACTCCATCTCAAAAAAAAAAAAAAAAAAATCCAGTGTCCATACACATAAGACACTTGACCACACCAAAGCCAAAGCTGGATGTTCTCGCAGGCGTACAGTGATCAGGACTAGCCCAGCCACCATCACTTGCCCCTGCAGCCTCTAGTAATCTTGGAGAGCCTATTTTGACTAACGCCATGTTAGACCAGAGCCCCTAAATGCTGTTGCCAGAATCCAGGAGAGAACAATAAAAATCTGTACAAACAGACATCTTATTGGCTGTGTGGTCTTGAGCAATTGTTGCACACACTTATTGGCTGTGTGGTCTTGCTCTTATTGACTGTGTGGTCTTTGTTTATGTGGGTGATGAGTTGCAAAATAAAGGGTTAAAAAAAAACTTCTGAGGAAGTGACCCAAATGTCTATCAACAGATGAATGGGTAAAGAGATGTGGTATATCCATACAATGGAATATTATGCAGCCTTAAGAAGGAAATCTTGTCATATGCTACAGCACGGACGGACATTATGCTAAATGAAATAAGCCATTCACAAAAGAACAAATACCGGATGATTCCACTCATATGACATATCTAAAGTACTCAAAATCATGCAAACAGAAAGTAGAAAAGGTGGTGGCCAAGGACTGAGGGAAGGGGAGAGGGGAGATTAGTGTTTAATGGTTACAGAGTTTCAATTTTTCAAGATGAAAATTATCTAGAGATCTGTTGCCCAACTATATACTATACTTAACACTACTTAATACTTACGAATGGTTAAGAGGGAAAATTAATTGTTGTGTGCTTTTTTTAACCACAATAAAATTTTTAAAAAACTTCCAAGGTCCCTTCTGGCTATAGGAATTAGAGGGCCATCGTAAAATTCTGGGATGCTGTTACATTGACCTGTGTCGGGAGGGCATTGGAGCACCAGGATTCTCCTTCTGCGGGGAGAGGGATGGGAGGGAAGCTGTACCTGGAGCAGTAGGCTGCAGAGAGGGGGTGCCAGGGCCTGGACAGGCTCTGTAAGGTAGGAGTGGGGGACGGGGGTTTTT
This sequence comes from Symphalangus syndactylus, assembly GCF_028878055.3. Taxonomy (NCBI): domain Eukaryota; kingdom Metazoa; phylum Chordata; class Mammalia; order Primates; family Hylobatidae; genus Symphalangus; species Symphalangus syndactylus. The sequence goes on along the minus strand of NC_072441.2, from coordinate 124,587,787 downwards.
CTCACCAAGAGAAACAAAAGACAGTGGAAGCCTTTATCAAGGGTTGAGTTGTCCTCGGGGAACATTCTAGGGGAAAAAGGAGAAGGCTCCCAGTTGGCTGAGAGCAGCCATGCGGGGGGATCTGAAGTGACAGATACAAATGTGTACTACACTGGCAGCCATGTGGGAGATTAAAAGTGCACAATGCTGAGAGCTGGCAGTGGAGGGGAGGGAGCTGGGGAAGGCTGAGTCCCTGAACGTCTTCCCAGGGCACCTGGTCTGCAGAGTGCTTTTAGCGCTCATTATCATAAGGCCATTTTTCAAATTAGCACAAGCCTGGCCTAAGAGAAGCCAGGCAACAGTGAGCAGGATTGGACTCGAACATGTCCAGCCCCTTCTCTGTGGCTTCTTCTGGGAAGGTTTCTCTGGAATCTGAGCATGCCACAGAGTGGAGGGCAGATTCACTGTACTAGACGGTCATATTGTCTTGGTGCCTGATATCATCTCTGAGGGAAGACACTGGGAGGACGGCAGGGAGGACTCCTGTTTGTAGCTTCGAAAAAGGAGTAAAGGCCGGGAGCGGTGGCTCACGCCTGTAATCCCAGCAATTTGGGAGGCCGAGATGGGCAGATCACCTGAGGTCAGGAGCTTGAGACCAGCCTGGCCAACATGGTGAAACCCTGTCTCTACTAAAAATATAAAAATTAGCCGAGCGTGGTGGCATGCGCCCTTAATCCCAGCTACTCAGGAGGCTGAAGCAGGAGAATCGCTTGAACCCGGGAGGCAGAGGTTGCAGTGAGCCAAGATTGTGCCATTGCACTCCAGCCTGGGCGACAAGAGTAAAACTACGTCTCCAAACCAAAAAAAAAAAAGAAAGAAAAGAAAAAAGGAGTGAAGTGCATCGCAAATGTGAGGGGCCATGGGGTGTAAAGAGAAAGTTCTGTCTATGCTGTAGGGTGTAAGGAGAAAGTTCCCTTTGGTTCTCTGAAGGTTCACTGAAAAATCAACTCGAAAAAGGCAGATTAATTGGAGGAAGGACATACACATTTATTTAACATGTGTACCTGGGAGCCTTCAGAATGAAGACCCAAAGATACAAGGGGAAATTGTTCATTTTTATGCTTAGGTTCAACAAAGTATGGGCAGCTGTGTAGAAATATGATTGGACAAAAAGGGTCTGATCTAATGTGAATAGACTGAATGGGGAAACCCAGCCAGGCCTGTGGGTCTGGATTCCTCTTGGCCCCTCTGAGCATGCAGTCCTTCCTCTGGGTGTGGGGCAGGGCCCTCTCTGGAATAGGGGGTCTCATGACCTACAGTCAAACAAGGTGGGTCAGATAATTTCTTTATGGGAAAGCGGAGGGCAAGTTAGGGTAATATTTTTAGGTTTCATAGCTGGCTTTGGGGAAAAGGGGTTCTGGTTTCTATGACCTGCCTTGGGGAAGAGAGATTCTAGTTCCTATGGCTGGACTTGGGGCAAAATGGGACTGAGAGACAGGAGGGCAGGGGAAAGTCAGAGAAAAACTTGTGCTTCTGAGGCCTTCATCTTGGGGTATTGTTTTCTGAGCCTGAACAAGGCTTATTTCTGGAACCCAGATTGTTTGGGACAGTTTTGTCCATTCATCCATCATGGAGCTGTAAGAGCCCTTCCAAGGTGGCTGAGCAAGTATGAGATCCCTCCTAGGCAAGGTCACTCTCTGTGAGGGAGTTTTTTGGGTAGGGAGCCTGGAGGCCCAGCTTTGGGGACTTCTGTCATTTCAGGCCAGCCGTTCTGAACCTCCTGTAGTCACACTCACTGTGTGTCATTCCCAGGCACTGGGGGGCACTACACCCTTTGTCCACCATTCAAGAGAGCAAAACCATGGATGTGAGAGAGAAACACTATCTAAGCAATAGTCTCGAACCAGCTCTGATATTTAAAATCAGCAAAAAAAAATTCCCAAAGCTCAATTCCTTAACCAGTGTTATTAACTTTACCTACAATACCCACCACAGATCTCAGCATCGCCCACAGACCTTTCATGCCCGGATGGCTTCACCACTCTCTAAGCTGCTCCCCTCAAACACTCTAAGCGTATCTAAGTAACTCCCAACCCTGTCCCCAGCACTAATTCTATTTTAGGGTCCTCAGCTGGGCAATAATATTACTGTCTTTTACTTAGACTCCCACAGGCTGACACATGATGTGGCCTGGCCACATGTTTGTGGCCCATGGAGTGGTCCCAAACCGGCAATATCTTTGGGAGCTTATTAGAAATGCAAAATTGTGGGCCCCACCCCAGACCTGCTGAATGAGAATACACATATAACAAAATTTAACAAGATGCCCAGGTGCTGTGTGTACATGTTTAAGTCTCAGAGTACTGCACTTGGAGATCACATCCCACCCGCCTGCCATCCCCCAGTCCTGCCAACAAGTGAAGTGGAGTGACATCTACTTTGACACAGAGCAAACCAGCCTCCACCAGCGGCAGCCGTGGGGCGAGGAAGAAAAGGAAGAGGTGGACAAGGAAGGGGGTTGCTACAAAGTGTGGAGTGCATTTAAGTTGGGGGGCACTGAGATGAAATCTAAGGAGGCAGCCCATCAGTTCTGAGATCCCGTGATCTCTGTGATTCATCAACAGGCAGATGCTGACAAAGTAATCATGGCTAACAATTACTGAGCTCTTCTTATAAGACAGGCGCTATTTTAAGTAAAAGAGCATTTCACGTATGGATTTATATAATTCACCCAGCAACCTCTTGAGGTACAGACTGTCATTATCCCTATTTTACAAATGAGGCAACTGAGAGAGAGGTCAAGTGATTTGCCCCAGGTCACAGGGATGTGTTCCAGAGCTGGGACTTGTACCCTAGCATGTGCCCAGAGCCCATGCTCTTAACAAACAGGTGAGACCACCTCCAGAAACGCTCTCCCCCGACAGCCGTTTCTCTGAAGCAGTTACATACCTCTAGGGCAGACAACCATCCTGGTTTCCCGAGGACTGAGGGGATTCTCTGGATTTCAAACTTTTAGTCCTAAAACTGGGAGAGTCCTTGACAAGTTGGTTACCCTATCAATACCTCATCTACCATGGAAGGGTAACAGAAGGAAAGTAAATTAAATTTAATAGGAAATCTTTGAGAGTACAGCATTTGAGCTGCTACAGCACTGAATGAAAGGTTGAGCAACCTGCTTCCATTTGAAGAACCCCAAAGTCCATCCACGCGACTTTAAACAAGCTTCACTCCCCAATCATGGCTCAGTTTCTCTGCTCCTCAAGATGGGTATATCCTTATCTGCTTTGTCATTCCCGCCCCTTCTGCCCAGATGTCATGAGAATAAACAAGAGCCTGTTGCTAGTGGATGCAACACCACCAACGTCCTGAGACAAAGTCGGCAGATAAAAATACTAGTGTTTCCCTTGTCAAGGTCACCCACACCCACACGGGTGTTCCCATCATCTATTTTCTGCAGTGCTGCCAGCCAGTTCTGTGACACTCGTTTCTTTTGAGCCCTGGGAAGAGTGCTTGATTGGTTCAGCTCTCTATTTCACCTGAGAGTCGTTATGATTCCCCAAATAAAATACAAAGAGCGCACGCTCTCTCTCTCTCTCTCTCTCTCCTCTTTGTGTGTGTGTAGTCTTTGAGAAATCATATTTAAAAGCAGTTCCCCATCCGAGTTGGATGGGACTGGCAAAGAAGCAGTGGGAGGAATTCAAGGGGAGGAATTCAGATTCCTCCACACCCAGATAAGTCCTCTAAGAGAGAAACTCTCCTCAGCCAAGGGAAGGCAGTTGTCTTGTACCCATTGCACAAGTCCAAGCATTAGGATTTCTCTGCCATTTTGGGGAGGAGGTCTGGCCTTCGGTTTCTGCATCTGTAAAATGGGACTTGCTATAACCTACCACCAGAAACCCTGTGTCTCCTCTCAGGCTGAGCTTATAGTCCTCCAAAGTCTCCTATGCCCTTTCTCAGAAATCAGCTAAATCTTCAGGTCTTTCCTGATTAACCTTATTAGACTTGTGATTAAAGAATTACAAATTCTCAGAGCAGGAAAGTAGGAAAAAGTAGAGTGCATCCCAGCTGCCTTCATTTTTCAGAAGAAGAAACTAGCCAGGCTGGTGTTTTTCAGCCCACAAGTTTTTTACAATTATTTCGATGGCACTGCTCTGTAATGCTCAAGTCAGTGCATATTCTCTGTCCAAGGAAGCTGTTGTAGGAGACGAGAATGTGCCATGCCAAAATATGCCTCTTTGGCATAAGGATGATTTTGGGCTGATTATTTTGAGAAACAACAGACACAGGAGAAGCTCTGAAAACAGAGTAGAAGTTACCCTTTTGTGAGAGAAATTTACATCTATAAAGGAAATCGCCATTTGTAAGGGTGCCTGTAGCAGAAAGAGAAGCATGGCTAAATCACGAGAAGGTCTTACTAATGGAGCAGGCTTACATCCGCCTAACAGACTTTATTCTGATAATTTGCCTGGTCATCTCCCTATAACTGGCCTCCCCCACACCCTTCTTTCTTTTGCCTTTAGCTGAAGATGGTGTTTAAGCCTGAATTCTAAGCCGCCTCTTTGAGATTTACTTATTTTTTCCCTAAGTATCTCCCATGTAGAGATGAAGTATACACGTTAACAAATTTCTATTTGTTTTTCTCCTGTTGATCTGTCTTTTGTTACAGAGAGTCCCAGCTATGAACTCTGAAAAGCAGAAGGAAAATTATTTTTTCCTCCCCTACCCTGGGAACTCCTGGAAGATAAGGACCATCATCACGTCGCCTGAAGTATTTCTCTCCTAGGCCTCCACAGTGTGTGTTCACAATGGCCTCATTCCCCTTGCTGGCTAATGCAGAGCTGGAAGAAGGTATATTCAAGCCTTTTCTTGCACAGCAAGGAGGATGACTAAGGAGCTAAGGGATATGAACTGAAGTCTCCCTCAGTGTCTATTTGCTGACCCAATAACCAATCTTGAGCATTCCTGAAGTTGGTGAAAACCAGCTCTTCACCTGATACAATCTTGAATAAAAAAAGAAAGCATTTCCCTCACATGGCCCCAAGAGGCTGTGCCATTTGGGCCTCCTTCTCCTCTGTGTCCCTAGACCATGGGTGAGGCAGGCAAATTGCTAGGACAGGGAAGGACCTTGTAAGCAATCTGCAAATGAAAACAGCAGACATCTAGCCTTGTGCATGGGAGCTGAACCAGGTGAGCACCTCTCCTCCCCTGAACCGTGACAGGACTGACTGACCTACATACCCAGCATGATCCCAATTCTCTGCAGCCCTGGAAAAAAGACTCTCCTGATGTTTACTCCCATTACAGGCATCTACTTATAAATCTTGGGTAGGAAACAGAAAGAACCATTGAATCCTTGCCACATTCATTTGTAGCAGCTATCTATGAGATAGGTTTCTAACGTGATTATCTCTCCCTGCCTTGATAGGATTATATGACCTTTTAAAATCATTCTTTCTTTTGTTCATTCATCCATCCATCCATTCAACAAGAGCATTTGGTATCTGCTTCCTGCCAAAATCAATGGGACATTTTCCAAGCTTTAAAATTCCTGGCCGTTAAGCAGCACCCTTTCAGTAGGGAAGTGGAGGAGTGGGGGGTGTTCAGTGCAGAAACGATGTTAAAACACAAGCTCTGTGATTCACCAGCAATTTCTTCTCTCTGAGTCTCCGTTTCAACAGCTCTAAAATGGGAATAATTCCTCCCAGAACTGCTGTGAGGTAAAAGGGAAGAATGCGTTTAGAGCTATACTCAACAGCTGATGCAAAAAAAAGGCATTCGATCATTATTAGCTTAAAGGAAGTGACCCAAAAATCCAGTTTGCTGCTCAATACTCGATTATCCTAACACTTCACCAACCCCAGTCAATATTCTCTCCCACATTCATTTTGCCTCTTAGGACAGTGTTCTTGGAGTTTCAATCCTTCGTTGAGCCGGCCCTGTCTTTATTCTGACTGATGGACTATACTATTTTGAGAATGTGATCTGTATCAAAGTCAGCTGGGAAGCTCTTGGAGCGTCTGGGAGGATGGATACATAAAGTCCAGTTAATAAATAAAGACACAGACATCAAGGCTACCGGCTGTCGTAGTAACAAGACTTTATGCTTTCCTGGCTCCTGTCATCTTCGGGACTGAAAGCACTTAATGAATTAGTCTCGCTTGCAGTCCTTCTGGAGAAAAAGACTGCTGTGTCTACAATGTGCAGTCACGGTCACCAGCCAGAGGTCAATCGCTCTTGTGAACATTGCCAACCGGATCCCTAGAGCAGCTTTGTTTGTTGTTTGCTTCTTATCATAAAAGTAATACTTGTGTACTAGAAAAATGTTAAATTACATAAAAGATAAAAACTAAAATTTGCTATAACTCTGTCCACTTGGAGATAAGCATAGCTAACATTTTGTTATACCCTCATACACACAAAATGCACATACACTTACCAGGATTATACTGTGTATGTGCTGTTTTATAATTAATATATCATGACTATTTTTTCATGTAAAATATGTTTCTACATCATTTAAATGGCTGCTGGTTTGCTAAACAAATCCCCTATTATGAAACATTTCAGTTGATAGGAATTATTTTAATTGTGAGAACAATCTTATGCTTTCTCCTTTTAGGAGTTAGGGAGCAGCATGAGTGTGGGCACATGGCATAGAAGAGAGTGGTGGGTTTGCAAAAGTAAACGTTGCTTGGTGTGCCAGGAGTGGGGTGGGAAGAGGACATTCCAGAGCCAGATTATGGGGGGCCTTGTGGGACATACAAGAAGAGACAGACCTTGAGAAGTCTTAAGCAGTTGTTGACTTTAGAAAGTGCCTCCTGGTAGCAAGGGTGGATGTGTCGGAGAAGACCAGACAGCACTGGAGGCCCCACACTTCCCCTCTGCTCCTGCCTTCGCCACCTCATCAGCTGTTCCCAGAGCCTCCGGCTGCATTTGCTGTCATGATCTGGCCCTTGTCACCCGCTCCAGTCTCCTCTCTCGCCTGTCTCTGGGCTTGATGCTTCTGCCCTGCCATGCTGTTGGGATCCTCTGGATCTTTACTGGGTTGTGCTGGGCCTGGCATGCCCATTCTCCCCCACTTTACTTAGCTAATTAAAAAAAATCAGTTTAGGTGTCACCTCAGTTTTCCTGGATCTCCCCTTCCCCTGGGTTAGATTATCTTCCCTTCCATGACTTCAACACCTCATGCGTATAGAATCACGGCACCTCTATACTTGGTTATCATTTGTGTCTGTCTCTAATATTAATAGGTTTTGGGCTCCCTGGGTCAGCCTTACACATTGGGCATACAATGGGCACTCAATAAATGCTACTGAATAAAGTAAAGGTGGTCCCAGAACTAGCACTTCCAACCCCTGGGCATGACCAATATATGTGAGGCATCAGAAACAAGCAAGGCAAATTCCAAATCCATCCATAACCGTCCAACTCCTCTGGCACACTCCAGGCTACCCTCAGACTCTCGCCTGGATCACCATAACCATCTTCCAACTGGCTGCCACTCAGCAGACAGATGATCTTCATAAAACATGAATCTGCACCCATCATTTTTGGATTACTCTTAGAATACCATGCTTTACAAGGTCCTAAAAAATCAGGTGGGGCGTGGTGGCTCATGCCTGTAATGTCAGCACTTTGGGAGGCCAAGGCAGGCAAATCACCTGAGGTCAAGAGTTCAAGACCAGCCTGGCCAACATGGTGAAACCCCATCTCTACTAAAAATACAAAAATTAGCTGGGTATGGTGGCACGTGCCTATAATTCCAGCTACTCGGGAGGCTGAGGCAGGAGAATCACTTGAACCTGGGAGGCGGAGGTTGCAGTGAGCCGAGATTGTGCCACTGCACTCCAGCCTGGGTGACAGAGTGAGAATCTGTCTCAAAAAAAAAAAAAAGGAATCTAGCTCCTGCCTACCTCCTCAGTCCCACCTTGCACCTCCCTTCCCTTTGGTCCCTATCTGCAGCCGATGAGCCCTCTTTCTGTTCTTCAAACAGCCAAAGCCCTTCCTGGTCTTGGGATGGTCTCTTGCCAGGAATGCTTGGTCCCTTGTCCCTCATGTGACTGGCTCCTTCATGTGACTTGTCCCTTAGGCCTTGGCTTAAGTGTCACTTCATCCATGTGGCCTTGCTTCATAGTTGAACCCAAAGTCAGTCTCCCTTCATTCTCGCTCATGGTAGCCTGCTTGTTTTCTCCAGAGCATCTTTATATTGTTCAACAGTATTTTTATTTTTGTGATCATTTGTTTGATAATACTATTTATCCTCTTAATGTGGTGGGGGTAGGGGGGTGATTTTGCCCCCATAAGGGCACAATTGGCAATGTCTGAACATATTTTTGGTTGTTAAAACTGGGAAGTAAACTATTAGTCTCTAGGGGCAGAGGCCAGGGATGCTCCTGAACATTCTACAATCCACAAGAAAACTCCTCATGACAAAGAATTATTGGCCCAAAATGTCAACGGTGACAAGATTGAGAAACCCTACTCTACACTATACATTCCGCAAAGGCAGGTGAACACTTGTTCACTAGTGTATCTCCAGCACCTGGCCCAGCATCTGAGACACAGTAAGTGCTTGATATGCAGCTGAGTGGAAAAATCAATGCATGGATGCAGGGGTGCTATTAAAACTATTTAACAACTAGTAGGGCATATCATGATCAATCAGAAATGCCAACCATAGTGCTGCAGCTGGGGCAAGGAGGCCATGCTGTGCTAGCCATTATCTCTTTGGTTGCTAGACTGTGGGGAAGTCTAGGGGTCCTAAGGAAAGGGCTGAGGCAGCCCCAGGGGTGGAGGATTCAAAGAACCCCAGGAAGTAGTTATTTACCATCTGATGAGAAAGTATGTAAAAATTTTAACAATCTGCATGGCCCTACCAGTGCATACCTGCTAAAAGTCAGTCCTGGATGGAGGAACAGAGGGACAGGAACACTAATGAAGCAGCTAGTGAGTGGAGGAAGGAAATGGTCTAGGAAGGAGCTGCTTTTTGTGTATGTGTGGACAAAGAAGCTCTGCGCCCTTTACCTCTACTCAAATTTGCCAACTAAGAGAAGGTATGAAGTATGCTAAAAGTATGAGCAGACATAAAGCTGGGGCAGAGAGAAAGGTGATGGAGTAGGGGTGGGGCGTTCACCCTTTTTTTCTTTCTGTTGTTTTTCTCAGCATGTTCTCTGAGCACGGCTTTGCTAATAGAGACAGAAAGAAAAAGAAAGGTACCAGAAGAGTTCTTGTCCAGCCTACTTTACCCCATATGACCTTTTCAACGAACAAGGCATCAGGAATCCAATAATAATATCAACACTGATAAGTCTATATGACTTTGTGCTTAGAGATTCTCCCACAGCATGTTCCTGAACATCTCATTGGTTTTACTGCCTCCTCTGTGTGAGGAAGTCACCACCAGATTCTGCCTAGCAGCCAGCTACACAGTTGTGTTAGCAGAATCTGGAAGCTGGAGAGGATGCTGGCTTTTAATATACCCTCGAGATATTCTCAACATGTGTAGGACTTGTTCCCATGGATTTTCTGCCACTGCCTAAACTTAACAGCTTCAAAAACATCCTTAGCATTTTCCCCCAAACAATTCCCATTTCTGTCAATGCAATCATCATTGTTCAGTTGCCTAAGCTCAAACATTTGAATCCTTTAGTTCACAATACTTCCATTTCCCTTAGGGACTATTCTAAACCTTTGTTCTTTTCACACCTCCACCTGATCCCCATCCTCTGCACTGTTTTTTTTTGTTTTGTTTTGTTGTGTTTTGAGACAGAGTCTCGCTTTGTCGCTCAGGCTGGAGTGCAGTGGCGCAATCTCGGCTCACTGCAACCTCCACCTCCTGGGCTCAAGTGATTCTCCTGCCTCAGCCTCCCGAGTAGCTGGGATTACAGGCCTGCGCCACCACACCTGGCTAATTTTTGTATTTTTAATAGAGATGGGGTTTCATCATGTTGGCCAGGCTGGTCTCAAACTCCTGGGCTCAAGAGATCCACCCACCTGGGCCTCCTAAAGTGCTGGGGTTACAGGTGTGAACCACTGCACCCAGCCAATTCTCTTCACTCTTAGCAAACAACCTTGTCTACATCATGGAGGGCACTGATGCCATCAGGGGTAAGTGATTTAAGCTTCCTACCCCCATCTCCAGCCTAATCTGAAATATCCAGGATTACCCCAATTCTTTCTCTCCACTCCATGTCTGAAGGCCGAAAGATTCCTCCTGCTGCTCAGTCCAGCCTCCCATTTGTAATCTAATCCTGCTTCCTCCTCCCCCTTTCAGACCACGTTCCACTTAGTACTCCCTCTGCCTGTGCTTTTCCCTCTCCCCATCTCCACTCTACCTTTCAGTCCAAGGACACAGTCAAGCTTCTTCTACTCTTAAAAAACAACCCATTGCTTCTCCTCACATCCTACCCATAGCTACTATCCCAACAGTCTCTCTTTTCCTTCCCAACAAAGCTACTAGGAATAAAAGTCTATAGTTGCTGTGTCCACACCTTCACAGCAATTATCCAGCTTTTGCTGCAGTTCTCTGTACCAATCACAGCAAAATTTCTCTAATGTTTGTGTAAACTTGCTGTCTCTACTTCCTTGCAATTTGTTTATTCTGAACTCACAGAAATCTGGCTTCCAACTCCTACTCGCTATTCTGAAACTGCTTCTGAAAAGGTCTTCAGTGACCCCCGTACTGCCCCTCCCAAACACTCTTCTGCTGACTAGACACTCCTATTGGAAACTTGTTATCCCTAACTTTTCTCCTCTTCAACCATTCATGACACTACTTCTCCTGGTTCAGGCCTTACTGCCTGTTCCCTCCCTGACTCCCGACTCCAGACTTCCCCCACTGTGAGCTTCCCCGGATTTCTGTCCCTGCCTCACCATGCCTACCTTAGGTACTCACCTGCTTATGGATGATTCCCAAAGCTAGACCTCTGGATTCAACCTTCCTTGAATTTCAGACCTGCACTGCCAGTTGACTCCTAGACATTGTATTCTTAGCTATCCCAAAGGAACCTCCAATTCAAATGGTCTAAAACAGATCTTGGCATTTACCTGCTCTTTCCTCCAGAGTGCTTTTCCTCCTGTATTTCTACTGTTTAATTAATGGCACCACCATCCATCCTGTCCTTAAGCCCCGTAACTTGTGAGTTACAAGTCCTAGACGTGTCCCACTTTCTCTCCCCTCACATCCAATCAATCTCCAGGTCCTGCACGTTTTCTCTCTTAAGTGTTTCTAGAGCTTGTCTCTTCTTCTATAGACATTGTCTATATTTAGACAAAAATATCATTGTCTCCATTTGGCTCCTCATTACCTCTTGACTAGATAGTTACGATACATTTACCTTCTTTCCTGACTGTCTGTACTCAACCCTAACTCTTAAACTACACAAGGCATTACTGCCTTCTGCTGTTCTAGATGGACCAGTCTGGTTTTTCTGGTAAGACTTTGAGATCTTTGATGGCATGGATCACATCTAGTATTTTGCTGAATCCTCCAATGTGCTCAGCACAGTACTGGGCCTAGAGTAGATGTCCAAAAGGAAAATGAGGCAGCAATGAGACACATCTGCTAAGAGAAGGTTGGTGTTGAACTATCAGCACCTGGGATAAAGGGTGCTGCTCATCTAATTCCTTTGCCACAGTGACAGCCTATCCTCAGTGTCAGCAAGACTTCAGCAAAGAGGTGGGGAATGGTCCTCTGAGGGGCCTGGGAAAGGGACCCCACCAAAGACGTTATCATGGATTGTGGAGTCACCATGAGGACTCAGCTAAGTTCGGAGACCTTGAATCCATGGGCACTCATCTGAAAGGTTGTATGTGGTCCTCAAGGAGTTCTCAGTGGCCTGGCATCTTGGAAACAGGCCCTACCTGTTTTGCGGTGGTTGCTTCACCTGGGAAATAAGTAGCAACAGTTCAAATCTTTCATGAATCAGTTCTGTTTTCCTGAATTAGAGTGTTTTATTTCCATTATCTTGCAAAAATCCTCATTCCTTTGAGGCCCGTGCCATGTGATTATTCTTCACTCTAACCCCAATCCCACTGCCGACTCTTCTCCATTCACTGAGAACTTTAGCATTTGTTTTCCCTTCATCAAAAATTCTGCCATCATCCTGGAAGGTTTCAACATGCACAAAGATGACCTCTGTAACATCCTAGCCACAAAATTTTAAAATCTCCGTAATGCCAGTGGCTTTTCCTTTCATTTCACTCACCCACTACCATGGCCCCACCTTGGACCCTTATCACTGAAACTGTTTCTGGTCAACCCTCACCTGGGCCACCCTCACAGTCTCCTGACCAATCATTCTGCCCCCAATCATAGTGAATGTTGGTTATAACCCCATCCTCTATCCCCATTCTACCCCACTTCTACACTCAAACTATTCTTCCACTGACCACTAGAGTGGAAGAATTCTTTAGAGTGACCTTTCTTTTTTTTGAGACAGAGTCTTGCTCTGTAGCCCAGGCTAGAGTGCAGTGGCATGGTCTCCACTCGCTGTAACCTCCGCCTCCTGGGTTCAAGCAATTCTCATGCTTCAGCCTCCCGAGCAGCTGGGATTACAGGTGCCCGCCACCATACCCAGCTAATTTTTGTATTTTTAGTAGAGATGGGGTTTCACCATGTTGGCCAGGCTGGTCTCAAACTCCTGGGCTCAAGTGATCTGCCCACCTTGGCCTTCCAAAGAACTGTGATTACAGGCATGAGCCACGGCGCCCAGCCTAGAGTGATCTTTCTAACATGTAAACCAGAAGGTGTTATGCCTCTGTTAAAAAGTCTACAGCGGTTCCACATCTACAAGATCAAGTCAGGGTCCTTAGCCCAGCAGGCAGTACACCAGGCTGCTGTTTGGCCTCTCATCGCCATAACCTGCCATTTTATGTTCTGACATCACTGAATACGGACAGCTCCCAGTTCCCCTTGCCATCTCTTGAGGGCTCTTGGCCCTCCCTCTGCCTGGAAAGGTCATTTTCCTGCTTCTCTGCAAAGATGTTCATTTCATCTTTACATCTTTCATCCAGCTCGAACACTACCTTCTCTGAGGAGCCTTCCCTGCTTGGTCTGGGCACAGTTATGTGCTTTCTCCTGCACTTCCAGCACTTTCTCATACAGCCATTGCAACATTTATCTTATCAGATTAATATCATGAGGGCTGGAACCATTCCTCTTCATCTGTGTGTCTCAGTCCCGGGTGCAGGCCTGGAGCAAAGCCGGCTTCTGTAGACATTATGAAAGGACTGGAGGAATGAGTTCCAAAGTCTTCTGTATATAAGCAAGGTCAGAAGAGATTGAGCTCTTAAATTACTTAGACCTCTTCTCCCTTTTCCCTGGCTTAGTGCCCTGCCGGTATGATTAAATCCCCTAACAGAATCTACCCTGGCTTAGCACCACATACAAATCCTTCAGCACTGAGTCGTGGAAAGGCTTCTGAGTGCTTAGAAAAAAAAAAAAGAGACTGGTGCTTCAGAGACAGGAAGTAAGACAAGTGATAGATACAGAGATGTCATTCCTCTTCTGAGGTATTACCCACCTGGGAGAATTGGTGAATATTTTATATTAACATCAATCATGTGGTCAGCACTGTGCTAGCCACTGACAGTGAAGATAAAAGTCAAAACAACAGCATACCTTTGTTAATCACTTTCTACGTACCATCTACAACTTTGTGGGGTAGGTATCATGGTTATTCCTGTTTTTTAGGTAAGAAAACGGGCCCAATATCACACAGTTAACAAGTGCTCCAATACTATCATCTTTCTCTACTGTCCTCACCCTTTCTCTCTTCACCGAGTCTTTCTCCTAGTGCTCATCACACGCACTCTAAAATAAACTTCTTCCTCCATCCTGCCTCGCCTTCTATTTACCTTTCAACTTCCTTCTTTTCATCAGACAGTAACATTCTTGCCTTCCCACCACCATATACACACCTATTGACACCTGCCCTTACCCTATCCTTCTCTCCAGTTACCCCAGGAGAGTGGTTCCTCTTTCTCCTAAAACCAGTCCCTCCACTGCAGTTTGATGCTGTCCACCCATTTTCTCAGGAAGCTTACACTATGAATTAACCTTCCTTTCATCTATAATAACGTTTCCATTAAACTGTTCCCTTTCCATTGGCTTTTCAAAAAATTATGGTAAGAATACTTAACATGAGATCTACCGTCTTAACAGATTTTGAAGTGCACAATACAGTATTATCCATAAACACAATATTGTACCACAGATCCCTCACATGGCTGAAATTTTATACCCATTGATTACCAACTCCCCCTTCTCCCTAGCCCTGGGCAATCACCAGTCTACTCTCTGTTTCTGTGGTGACTGTTTTAGATGCCTCACGTAAGTGGAATGATACAATATTTGTCTTTCTGTGGCTGGCTTATTTCACTTAGTATAATGTCTTCAAGGTTCATCCGTGTTGCAAATAGCAGGAATTCCTTCTTTTTAAAGGCTGAATAATATTCCTCTTTATGTATACACCACATTAAATCCATTATGCATGGATTTTTTAAAAATGTGGTGTATACAGAACGCTGCAAGAAATATGGGAGTACTAATATATTTTCAAGATTCTTATGTCAGTTCTTTTGGAAAAATACCCAGTAGTGAGATTCCTGGATCATATGGTAGTTCTATTTTTAATTTTTTGAGAAATCTCCATATTGCTGTCCATAGTGGCTGCACCATTTTACATCCCCCCCACAAACAGTGCACAAGAATTTCAGTTTCTCCACATCTTCACCAACTCTTACTGTTTTATACTTTGATAATTACCATCCCAACAGGTGTAAGATAATATCTCATTGTGGTTTTGATTTACATTTCTCTGAAAATTAGTGATTTGGGGCATCTTTTCATATGCTGTTGTCCATTTGCATATCTTCTTTGAAGAAATATCTATCAAAGTCTTTAGCCCATTTTAAAAATGGCTTGTGTTTTGCTATTGAATTTTATGACTTCCTTACATATTTTGGAAATTAACCCCTCATCAGATGTACAGTTTGCAAATATTTCCTCCCATCCCATAGGCTGCCTTTTCACTCTATTGATTTTTTTTCTTTTCTTTGCCGTACAAAAGGTTTTATGGTTGATGTAATCCCACGTCCATTTTTGCTTTTGTGGCCTGTGATTTTCATATCCATGAAATCGTTACCAAGACTAATGTCATGAAGCTTTCCCCTATGTTTTCTTTTGAAAGTTTTACAGTTTCAGTTCTTATGTTCAAGTTTTTAATCCATTTTGAATTGATTTTTTGTGTATGATGTAAGATTGGTGTCCAATTTTATTCTTTTGTATGGGGATATCCAGTTTTGCTAACACTATTTGTTGAAGAGACTATCCTTTCCACTTTGTGTATTCTTGGCACTCTTGTCAAAGATCAGTTGACTGTATTATATGTGGATTTATTTGTGAACTCTCTATTCTGTTCCATTAATCTATATGTCTGTCTTTATACCAGTACCATACTGTTTTAATTACTGTAGTTTTATAATATAGTTTGAAATCAGGCAGTATGATGCCTCTAGCTTTTCCTTCTTTTTCAAGATTTTGGCTATTTGGGGTCTTTTGTGGTTCCATATGAATTTTAGGGCTTTTTATTTCTATGAAAAATGCTATCGGGATTTTGATAGGGATTGCATTGTATCTGTCGATCACTTTGGATAGTATGGACATTATAAAAATACTAAATCTTCCAATCTATGAACACAGGATATCTTTCCATTTGTTCATGTCTTCTTTAATTTCTTCCAGGCCCTGTTCTTGATCTTAGAGGAAAAGCTTTCAGTTTTTCATCATTGAGTGTGATGTAGCTATGGTCTCTACACTGGCTTTTTTTTCCTTTTCCTTCTTTTTTGAGTCTGCTTGCTAGAGAATACACTGGCTTTTAAAGGTCCTCAATTCTGTCATTAAAACAGAACAAAATCACCCTCTTTCTGACTTTCACAGCGAACCTCTGGAAAGACTTATTTATATGTGCAGTCTCCATTTCTCACCTTCCATTTTCTCCTCCACCAATTACATCTGGCTTTTGCCCTCCACGTCACTGACCTCTTGCTTAAACCACCTACGATCTCTTTTCCTACAGCCAATGGACCTTTTTAGGTCCTCCTCTTAATTGACTCCTCAGCAGCACCTACGCGTTCTCTTTTCTTCTTCAGGAAATGCTCTGCCCTTGGCTTTCATGACATTTCTCCCTCTTGGTTTTTCTCTGATCTCTCTGGTTCATCCTTCTCTGTCTCCTTTTCAGGACCACCCTCTTCTACTTGAGGTTTAATTCCAAGCCTTCTCTTCTAAGCCCATCCTCTCTCCCTAGGCAGTCTCATCCATGCCATGGTTTCAATTACCCCTAGATGTTGATGACTAACAGAGGCATAGCTCCTGCCTGGACCTCTCCTCTGAACTCCTGCCTGTATATCCACCTGTCCTCTTGACCCATCCACTCAGATGGTTCAAAGTCTCCTGGCTGAGACTCACTCACGATGTTTGCCCCAAAGCCTGGTTCTTTACCACTGTTTCCTGTCTTAGGAAATGGCATCACCATCCACGGGTACAAAGCTGGAAGTCTGGGACTCTTCCTCCACACCCTTCTCTCCCAACTCTCACATCCAAAGCGTCACTTCCTCTCCATTTTACCGTCTCGGATTTCTCACATCTATGTCTCTCCACCTCCACTACAAACTTTCCAGTCTAAACAACTGTCACTTTTGGCCTGGACTACATCAGGAGTCTCCTAACAGGTTTCCCTGGATCTTCTCATGACCACCTCAAAGAAACTGTTCAATTATACAGCCAAAGTGACCTTTTTGAAATAGAAAATCTGACTGTCACCCTACTGCTCAAGTACTTCAGTGACTACCCCTTGCTTTAGAATCAACCTCAAAATCCTTAATGTGGCTGATGAGATGAGGTATGTTTAATCCTTTCCTACCTCTTCCGCTCATGTCGTATGATTTTCCCCTCCCATTCTCTGAACCCTAATTCTACTGGCCTCAAAATGCCGTATTCTCTCTAGCCACGGTCTCTGCCCATTCCAGGAATATCCTCTTCCATCTCCCAAACTCACTTCACCTCCTTAGCTCCTACTCATTCTTCAGGTTTTAGCTCAATCATCACTTCCTCAGGATGACTTCCAGCTCCTTCCTGAATGGCCCCCGGCCTTCTAATAAACACTCTTATAATACCATGCACCTCCACTTTATAGCTTTTATCACAGTGTTACTTTTTATTTGTTTAGTGACAAATTTGTTTCCTCTGAATGACTTCAAGCTTCATGAGGGTAGGGTTTTGACTGTTTCCTCCTATCCCCCTGCCTCCAACATTGTATCTGCAGTGACATTCAGTAAACACTTGCTGACATCTTAACAATGCAATCCTCACTTTTCAGCCAGCTCCCTCTAGCTTCTGGCCTCACTACTCTACTGATATTGTCCTTGATAAGTCATCAACAACCTTCTGACTGCCAAAACTGTGCTTCTGTGGAGCCCTGGTGTTCTACCAGCTGAACTGAGGGTTTCCTGCATTAAAATAGAAGCCTGGTAGTCTTTCCCCAATTCATAGATAATAAACAAGCTGATATAATATTCTCAATGTAAAGCTTTTGTTTCATAAAGTTTTCTTAACACTTGTCACCTGTGCTCTTCGATTTAACTCAAAATTATATTTTCAGTTATTTTTATTTACTTATTTTGACAGAGTCTCACTGTGTTGCCCAGGCTGGAATGCAGTGGCATGATCTCGGCTCACTGCAACCTCCACCTCCCAGGTTCAAGCAATTCTCCTGCCTCAGCCTCCCGAGTAGCTGGGATTACAGGCACATGCCACCATGCCCGGCTAATTTTTTTGTATATTTAGTAGAGGTGGGGTTTCACTTTCACCATGTTGGCCAGACTGGTCTCGAACTCCCGACCTCAGGCAATCCACCTTCCTTGGCCTCCCAAAGTGCTGGGATTATAGGCGTAGGCCACTGCGTCTGGCCTATTTTTAGTTATTTTAATATATGAATAATTCACGGTATTCTCCAAAGAGCCCCACAGTTTCCACGGGTTTTATGACATAAACAAGTTTTTGAGACCCACTGGCCAAATCCAGAGAAATATTTTTTAGTCCTCTGATTTGTCTTCTTGGTGGTGTCTGCTACTGCTTATCATGCGGTTTATTCATTATAGCCACCATTATTTATTGAGCACACACTAGGTTTTCCCACAGCCCCTTATCCCTGCTTTTATGATGGTTGGTGGTCTCCTGTGATCTCTTCCATGTACTGTGAGTCCCTGCAGGGTATAGAGACCATGCTTTTCCTTTTCTCTCTCTCTCCATAATCAGCCCTCCACTTGGTCCAGGCACAAAGATCATGTTTGTGGAATGCAAGAGTAGATGAATGAGAGACTAAACAAACAAATAAAATGCTGAGGTACAACTCGAATCCTCATCACCAGCACTCTTACTCCAGTGCTCTGCTACCTTCCCACTGAAATAGTCACAGTGACACACTAGCTAGATATTTAAACACAACAGAAATGTTGATTTCACATGCCTGTTGTCAATACCTGTTGATTTTACCACACACATGAAAAATCATAGTTGACTATTTTATGGGGATATAAACGTTTCATGTTACAAGTAATTAAAAATGACACGTATTATGTCTGTGGCAGAAGTTGGGTAAATGATGAATTACTAAGGCTTTTTAAAACACTGTATTCTACTGTAACCCTGTGTCTTTGCCCAACCTGTTGTCTGAGTTCTACCCTTTCTCCTGAGCTTATGTATCAAAATCACTACTTTATCTTCAAGGCCCAGTTCAAAACTCACCTTCTCCAAGACGGACTTAATAATTTATTGGAGTTCCTCGGGCCAGTCTCTGCTTCACTTTAGCCCTGTGCACCTGACAGCATGTCACTTGCTCCTCTACTTAGTGTTTGCTTCTTTGGTCTGCAGAGCCCTGCTGGTTATGTGAAGGTTCCTCTCCCGCACTGCCCATGGGCAACCTGAGCCTGGGGGCCATGCCTTGCTCATCCTTCTGTGTTCTCAGGGCTTTGACAACAGACATTTTCTGGATTCAATGTGGTTAAACTGGTCCTTCACTACTCGTATACTATGTAAACATCTTTTTTTTTTTTTTTTTTTTTTTTTTTTTGGCCTAAGGTGATCTTTTTTTAAAACTAGTAGGGCTCCCTGACTTTACCTCTCCTTGCTGGGTTCTGGCAGCCCTACCTGAGAGCCCAACCCAGCTTCTTGCTCCCACCACTGTGGGCAACAGCAGCACAAGAAAAAGCAGCTGCCTTGTGCATTCCAGAATTTATTTGGGGAAAATTAGAGCTGTTTCCTTTTGAAGTGGAAACGGAGTCAGAGGTGAGCCCTGGCTAATGAGAGGGAGGAGGTTTGCAATGAGAGAGGCTCTCAGTTCTCAGGCTGTTTTTTCCAAACAACAGACAGACTCCCAGCACAGACTTGGGGCTTAGTGGCCACCTTGGTGACCTTTCTCCTTGGGTGCAGACACAGGGCCTCACAAGCTCATCTTCACGGCCTTCAACACCACTGGCGTCTGGACCAAAGCAATGACAAGCCGCCCTCCTCCTACTCCTCTTTCTCCTCCTCCTCCCCCTCCCCCTCCTCCTCCTTTCCCTAGGAACATCACATGCACAGTCTACTCAGCCCCAGCCCTAATGCACACACAGAAACAGAAATAAGAGAAATGGAAATCCAAACCCAGAACACTGACTGCTTTGTTTCTGAACTGTGCCTTGTACAAATCTATCCATACTGCAGAAATTTCAACTGATCCATCAAAGCATGCAATGCTCAGCCACATGCTGTTATAACCCAAAACCAGGTCTGTAAGCACCCATGTGATGCAATTGTGCCTGTGTTGCAGCTTACTGCGTAGAGAATGGAAAAGTCAGTGAAGGGAGAGCAGAAAGACATGCTGCTTGATACCAAAGAGCCTGGGCTCTCATATACCCAAGATAAAGAGATTCAATGAAATAGTGTAGGCTTAGCAGAGTGAATGAAACATAGAAAGCTCTCAATGAAGGCTTTCCACCTCATGGTGTTGGAGGACCCATCTTTCGTGGCTGGAAGCAAGTCATTCTTCCATTGTTTCTGCTATTCAACAGCCTGTCCCATCACCCACCCCCAAAAGAAAGGCAGTACCTAATATCTCCCCCATCCCCTTTGTGTATCCATCGGCTTCCAGGCTGAGGGATCAGCAAAAATGGGTGCTTGGAAGTAGGGGGAACTGAGTCGGGCATCTGTGCTGATAAGAAATGCTCAAAGGGGCACGTAGGACACACTGATTGATGCAGTGACAACTGCGCCAATAATCTTCCTTCTTTCTCTGGGGCAATACAGCCCTGGACCCTAGGAAAATGTCAAACCTTCTTTTTTTTTCAAGCATCTCTCTCTGCTCCTTTTTGAGGTCCAAATGCAACACCAGAAATAGCCCTCCTACATATCTTTTGCCCTCTCTGATGTCCAGTCACGGTGTTCCTCTTGCTCCTTTACCCAATGCTATCCAGTCGCTGACACTTTATCCTGTACAAGGGAACATTAGGGCAATAGAGAGAGGGGTGGTTTCTATTTCTGCAGATTGTTTTCAAGGCTAGATGATCATAACTTGCCTACCCAGCTCAGAGAGCCTGCTGTCCAAAGACACCTCTCCCTAGCTTTCCAAGTACAACTCTGCATATTTCAAAGGACTGCTGGATGGCCCAGATACTATGGGCACTGTGCAGTCTCACAGCCCTTTGGCTTTTAATCCAAAGGGAACCTCTCAAGCAACCTGAAGGGGGTGGGGTATGTCACCCCACACTGTTAAGCTGGAGAAGTGTTTGAGGGAACATATCAGGCACAGGACGGATAAAGAGAATTTTAAAATAGTTAACGTATTCCCATGGTTCAGAATTCAAAAGGTACAAAAGGGTTTACAGGCCACTTTTCCTAGAGGCAACAGGTATGATTAGGTTTTGTGTCTATAGTTATACACAGACAAGCAAATACCCTAAGACTCTCCTTCTTCCTCTTGTATAACATGAGCAGCAGCATATTATAAACACTCCAGGCACGTTGTTTTTTCCACTTAGCCATATATCTTGGAAATCATTCCATATCAGTTACATAGTAAACTTACTAATTCTTTTTTCCATGAATGAATAGGACGCTATTTGTCTCTCTGGAAGTACCACAAGACACTTAACAAGTCCCCCTTTGATAAGCATGTAAGTTGTTCTTTCACAGTTTGAACAGTGCTATAATGTACATATATCTTTGCGCCCGTATGCAAGTTTAATAGCAAGTTCAATTCCTAGAAACAGAATCACTAGGTCAGATGGCATGGGCATTTATAATTTTGACAAATGTTTCCAAAAATGCCCTCCAAAGTTGTACCAATTTACTCTCCCAGAAGCAATATATGAAAGTATCTGTTTTTCTACAACCTCATCAACGGTTTATCTCTTTGATGTTTGCTAGTTGAAAGATTTGTACTTAATAAGAAATTAGTCCTTTGTGTAGGAGTTAAACCCTTGAGTGCTAGAGAGAAGGAAGAACATACTGGTTACCAAGGCCAGCACTTTCTGAAGTCTAGAGTCTAATGGGGTTATAAATATCTCTCGGATCTACAAGTAAGAGTCTTTATTCACGACAATTCTGGATTTCCAGCTACCACATGTGTGTCTGTTCTTAATTGGAAGTAAGTGGCCCTGAGGAAGGAGTAGTGACTTTGGAACCAGAGAGACCTGGGCTTCAAGCTCTGCTCTGCCATTAATTAGCTTTATGATCTTGGCAAATCACTTACCCTACCCCCAAACTCAGTTTCATCACATGAAAAATGGGGAAATAATAGTAATTTTACAAAACCTTGTGTCTGGCACATAGCAGGTACTTAATAAATGGGAGCAACTTCCATTAATGTTAATAATCACCAGGCCAGATTCTAAATCCCAGGGCACTTTTCACAATGGACAGACCCTGGAATGGCCCTACCAGAGCCAAATGACTTTTTCGTTAAGTGGCCACCCAGAAGATTACCAACTTCTCCTCTCATCCACCTCAGCCTTCTAAAGTTTGCAGATCAGGAAAATCCCAGCTTGGGCCTCTGGGTGAGGACTGGACTGTGCTGGGACCAGGCTCCCCTGTTACCAGCTGATGTTTGCGCTCAGACTGAGGCACTCCCTGAACTAAGCCGGGGTCATTTCCAGTTACAGACGGCAAGCTAGAGAAAAAACAGAGATTCTTGGGCCGAACAGGGGGACCTGCTCTCATCTGCACGAGCCCATCTCACCTTGCCTTTCCAGAACAGTATGCCTGATGAGGTCATTGAATGCAGATCTCTAGCCCTGGCAGGGCCGCTGCCGATCTGCCTGATGCCCCAGCAGGACCCACCGAGAGCCACACATTACTTCCCCTCTGGACGCCAACATGACCCTGTCTGTACCTGCTGGTTTAGATGCTCTTAGGCATGGGAGCTGGAACCTCCCTAGAGGAGGCTAAGAAAATCTGTTTTCAGAGCGTGTACCTTTACTGTTCTTTCCCCTGGGTCCACCTCTTTCAGGGTCTGAACGTCTGTTACATGCAAATATTTCATTAGGGCAGAAGGAAAGCTGCCTTTCCCCTCAGGACAGACTCCAGCGAATCTTAGGCAAAGCGAACATGCGGGATTGAAGTCCGCAGTCATTGTTTGTCTCCCACACGACATAAAACATGTGTCTGGCTCAGCTGCTGGAGGACCAAGCAGGATACAGACGCAACTATGCAGACGTTGGCCCTGCTAGCCACGCTGCAGCCCCCTCAGAATCTCAGGATGGGGCCCCCTGGGCGCCCTGGGGGAGGGCCCAGGTGGGCGAAAGGACAGGAGAAAGTGCCTGCGGGCCTCCGCCTGCAGGTTGGATGACTGCGTCCCCGTCACGTCAAACTTGCCAGGACTAGCAAACTTCCAAGGCCCCACAGTTCCACTCAGAGGAAAGGAACCCCCAGTGTGACAGGGAAACACGGCTGGTGTGTGTCGGCCAAAGGGTACTGACCGAGAGAACAGATCTGCACCCCTGCCGTCCCTCGCGGTCTTTGGAGCCGCAGAGAACCAGGATGCCACCCACCCAGGGCCCTGGCGCGCGGCTCTCGGCCTCTACCCGCCCCACCCAGGCCAGGCCGGGCGGCGGGGCCCCAGCAGCCCAATGCGGGCCTCGTCCCCACACTGCCTTCTGCTTGCCCGCTCTGCTCTCTGCTTGGCCAGGCCCTTCTCTGGGCCGCGGGGCGGAGGCTTCGGTGTGGCCGGCGCCTTGAGCGCGCAGTGCCCTCCGGGATCGGGGTGCTGTAGCCCGCTCTGGGGCCTCGGGAGCAAGGACACCGCGGCCCCACGGGCAAGTCCGGCTTCTCCGTCCCACCCCCCCGTCCTGGCCCCAGACTCGCTGGCCGAGACGCCGGCTCCCACAGGCCCTGCCGCCTGCATGCCCACGCCGCGCCGCGAAGGCACTTCGCCCTCTTTATTTTGTAAAACTTCGGAAAAATCACCAGCAAACTGAGCCTCGGTCGCAAGGCTGCCCAGAGTTGCCGGCACGAATCCGGACTCACAGACCGACGGCGGCGCATTGGCCCAGCAGACCCCGCCGGTCGGCCCCCACGCTCCCCGGGTCCCCTGCCCCGGCCTCATGCTCCCCGGGTGGCGGTGGGCGCGAGGCGCAGCAGCAGCAGCTGCGTCCGCGTGAGGTCCGGCCCGGCTGAAGGCGCAGAGAAGCGGGTCGCTGCAGACACGCTGAGTACAGCACCTTCGGCACGGCCCGCGGGCAGGGACCCGGCAAGTCCGGCCCCGAGGCGCGAGCACCGCCACCCGCGGTCTGGCCACGAGGCCGGAGATGCCCCCCGAGTCGCCGCGCCCCTCGGAGCGAGAGGCCCCTGGCGCGGAGAGGGACAGCCAGGGCGCAGACCCAGACCCAGTCGGGAACTGCTACGCCGAAGGCGGCGCGGTGAGCAGAGGGAAGCAGCCGGGGCGCGCTTACCCGGGTGTTGAGGCGCCCTCGAAAGTACGCGGTGGCCAGACACATCCCCGCGCGGAGCCCGAGCCCCGCGGCTCCTCCGCCCGCCCGCGCCCCGCCCCTCCGCTCGCTCCCCTGCAAGATGAGGCCCCGACCCGTTACCGCGGCTGAGCAGCTCCGCTCCGGCAGCGACTCCCGCGTTCGGCTCCCACGGGGTCGGCGCGCGTCCTTCTGGGCGCCCGCGGCTGGGGCGGCACACGTGAGGCTCCGCGGCCTCCCCGGCGCTCCGAGGACTGCCCTGCTCCGGGCGTGGAGCCTCATCGCCCCTCCAGGTGGCCAGGGCTGGGGGCAGGTACCGCGCGACCTGATTGGCGCTGGCCGGAGTCCGGGGAGAATCCCCCGCCAGAGAGGTTGATGCACGCGGGCCAAGTGAAGCCACGCAGTGAAACAGCGCAACGGGCGCCTTCCAAACACCCCTCCTTAGCTCCGCTGCCTTTTTGCCTAAGAAATGTAAACTCGGGAGGCGGGCGCCCTGGGAACGCCTCAGTACAGGGTACTTTGCGCGCTACAGATCGGGTCCAGCACGGAAAATTCGGAGAGCATGAGAATCTTAGGGACCAGGGTGTGTCGCTATCCACTGGAAAGAGACTGCCTCGAGAGCCTCCCGAAGGGCTCCTCTGTGTTCCTATTTCCGGCCCGCACTGTGCCCTGGAAATCCAGGGACACCTGGATGTCCCCGCCGCTGAGGGGTACCCGGGCCTCGTGGCAGGGCGGGGTCAGATCAGTCAGGGTGTGATTAGAGCTGTGACGGTGAGGTCTGGCAGGAAGAGGCAGGAAGGGAGAGAAGCAATGCCTCGACACGAGGAGAAACCTGAATGGTGCGCTAGATTTCTTGTCTGAAATCACCTTCTTTTAATGTCTTAAAACTCTACGAGTTGCTTATGTGCTGTAGCCCCGCTAATAAGTTCTGACATCAGTAATTCAGAGGGTCTACTGAGAGAACATGACGGCCTGAGAGGGGGATAAGCTGTCACTTCTCCGCACTTCCGAAGCATCTCTATATGGAACGTTTACCTGTTCCGGTCTGATCATCTTTCTCTTGATCCTGCTTTCCGATCTTGATTGGACTGGAGACAGCGAGGACAGAGGGGTGAGGTCAACCCGGTTAATGATCGAGGAGGGAGCGTTCCCATTACATCAACAGTTTTCCTCTCTTCTTAGGCAGGTTAGTTCGGGGTATTCAAGGCAAAGGTGATCAGGGAATCAATTTGAAAAACAAAAACAGAAAACTCCAAAACATTAAAAAACTGTGGACCCTCAGCGTAGGTCCAACTTCTAAAGAAGGGGAGTAAGAAATTTAGCACCTGGAGCAACCTTATTATTCCTAATACACTATTAAAAAACAAAAATGCCAAGGCAAGCCACCACCTCATCATTCCAGCAAGTCTACTGTTGTTGCACACACCCCACTTTTTACTCTAACTCTACTCACAGGTTTTATATTTTGAGCTCAGATTTTCATGTGCCATCTTTTCTCAGCACAGTTAAGGCTCATGCCTACATTCATTTGTCATCTCAAAGGCAAAACAATGAAATATGAAGAGGGCATGTGATTTTGTTATAAACTGTAACAGAGAAACGTGAAGACAACGTACCTTCATAGGCTAATGAATCATAAACCAAACACCACCCAGGTCATTGCTATCACCCTGGAGTTTCCCGTGCTCCACCAATTCCCTTCCACAAGTCCTTCCCTTCCCCCTAAAGCAACTATCCTGTCTTTATGGTAATTACTTCCTTATATATCTTTATAGTTTCTACCAATTTGTAATGTATCCCTAACCACTACAGTTTAGTTTTGCTTGGTTTTGAACTTTCTATAAATTGAATAATATTGCATGCATATTTTTGTGTGTGTCTGGCCTCTTCTTCCATTTGGTTGTAAGAGTCATCTACTTTTGTGGCATGTAGTTGTAGTTCATTCATTTTCATTGCTGCTTAATATTCCCTTGTATGGACATATCACAATTTCTTTGTCCATTCTGGCACTTTAGACATTTGGGTTTTTCCCATTGGGGCTATTACAAATGCTATTGCTAATAACATTTTTGTACATATCTCCTGGTATGCAAGTGCAATCTTTAGGATGTATACCTTGGGGTGAAATTACTGGACTATAGGGTATGCATATATTTAGTTTTATTAGATCATGCCAAATTGTTTTCCAAAGTGGCCACAAAATTTAGACCCCCATTAGAGATGTATGGTAATTGCCATTGCTCTGCATCCTTGCCAAAATGTAATATTATTAGACTTCTTATTTTTTGTCAGTCTGGTGGAGATGTAATGGTGTCTCATTGTGATCTTTGTTTGATATTCCTAATTAACAATGAAATTGGGCACTTCTACATGTGTTTATAGGCTATTTGAATTTTCTGTTTTCTGAGTGTCTGTTCAAATGTTTGCCCATTTATTTTGAGCTGACTTTTTCTTACTGATTCATAAAAGCTGTTTATAAAGTCTAGCTGCTACCATGCCTTGGTCAGTTAGAGACTGCAAGTATCTTCTACGCATTTAATGGTATCTTTTGATCAAGAGTCACTTTTTAAATCAGAACTTTCATTTTGAGATAATTATAGATTTACAGGCAATTGTAAGAAATAATACAGAGGGATTGCAAGTACCCTTCATCCAGTTTCCCTCATTGGTAATATCTTGCAAAAACTATAATAAAATATCATAATTAGGATGTGACATTGACACAGGATACTGACATTGACACAGTCAAGATACAGAACATTTCCACCACCACAAGATCCCTCATATTGCCCTTTCGTAGCCACACCTGCTTCCCCTGTGCACCCTTCCCCATCTCTAACCTCTTGAAACTACTTATCTGTTTCCCATTTCCAAAATTTTGTGATTTCAAGAATGTTATTTAAATGAAATCATTTGTATCCTTTCGTATCAATATGTAACCTTTTGAATTTTTTCCCACTCAGCAACCTGAGTTGCAGGTTGTTGTATCAATATTTTGTTCCTTTTTCTTAGTAGTATTTCATGGTGTGCATGTACCACCAGCTTGTTTAACCATTCACTTAATGAAGGACGTTTAGGGTTTTTTCCCCAGTTTTGGGGATATTACAAATTAAGTTGGCTGAGGTGGGAGGATTGCTTGAGCCCAGTAGTTCCAGACTGGCTAGGCAACTTAGTGAGACCCTGTCTCTACATAAAAACATTAAAAATTAGCTGGGTGTGGCTGCACACACCTGAAGTCCCAGCTACACAGGAGGCTAAAGGGGGAGGATCCCTTGAGCCCAGGAGTTGGAGGCTGCAGTAAGCTATGATTGAACCCCGCACTTCAGCTTGAGAGAACAGAGCAAGACCTTGTCTCAACAACAACAACAACAACAACAACAACCACCAAATAAAATTGTCATAAACATTTGTATACAGGTTTTCAAGTGAGTGTACATTTTCATATCTCTGGGATAAATGCCCAGGAGAACTATTTCTAGTTTGTAAGGTAAATGCCCAGGACAACTATCACTAGATTGTATGGTAGTCACATGCTTAGTTGTTAAAGAGACTGCCAGCCTGTTTTCTAGAGGAGTTGTACCATTTTACATCCCAACAAGGAACATATGAATGATCCAGCTTCTCCACATCCTTGGCAGGATTTGGTGTTGTCAATATTTTAAAACTTTCACCCATTCTTATACATGTATAGTGATGTGTCATTGTGATTTTAAATTCCATTCCTCTAATCACTACTGATGTCAGACATCTTTTCAGGTGCTCATGCTTACTTGTCATCTTTATTTCCATCTATATGCTATCTTTGGTGAAATCTCTGTTTACATCTTTTGGTCATTTGCTAATTGGATTGTTTTGTTTTTTTGACTGTTGAGTTTTCAGAGTTCTCTATATAGTCTAGATAAGGGCTGTCCAGTCTTTTGGCTTCTCCGGGCCATATTGGAAGAAGAATTGTCTTGGGCCGCATATAAAATATAAAATAAAAAACACTAACAACATCTGATGAGCTAAAAAAAAATCACAAAACAATTCTCATAATGTTTTAAGAAAGTTTACAAATTTGTGTTGGGCCGCATTCAAAACCATCCTGGGAGGCTTGTGGCCAGTGGGCCATGAGTTGGACAACCTTGGTCTAGATCCTGGTCCTTTTTCAGATCTGTGGCTTGCAAATATTTTTCCCCAGTCTTTTCATCCTCTTTACATGCACTTTGTAGAGAAATTTTTTAATTTTGATAAGGTCTAATTTTACTATTTTTTCTATTATGGAGCATGCTGTTGGTGTCAAGACTAGGAACTTTCTGGCTAGCCCTAAACCCCAAATGTTTTCTCTTATTTTTTTTTTCTGTTTCACATTCTGCTGGTAATCCATCATAAATTAATTTTTGTATAAGATGTGAGGGCTAGGTTAAGCAGCTCCTTCTCCTTCTCCTTCTTCTCCTTCTTCTTCTTGCCTAATAAGGTCCAGTTGCTCTGGCATCATTTGTTAACCATTTAATTGCTTTTGCACCTTTGTCAAGAATCAGCTGGGCATATCTGTGTGGGTCTATTTTTGGATTCTCTATTCTATTCCATTGATCTTTGTGTCTATCCCTCCACCAATACCATACAGTCTTGATTACTGAAGCTATATAATAAATCTTGAAACTGGGTAGTCTGATTCTGCCCACTTTATTCTTTCTATTCAAAATTGTTTTAGCTCTTCTAGTTCCTTTGCCTTTCTGTTTAAATATTAGAGTAATCTCTTCTATATCTATTAATACAAAAATTCTCGTTGATTTTTTGATATAAATTAGGGAGAAAGTATTCAGTCTTTCATGATTAATTATAGATTAGCTATAGGTATCTAGTTTGCCTTCTATTTCTGTTTTTCTGAGAATTTTGTCATAAATGGGTGTTGAATTTGGTCAAATGCTTTTACATTAGTTTATATAATCATGTGATTTTTTTTCTTTTTTTTTGCCTTTTAATATGGTGGATTGCATTGATTTTTGAATGTTGAACCAGCCTTGCATTCCTGGAATAAAGCCTACTTGGTCAAAGTGTATAAATCTTTTCACATATTGCTAAATTCTTGGTTTTTAGATTTTTTAAACACAGCTTTATTGAGGTATAATTGATATACAAAAACTACATATTTTATGATCTTTTTGCTTTGATTATTATTTTAAATTGACATGTAATAATTGTACATATTCATGGAGTACAATGTGATATTTTGATACAAGTATATAATGTGCAATGATCAAATCAGGGTAATTAGCAAATACATCACTTACACATTTATCATTTCTTTGTGTTGGGAACATTCAAAATCCACTCTTCTAGCTATTTGAAAATATACGATTAATTCTCACCCTAAAGTGCTACAGAGCACTAGAATTTATGCCTTCTATTTAGCTGTACTTTTGTATCTGTTAACCAGCCCTTGGTCATCCCCTCTCCCCATTCCCCTTCCCTTCCTCTCCACTTCTATGATACCAACTTTTATAGATTCCACATGTGCCAAGAACATGCAGATTTATCGCTCTGTGCCTGGCTTATTTAACTTAACCTAATGTCCTCCAAGCTCATCCATGCTTTTTACTAGTGTAAAAGCATTTGACCAAATTCAAATGCACTGCACCTATTTAACGTATTCAATCTAATGAGTTTGGACATATGAACATACTGCGAAACCATCACTACAAATCAAGGTGATACACATAGTCATCACCTCTAAAAGTTTCCTTGTTTCTCTTTGCTTTTTTTTTGAGACAGAGTCTCACTCTGTCGCCCAGGCTGGAGTGCAGTGGCGTGATCTCCACTCACTGCAAGCTCTGCCTCCTGGGTTCACGCCATTCTCCTGCCTCAGCCTCCTAAGTAGCTGGGACTACAGGCGCCTGCCACCACGCCTGGCTAATTTTTTGTATTTTTAGTAGAGTCAGGGTTTCACTGTGTTAGCCAGGATGGTCTTGATCTCCTGACCTCGTGATCCGCCCGCCTCGGCCTCCCAAAGTGCGGGGATTACAAGTGTGAGCCACCGCGCCCAGCCGCTTTTTGGTCTTTTTTGATGGGGCGTTTGTTGTTGTTGTAAGAACACTTAACATGAGATCTACCCTCTGAACAAACTTCTAAGTGCACAGTCCAGCATTGTTAACTATAGGCATTATGTTGTATGGCAGATCTCTGGAATTTATTCATCTTGTATAACTGAAACTGTATAGCTGTTGAACAACTCTTCATTTCCTCCTTTCTCCCAGCTACTTGGAAACTACTATTTATTCTCTGCTTCTGTGAGTGACTATTTTAGATACCTTATGTAAGTGGAATTATGCAATATTTTTCCTCTTCTAACAGGCTTATTTTCACTTAGCATCATCTCCTTCAGGTTCATCCATGTTGTCACAAATAGCAGGATTTCCTTCTTTTATAAGGGTGAATAATATTTCCTTGTACTTATATACGATACATTTTTCTCCTTACATGTGAGTGGACATTTGGGTTGTTTCGATACCTTGGCTATTGTGATAATGCTGCAATGAATGTGCGAGTGCAGGTATCTCTTTGAGATACTGATTTTTTAGATATATATCAGAAGTGGGATTACTGGATCATATGGTTTTCAATTTTAAATTTTTTGAGGACAAAATTTAAAATTTGAGGAAATTTCATACTATTTACCACAGCAGCTGTACCATTTTACATTCCAACCAACAGTGTACAAAGGTTCCAATTTCTCCACAGCAATGCCAATACTTGTTACCTTTTGACTTTTTTTTTTCTTTTTTCTTTTTTCTTTTTTTTTGAGACTGAGTCTTGCTTTGCCACTCAGGCTAGAATGCAGTGGCGCAATCTCAGCTCACTGCAACCTCCGCCTCCTGGGTTCAAGCGATTCTTCTGCCTCAGCCTCCCAAGTAGCTGGGATTACAGGCTGCCACCGTGCCTGGCTAATTTTTTTTTTTTTTTTGTATTTTTAGTAGAGACGGGGTTTCATCATCTTGGCCAGGTTGGTCTCAAATTCCTGACTTCATGATCCACCTGCCTTGGCCTTCCAAAGTGCTGGGATTACAGGAGTAAGCCACCACGCCTGGCCTACCTTTTGACTTTTTGAGAACAGCCACCCTAACAGGTTTGAGATGATATCCCAATATAGTTCTGATTTGCATTTCTCTGATGACTAGTGTGTTGAACACTTTTTTATATGCCATTTGGCCATTTGTATGCCCTCTTTGGAGAAATGTTTATTCAGGTTCTTTGTCCATTTTTAGTTGGGTTATTTTTTTTTTGTCACTGGGTTGTATTAATTTCTTATATAGTTTAGATATTAACCCTTATCAAATATATGGTTTGTAAATATTTTCTCTTTCCAAGGTTACCTTTTCATGCCACTGATTGTTTTCTTTACTGTGTAGAAGCTTTTTAGTTTAATGTAGTCCTACTTGTCTGTTCTTGCTTTTGTGACCTTTGCTTTTGGTGTCACATCCAAGAAATCATTGCCAAAACTAGTATCAGGAAGATTTTTCCCTATGTTTTCTTCTAGGAGTTTTATAGTTTCAGGTCTTACACTTCAGCCTTTAATTCATTTTGAGTTAACATTTTGTGTATGGTGTAAGATAAGTGTTCAATTTCATTATTTTACGTGTGGCTATCCACTTTTCCCAGCACCATTTATTGGAGACTCTCCTTTTCCATTGTGTAGACTTGGTACTTTCGCTAAAGATCAGTTGACAGCAAGTCAGCAAATCCAGCCCACACAAGTGCGAGTGCTGCTCCACTTCCCATCCACCCTGTCTTAGAATGTAGCTCTTTTGGCTGGGCGCGGTGGCTCACGCCTGTAATCCCAGCACTTTGGGAGGCCGAGGTGGGCAGATCACGAGGTCAGGAGATGGAGATCATCCTGGCTAACATGGTGAAACCTGTCTCTACTATAAATACAAAAAATTAGCCGGGCTTGGTGGCGGACGCCTGTAGTCCCAGCTACTTAGGAGGCTGAGGTAGGAGAATGGCATGAACCCGGGAGGCTGAGCTTGTGGTGAGTGGCGATCACACCACTGCACTCCAGCCTGGGTGACACAGCGAGACTCTGTCTCAAAAAAAAAAAAAAAAAAAAAAAGAATGTAAATCCTTTATGGTTCCAACTCAAAGCGGGAGGTGGTTTAGCAACATCCATACCTTTGGTTAGCCGTGAACTCCAACTTTTGACCTCTAACCAGGATTGCCAAATAACCCCAGTGACACTGAATACAAGGCTCATTTCTTCTGATTTCTGCCCTTTCTTGGGGCTTAAAGCTAGTAATTTCTTATTAACATATTAGCTCTTTGATGCTTTTAAGAAGATTTTAAACATATTTTATCCAATCTTTTTAGTTATCTTTAGCTTGCCCTTCAGGAGTATGGGTCTGAATTATTTAATCTACCTTTTTCAGAAACAAAATCAGTTGCTTGTCTGTTGTTATTGTTATTGTTTAATCTGGGGGGACTTATTTTGAGTGAAAACTGCCTTTTTGCTAAATATTTACAGAGCTACATCAAGGTAAAACATAATTACCCACCCCTTGCTTTGTCAGGTGCATTCTAGCAAAGTAAGTTCTAATGTAAACTTTTTTTGTTTTAACTTTTAATATAAACTCAAAGAACCATTCAGACAGAGGCCACATCACATAACAGGAATGGGCTGAAACTCAAATGTCAACCTAGCCTCCCTGGCCAATTGAAACAGCTCTTCCTCTCTTACCTGATGAGGCCAGTCCTTTCTTCCAATGTATTTTTGTGTTGGCAGTATAATTGGTGGGGGTGGGATTCTTTTTACTTGAAGATAGGTTCACCTGGTGGAAGCTTCCTGAAATACTGCAAGGGACTGAATGTTTGTTTATGTACCCCCTACCTAAATTCTGTGCTGAAATTCTAACCCCCAAGGTGATGGTATTTGGAGGTGGGGCCTTTGGCAGGTGATTAGGTGAATGGGATTAACACCCTTAAAATAGAGACCCCTGAGGAGCTCATTAGTCCCATCCAGCACGTGAGGACACGGCAAGAAGGAATTGTCCGTGAATCAGGAAGTGGGCCTCCACCAGAAACCAAACCTGCTGCTACCTTGATTTAGGACTTCCCAGCTTACAGAACGGTGAGAAATAAATTTCTATTGTTTATAAGTCACCCCATCTATGGTATTATTATGGCAGCCTGAACAGACTAAGACAGATTTAAAAAAGGAGTATTCGTTTATTTCTTCCATTTGGCCAAGTCTGCCATCTGGCATTCAGGTTTTCCTTTTTAAAGATGTCAACTACTCTTTAGTAAATGATTAAGATGACAGCTTTCTCTAGTCAGGAGCCAGATTATTAAGCCGGGCTCAGTGGTGTTCTCCTATATAGGTCTACAATCTCTTATTTACAACCTGAATTTCAAAAATTTCTGACAGTCAAAGTTTAAAAAAGATCTGTTGAGTGCAACATATGAGCTGAGTTGATCTGATTTTGTGGCCAATCTGAAACTAAAGCGAGGCTATCTAAGCCTTTATTCATCTCACTTGGTGTCAATATTTATGCATTTTGCTGCAAAAACATTGATGCGTTTGCTGCTCCAGACACTATTGGGGTGTGTTGTGCTAATAAACAGGAACACACCAGTTTACCTTTCTAAAATTAGGGGTAAATTGATTTTCAAAAAAAATCGTTCTCCATGAGGCAAGAGGAAGATTTTGTTATTTCTGGGATAGGAGGAACAAGGAGGAAGAGAAGACGACAGTGGATACAGGGATGTGGGGAGAAGACCTTGAGCATCATCACGTCACCCCGTCCTGTGACCTTCTCCCAAGCCTTCAGCAAAGTTTGTCTACTAACAGCATGCATTCTGGTGAGTGAATTTGTGGATGTGTGGGACCAGGTGAAGAGAGTTGTCTTTGTGCCTGTTTTGAAGTGGGTCAGAAGAGAGGTAGCACGTGTGGATACAGGAGCACAGAGACAGAAATTTGAGTGCTGAGTTCTGAGAACTCCCATAA
The DNA here is from genome assembly GCF_028878055.3 of Symphalangus syndactylus. Taxonomy (NCBI): domain Eukaryota; kingdom Metazoa; phylum Chordata; class Mammalia; order Primates; family Hylobatidae; genus Symphalangus; species Symphalangus syndactylus. Next base: position 124,553,832 of record NC_072441.2, on the reverse strand, counting down.
ATTATGGGGGATGAGGGGAGCGTCACCGTCTCACAAGGCCTTGGAATTAGGATTCTGGTAAGATATCATCAATTGTATAAGGAACAGAGCATGCTACCTCTGTGAAGTTCTCAATTTTATCTTGTATTTATTTAGCTTTACGTGTTTTTCATAATTTCCTCCTTTTCCTGGTCTCCCTAATACAAATGAAGCATCTATCCTCTCTTGAGACAAGATTTTGTGTTTTATAGTCATTTCTTGGGAACCAGGAATTATTTAATTTGCATTTCAAATAATCATACTGCAAAAACAGATAATGTGGTCAATAGGCAAATGATTAACAGCTTGAACCTTATAATCAGACAAACTGGGTTTGGATCCTTTCTCAGGGAAGTTAATCTTTCTAAGCCTTAGTACCTCAGTTGCAAAATGGGAAATAAATACTCCCTACCTATTAAGGTTGTACATGTGGAGGATGCTAGGCCCCATGCCCTAAGCATAGTGAGAATGCAATACGTGATAGCTTTAAAAAATACTCAGAGTTGTCCTGGTCCCTGCCTCCTCAGTATGTGCTTCATATTCAGATTATCAGCCAAGAATCCCTTTTTACTCTCACTCTGTAGGTGGCCTTTCTGAGCAGGTCTCTGTCCACATCCTCTCTTATGGCTCCTGTCACCTGCCCTCATCTCCAGAACCGCTGACGCATGAGACTAACAATCATGTAAACAATTTTTTTTTTTTTTTTTTTTTTTTTTTGAGGCAGAGTCTCGCTCTGTCGCCCAGGCTGGAGTGTAGTGGTGCGATCTCAGCTCACTGCAACCTCCACCTCCCGGGTTCAAGCGATTCTCCTGCCTCAGCCTCCTGTGTAGCTGGGACTACAGGCACACGCCGCCACGCCTGGCTAATTTTTGTATTTTTAGTAGAGACAGGGTTTCGCCATGTTGCCCAGGTTGGTCTCGGCTCCTGAGCTCAAGTGATTCACCTGCTTCATCCTCCTAAAGTGCTGGAATTGCAGGTGTGAGCCACCGCATCCTGCCTAAACAATCATTTATAACCAGCACAGTTGCTCTCAAGATCCAATGTGGTCAGTCTCTTATTTTGGGAGGGTATGAATATTACTCATTAAAAAACAATGTGCTGGCCGGGCATGGTGTACTTTGTCATGACTGAGTTAAAGTAATTGGTACAGCAAACTGAGGGGCAAAAAACACGTGTGGTTCTGTGGGGACATAGTAACAGTGCCCACACTGAAAAAAGCTTCACCCAGTACCAAAGAGCTTTAGAGCATCTACGTTTCCATATAAAACAAAGTTCACATCCAATTTCCGTTTTGGCATGGGTCACCAGAAGATATTTAAGGATGAATCTGTTCTTGAACAAAAAGTCACAAAACAGCTGTGGGGTAATTTAGTAAATGAGTAAGGAGCAATTTCTTATTCAGATTTGAAACCTCTGTAAGTGATTCCTGCAATTGCTGTAAAACCTTAAATCAAAGAAGAATGATTTAACAAAATAGAATTTGTTGGCCTTTGGTCTGTTTTTGGCTACCAGAAATAGGCAAGCTTCCATATTTATCTTTCTCGACACAATACCATATTCGACAATTAATTCACATGGTTGGGACCTTCTGTGGGTTTATGAGACCTGGGATTACTAGCCCATTTTACACATGGGGATAGAGTATATAGGTGGCTGACTCAAGATGATGCAAAAATATCTGAATAGACCTAGAACTTGGTTGTTGGCACTGTGGTGAGCTTTGCTTTCAAGGATGTAATATTTGCCCTCTACGATGATGTAATATTTGCCTTTTACAATGATGTAATATTTGCCTTTTGCAAATATGACTTTAGTGTATTTATAAACAGGTAAATGGGCACAAGGGAGAAAAATGGTATTCTAGTAATAAACAGGCTACATGAAGACACAAGGGAGTCATGAGGGGCTGTTCCAAACCCTGCAGTTTGGCAATGCTTAGTCTTGCCGGGGTGGCCTCAGTCCTGAGCATTGTTTATTTAGCTCAAGGTGGGCACCACAAATCAATATTTTCTTCCCATACTGGAAGTTATAGTTAAAAATCTATCACATAAATTTACTTGTTGATTCATATTTCATGCCTTATAGAGCAAACTGCTCTATTTCCTGTGGAAATTTCATTCCAGTTGCTTTCAGTACTGTTGTGATCGCTATCTAGAGAAGAACCCCAAATCCTTGTACTGAATTCAGTATTGCCCTCTGAGGCTCTCACATCAGAAATTGTTTGTTCGCTGTCATCCGGCCATTTACAGCTACTTCACTTCCTCCTCTGCTACTCCACATCCAAACTCACATTTGTAGCTTTTCATGGTATATTACCTCATAAATCTATATACCTTCTCTCTTCCCAGGTCATCCTGTCTCAATTTGTTTTAACCCTCCAATATAAAATATATTTGTCCCCTGACTGTATACACAATACTAGAAAAATCTTTGCTTAAACCTAACAAAGAAAGCACAATTAACCTTTTCAAAAAATGTGTCAGGTTTGTATCACCAAAAACTAATTGTAGGTGCTGATATATAACTTTCTCTTTCGCAAATTCATTTTAATTCCAAATTAAATACAAATTATTAAACAAAAAATAAATAAAAATTCCAAAGTAAGTACCTGGCTCAGCAAAGAAACCTCTGTGTAAACCTTGGGCTTTCCTAAAAGAAAAAGCATTTACTCTAACAATTAGCTGTGGGTGCCAGTTAGAGTTGGCCCTCACAGTCTTTCCAGTTGTTTTCCCTACCAACACTGATTTTGAGCTTTATGTGCCATCTATTTATTGTTGTTGCTCACGTAGTTTTCAAGATTTGCTGAATGCAAATTAGTGCCTTTTTTCACAAAAAGAACCTTAAGAAAAAAGCTCTTTTGTACATAAAAGAGTGCTTTTTTGCATATAAAAATAGTTTTAAGAAAAGAGCTTTAAGAGCTCAGAAAAAATATATAGATTCTGGTTTTAGATCCAGCACAATAACTTGCATAGCCGAGCAGTTAGTATTTTCTACCGATGACAACAAAGGCGTTAATTTCAGCTACAGAGACATAAACACCTGCTTCTGAGTCTTCCCATGGCACTGGTTTCTACTTTATATCAAATGCAAAGAAAGGGGGTGTCACTTAGGGGGCCTTTTCTTTCCAAGAAACTTACTGCCAGTCCTCTAAGGCAAGAGTCTAAGTGTTGCTTCTGACTCACCAAAGCTACAAAAGAGGCCAGATGTGAAGGCCGTAACATCCGTCACCCCATGATCACCAGGATTGATCTGAATAACTTTGCTTCCTTGGATGGGGGTCGGGGGTTCTCCTCCTTCTGCACTGTTCTACGTTCCCAGAAAGAGGAAATCATTTCTTAGCTTTCATCTGCTGTTTTTTTTGTTTGTTTGTTTGTTTTTTTGAGACGGAGTCTCGCTCTTTCACCCAGGCTGGAGTGCAGTGGCGCGATCTCGGCTCACTGCAGGCTCCGCCCCCCCGGGGTTCACGCCATTCTCCTGCCTCAGCCTCCCGCGTAGCTGGGACTACAGGCGCCCGCCACCTCGCCTGGCTAATTTTTTTTTTTTTTCTTATTTTTAGTGGAGATGGGATTTCACCGTGTTAGCCAGGATGGTCTCGATCTCCTGACCTCGTGATCCGCCCGCCTCGGCCTCCCAAAGTGCTGGGATTACAGGCGTGAGCCACCGCGCCCGGCCCATCTTCTGCTGTTTTAAATCACTGTATGGATGCCAGCACATGGCATTCGGATGGCTTCCCCTAATGGCACTCAGTGCTTGCAAGTGGGAGGATAAATGCCCCTGTGTGATGCGTAAGGTGATTGTGCCATCAGGATAGTGAATTAGGGTGGGGCTCTTTGTGATACCTAACCTGTCTTTCTTTTTGATTACCCATCTCAAACACCGTCCTCATTTTGGCCAGGGCTGATGGAAGGCCAGGCCCCAAAGGTAGGAGGCTGATGCTCAAATCTCCTAATGGAGCTTGACAGCAGTAGGATTAAAAGCACAAGTGCAGCACCCAGAAAGCAGTGCGGGAAGGCATATGCATCCTTGCTATGCCCATTCTCATGCTATCAGCTCTTTCTTTTAGAGAGCTGAACCATAAAGATAAATCTTTTCATAGAAACAGAAGTTAAAAAAAAATACAAATGATGAAAGGGCTTTGGAGAGTGGGAAAAGAGGACAGAAGTAAACTTCGCTGTGGTATTTCTAGGGGCCATGAGCTGGGCTTGTCTGTAGAATAAATCCCTTTGGGGAAGCAGAGATATCAGTATGCAGAGGACAAAATGACAATTGCAGTAATGCTACTCTGATAGCTAGATTCATTTGTAAAACCAGGCCAACTCTGAAAGCAGCTACTGACTTATTCTCTTAGAACAAGTAACAACTGTTACAGGCAACTAGGAGCCTTCTCAGAATGGCCCAGCTTGGTGACTTTCCTCTGACATCCTTAGCATTGTACCTCTTGGGTCTACATCTCCACATTTGGCACTGAATTATTGTTGCTTTGCTCTGTTGTTGAACTGTTTCACCTGGGTATCCCTTGCTTCCCCAGTGAAACTCTAAGATCCTTGAGGGTAGAACAATGTATTAAAACTAATTTAAAAATATTTACAGAGTGTCTATATTATGCACCTAACTGGAGGGAATTCAAATAAGTGTAAGGGGCTCACAATTATAGTTGGCAAAATAAAACACACATGGAACACCTATATGGCAATGCAAGGCAATGACTGGTTGAAGTCACAAATACATAGGATATATTATCAATATACACCAAGTTTCTTTGGAAAGAGAGACTGTTCTAAAGAAACAACAAGGGAGGACTTTGAGAAGCAAGAAGTCCAAGAAGAGAAGCCTCAGTATGCTCCCTTTCAGCTGGCAGGAAGAAAAACAAAAGGGTCCGTTCTGATCCTGTGTCCTTGAAGATGAGAGAAATGCTGTCTTTCCAGACCAATAGCTAATCAACCAGCTACAAACAGATGCATGTACTGAGAAGATGGGGTTAACTGACACTTTAACAGGACTTATATGCTGCACATATGCCCAGGTCTTGACACAAACGTATATCGATGTCTTGGGGAGTGAGCTGGCACTCTGAGGAAAGGCACTACAGTGACTTCAGGACAAAAACCATTTAGTCCTCTTTGCCTTCTGCTAGGGTAGCTAGTTTACCTTGATTGTAGATTAAACCAGTAGCTTTATTATTTTGCCACTGTGGCTAATCTTTGGTGGTTTCAGTGCTCCTAAATAGTGAAAACTGGGGAAATGTGTCTATTTGGCAGACACTGAGCAAACAAAAGACCAAAAACAAATCACAAACCCACAAATATCAACCCTCCCAAATTATCACAGGGAGATATGGAGATGCCAGAAAACCCATCTGGACACCACGAATTCACTGGGTGCTCTTACATCTGTGCTATGATCAAAATGAAGCTGGCACAGAAGCCGCAGAGAGAAAAAGGAGAAAGATCACTTACTGCCTGATGTCACGTGCCTGGCAGCACCCTCAAAGCACTCTTTCAGGCTGAAATGAGCTGTCATCTCACTGCATCCTGCCAGCACCAAATGCACTCCGACAGGCCACTTAAAACACAAAACCCTTCCATTTACAATTCCTGAAAAAGTAACTTTTGTCTGTAGTGGCCAAAGATACAGTCATTCATAACTGTGGATGACCCTCTGAGTCACCAGGTACATTCCCAGGACTCAAATAAGATAATCACAGTTTGAAAACATTTTTAGGAAAAAATGAACTTTGAATAGACATACAAGGGACTATGGATAGTAAACATAATATTAAGAATAGGGATGTACTTACTATGTGACAGGCATTGGGCTCAGCATGTCAGAGGGGCTATTTCATTCAACCTGTGCAACAATATTCCAGCTACTATCTCCTTTTTCTGCCCACTCACAGCAAAATCTCTGGAGTTGTCTAACATCATCTCATTTCCCATTGATTATTCCACCCATTATAATCAAGCTCCTATCTTTACCCTCTATTCTTAGAGTCACCAACTTTCTTATGTTGGCAAATCTATTAATAGTAGACACATCCCTACATCTTACTGCATCCTTAATATTTTGTCAGTGTTTGACAGCACTCACTGTGTCTTTCTTGGGAGCTTCTCTTCTCTATGCTTCCAAAACACCACACAGTTACTCAATTCAAGATTATGTCAGTGGTCTCTTGGTGCTTCTAGAATAATATCCTAACTCCCCACCGTGACCTAGAAGCCTGATGTGATGTAGCTTCTGTCTGCTACCACCACCTTCTCGTCCCCGGCCACCATCTCTTGATCACTTCATGGTGGCCACGTAAGCCTCCTTTCTGTTCCTCAGACAATCCAATCTCAGGACCTTTGCACCTGCTGTTCATGCTGCCTGGAAAGCTCATCTTCCATGCCACCCTTGTAGAGTGGGTTCTTCTTAATCTTCAGACTTCAAGTTAATGTCACTTCCCTAGAGTGGCCTTTCTTGACCACAACATCCAAAGTGTCCCCTGACCACCCCTACCTGCGGTTATGTTCTCCACTCGCATGTTTGTTTCAGAGCACTTATTAACTTTAAATATCTGCGCCACCTGTTTGTTTGATTGTCTCTCTCCCTTACTAGGCTGTAAGCTGCATAGCCATGGGAGTTTGTCTAGATTTATTGCATGTCTCCAGTGCCTAATAGTGAGTTAGCACATAGGAAGAGTTCAATAATTACCAGTTAAATTAATGCATGTTACTTTAACCCCATATTATGCTGAGAAAGCTGAGGTTCAGAGATTGCACATTTCTAAGTTTTTGAGCTAAGATTTAATCCCAAGTGTTCAGAGTCCACGCTCTTAAAACCATTACGTAATAGTGTTCCAGGGCAATCTTGCTACTAGGACTTAGTTACAGCTTCAGAGGAAAAAAAACCACATTTCTTTATTTTATAGGGGTTTATAAGGTTTGACAAAAGTGACTTTTAAGGTTTGTGATATTATCTGTTTGATATCTGAATCTCCTTCATTCAGTCAACAAACATGGCCCCTGTAGGCTCCATGAAAGTGAATACTGTGTCTGTACCCTAGATCCTGGGTGTGTTCCTGGCACATGATAACCCTTTTAACAATTATTTATTGAAGAAAACATATATTGACATTTATCAGGCATTCTGCTTAGCACAGGAGAGAAAAACCTGTTTGAGAATATTCCCCTGGCATCCAAGAGCTCATATTTGCTGTTTCTCAAAGAGTAGTCCCAGAACCACCAGCATCAGTACCACTTGGTGTGCTTGCTGAAATTCAGATTTCCTGGATTCAACCTAAGGCCTAATAAAAATCAACTTTCTGCCTGATGCTTATGCATCCTGAGCTTTGAGATCCACTCCTCTCTAGGGAGGCAGTCATTTAAACAACCTTCTCCAATAAAGCATGATCAGTTTTCAGAAAGGGTAGCATGGAATCTGATGGAACCAAAAAGAACACACAATCCAGACAGATGAGGTAGAGTTGGTAGCAGTTTCCTGGAGATGATTCCCTAAGCTGAATTAGCCAGAGGAAGGGGAAGAGGAAAGCCACTTTAGGCAAAGGGAGCAGCTTATTCAAAAGCAAGGGGGGTTGCTCTCAGAGGATAGGTTGTGAGGGTGAGTGGAAAGAGAAGTAGAACAAATGGGACTTGGAGCTGGATTGTGAAGGGCCTTCCCTGTATATTTTGCAGAGGAACTTGGACTTACTCTTGAAAGCAATGGAATCATTAATTTGTAGTGGCACCAGTTTGCATAGAGTATGATTTTTCCCCAATAGTATGTGGTATCTTGCCTGTATGAATGGTGAAGGCAGATTCACATCAATCCAGGATTATGTTTTGACCCATGGGTAGAGAAAAAGACAAAAAGAATAAGGAATTCAGAGCTGACCAGAGTGGTTAGAATGGCTGGAGAGAAAATGAAGGGAAACGCAGGAAAAGCTGCTGAGAGAAGTCAGAAAGGTGAAAGGACCCATGTGTGGATGGGTGAAGATGTGTGGTGGTGATAAGGGAGCTAAAGAGCCAGAAGAATGGGAGGTTGTCGTTAGAAAGCAGGATGCTTGAGTTTCCTATTTCAGAAGTTGAATAGCTCCTGACGGCAATGAAAACCAGAATGTAGCCAGGGGCACGAGGGGATGGAGTGAAGATGAAAATCACTGGAATCAAGGTGAAGACACTGCAAGGCTAAGTCACTGAATGGGTCTTCAACATGAACAGTTTAGTCATCCAAGACAATAGCGTAAACTGGGTCAGAAAGAAGGACTACAAGTCAGGAGCAAAGTCTTTGTCAACTAATTTTTTACAAATTTCCCATTCCCGATGTTCCATTGCTCATGGATTTTTCTATTCTCATTTAACAAATATTTGAATGCATATTCTTTTTCTTTAACCACTTCTCCCTTGGCATGGTCAGGAACTTAGTCAATGATTAAGATGGCATTATATAAATGGCATTGGGAATCTGGATAGTCATAAAAAATATTAAGTTGGGGCTGGGTGTGGTGGCTCACGCCTGTGATCCCAGTACTTTGGGAGGCTGAGGTAGGTGGATCACCTGAGGTCAGGAGTTCGAGAGCAGCCTGGCCAACATGGTGAAACCCCGTCTATACTAAAAATACAAAATTAGCCAGGTATGGTGATGCATGCCTGTAATTCTAGCTACCCGGGAGGCTGAAGCAGGAGAATTGCTTGAACCTGGGAGATGGAGGCTGCCGTGAGCTGAGATAGGGCCATTGCTCTCCAGCCTGGGCAACGAAAGCAAAACTCCATCTCAAAAAAAAAAAAAAAAAAAAAAAAGAGTTGGATTCCTAACTTATTTCTTAGTAAGAATAAATCTCACATAGATCAAAGATTTAGACTTAAAAATAAATATCTTTTTCTTATAATTTTAGAGTTCAGTAGGACTTTTAAGCATAACACCAAACTCAGAAGCTGTACAGGAAGAGGTCAATAGACTATGTGGACTCACATAATAGACTCCGAAAATATACAAACCACACAATAGACAACAAAACTACATATGCTGTATAAGTTTATAAAATTTGATACATGTAAAAGTACAAACACATGCAACAAATTAGGAAAATATTTACAATATATATGACAAACAAAACTCTAAATTCTTAATGTATAGAGCTCCTACATGTTAAAGAAAAAGACCAATAACAATAGAAAAATAGGCAGATGTACAGCAAGTACACAGAAAAGGAAACACGAATGAATTTTAAACATAAAATAATGCCACACCTCATTTGTAACAAGATAAATGCAAATTAAGGCCCTGAGACACAATTTTTCACCTGTCAGAAATATTAAAGTCTGCTTAACACTGAGTGGATGAGGCAGAAACAGGGACTCTAATATACATTTGGGGTTATAAATTGGTGTAAATTAGGAACAATTTGGTAATAGCTTTCAAAATTAAAAATGTTTATACTATTTGAGCTAACAAGTCCATTTCTAGTAATTTATTCTGCAGACACACTAGCACCTCTGTACAAAGATGTTCATTAAAGCATTGTTTGCAATAGAAAAACACTGGAAACAGACAGTGTTTACTAGTAGAGGATTAGAAGTAAATTATGGTGTAGCAATAAAAGACAACGCTATGCAGCAGTCAAAATGAGAAAGTCTGTGAGTGTCTAGTTAGACATACTGTTAAGGTTTTTTTCAGCAAGATGCAAAACACTACATAGAGCATGTTGTTATTTGCTACATATAAAAATATATAAATAGGGCCAGGTGCAGTGGCTCACGCCTGTAATCCCAGCACTTTGGGAAGCCGAGGTGGGCAGATCATGAGGTCAGGAGATCAAGACCATGCTGGCCAACATGGTGAAACCCCATCTCTACTAAAATACAAAAAAATTAGCCAGGGGTGGTGGCGGGTGCCTGTAATCTCAGCTACTCGGGAGGCTGAGGCAGGGAAATCACTTAAACCCAGGAGGCGGAGGTTGCAGTGAGCTGAGATCATGCCACTGTGCTCCAGCCTGGTGACAGAGTAAGACTCCGTCTCAAAAAAAAATCTCTGTCTCTATACATATCTATATAGATAACTATATAGATATATATATGCCAGATGTGGTGGCTCACGCCTGTAATCTCAGCACTTTGGGAGGCTGAGGCGGATGAATAGCTGAGGTGAGGAATTCGAGACCAGCCTGGCCAACATGGTGAAACCCTGTCTCTAGTAAAAATACAAAAATTAGCGAGCACTGTGGCACATGCCCGTAATCTCAGCTACTCAGGAGGCTGAGGCAGGAGAATCACTTGAACCCAGGAGGTGGAGGTTGCAGTAAGATGAGATAGCACCACTGCACTCCAGCCTGGGCAACAGATCGAGATCCTGTCTCAAAAAAAAATTAAAAAAAAATGTATATATACCCATTCATATCTATACGTGTGTGTGTGTGTGTGTGCGCATGTGTGTGTGTAGATCCTCTGAAAGGATGTTAAAATGGAAAGAGTATCCCTGCTTCTACCTAAGGCCAAGCCCTCCGCTTGTGCCCTGTTCCTATCTCCTCTTACCTTCTCAAGGACTTTATTTTTGAAATGATCTGCTTTCTTTCCTGAATTCATTTCTTTTTCTTTTAGATTACTTCATGTGCATATAAACATGCCTTAATATAATACATTTTAAGAAAAACTCCCCTTGATGCACATTTCCCATTACCTGGGCTCTGCTGCTTCTCTCACATATTTTTAAATCAATATTCCTCTAGTGGATTAGTTGTAATTTTTATATCCCCTCCTCAACCCATTTCAACTGCGCTTTTGACTGTACCAATTCACTGAAACAATTGGCAAGGTCACCAATCACCATTACTTCGTGGGCCAATAGTCAACACTTTGTTGCTATCTCACTTGAGCTTTCTACAGCATTTGACGTGGCTGACAACTCCTTCATTCTTGAAATCCTCATCTTTTCTAAGTTTTATGAAACCATACTCATCTGGTTTTTCTCCTACCTCAAAGCTGTTCCTTCTCAGGCTATTTTATTTTTGTCATACCCAAAGCTATTTTGTTTCTCTTCACGCTAGAATGTAAGCTCATTGAGGACAGGGACTCTATTTTGTTCACGGCTTTATCCTCAGGACCTAGAACAGTGCCTGGCAACATTCCCCCTGGGATAAGAAATTCGATGACTAGGCCGGGCACAGTGGCTCACATCTACAATCCCAGCACTTTAGGAGGCTGAGACGGGCAGATCACCTGAGGTTGGGAGTTCAAGACCGCCTGACCAACATGGAGAAACCCTGTCTCTACTAAAAATACAAAATTAGCCAGTGGTGGTGGCACATGCCTGTAATCCCAGCTACTTGGGAGGCTGAGGGAGGAGAATCGCTTGAACCTGTGAGGTGGAGGTTGCGGTGAGCTGAGATCACGCCATTGCACACCAGCCTGGGCAACAAGAGTGAAACTCTGTCTCAAAAAAAAAAAAAATTCGATGATTAAAGAAAATGGATGGATAGAGACTTTTTTCTATAGGACCCCTTTGAATCTTTTATGTTTTGTACAACTTGTACATATTAGCTATAAAAATAACAATTACACACAATTCCTCAAACATTGAATTTTACAATATGGGAAGTTGAAGAATCTTGAGAGTCATTCAGTCCTCTTCTCTACCTCTTACAGGGCCATACCCAAAAAGTCTCACTCTGTAACCCAGGCTGGAGTGCAGTGGCAGGGTTTTGGCTCACTGCAACCTCCACCTCCCAGTTCAAGTGATTATCCTACCTCAGCCTTCCAAGTAGCTGGGACTACAGGTGTGTGTCACCAGGCCCAGCTAATTTTTTTTGTATTTTTAGTAGAGACAGCGTCTCACCACATTGCCCAGGCCGGTCTTGGACTCCTGGCTTCAACTGATCTGCTCACCTCGGCCTCCCAAAGTGCCAGGATTGCAGGCATGACACTGCACCCAGCCAGGAAGTGATTTTTATAGGTCCCCTTTGGCTTTGGTTTTCTTCCCATCTCACCCAAACCCAGATGTATTATCAGTTGTTTCATTAGACATTGTCAGTAGCTATTCATGAATCTAAGAAAATGTTTTACTTGTGAAAAATGGAATTTTTCATCAACCCTATAGTCATGCAGCGAGATTCCTTGATGTTGATTGTCCTCGGAAACTGGGAGACAGTTCAGGTTTTATAAAACCTGGCCTGGGTTCTTGGCCACAGATGCAAACTTATCTATAATTAAACAGCTGATAACTTTGCAGGGAAGAAAGGTGATTTGTGAGCTCAATGTGATTCGTGAGCCCAAGACAGATTCAGGATGGTATATGCCCGTCTCTCTGCTAAAATGTCAGACATGGCCTCTTGTAGGTCTGAACCAAATGGTGGGAGTCATTACTGAGGTAAGAAGATCATAAATCATGGAAACAGATTGAGGCACTCCTCAGGGTTCTTGTCACAAGTCATTCTTCTTTTTCTGGGACCTACTGTTCTTGGGACAACTCTGGAGAGTTCGTGTCCTAATACTTGCCAAGACTGAGGTTGTGAGCAAGAGAGTTACATAATGCTATTGGGTGATTAAGGAGATTGCTGATATTCACTAGAATTCACATTTCCTTTCAGATTACCCAATATTAATCCTTATTTAAATTCTTTTTATTTTTTACATATTCCATGGCTACCGTTAGGGAAAACTAGTAATTTCTAAAGGGTTAGGGGCTCAGACATAAATTGATATAGTGACGGGAAGGTAAATAACGTTTATTGACTACCTCCTACATGCCTGACACATTTGAGATTTTGGCATGAGTTTGGGAAAAGAAGCATCAGTGACCAATATATTTGTAAATATTCTCCATGAAATATGAGAAGTAGACAGCAGTTATTCTTATACTATGGCAGATCAATCTTGGTATAGAATCAAATGACTTACAATGAAAGGCATCTGGATTTCCTAATTCTGGTATCTAATGTTGTATTCTAACAACTAGAAAGTCCTAAACATCTAAACCAGAGATATATACCATTTTCATCACCACAAAAGGAAACTCCATACAAATTAGTAGCCTCTCCCTGTTCTCCTATCCCACCAGCTGCTGAAAATCAGTAATTGACTTTCTGTCTGTATGCATTTGCCCATTCTGTATATTTCATATGAATGCAATCATCCAATATGTAGCCTTTTGTGTCTGGCTTCTTTCACTTACCATAATTGCAAGATTCATCCATGTTGTAGCATGAATCAGTACTTTATTCCTTTTTATGGCTAAATAATATTCCATTGTATGGATATACCCCATTTTTTTTTCAAACTACAAAAGCCACTTTATTAATTTGCAATAAATGTCACAGCAATGGGTTACATCCATATGGCTAGCCCACTCTCCCCTCTTTATTTTTTATTTATTTATTTATTTATTTTATTTTATTTTATTTTATTTTATTTTTTATTATAATTTAGGTTTTAGGGTACATGTGCACAATGTGCAGGTTTGTTACATATGTATCCATGTGCCATGTTGATTTCCTGTACCCATTAACTTGTCATTTAGCATTAGGTATATCTCCTAATGCTGTCCCTCCCCCTTCCCCCCACCCCACAAAAGTCCCTGGAGTGTGATGTTCCCCTTCCTGTGTCCATGAGTTCTCATTGTTCAATTCCCACCTATGAGTGAGAACATGCAGTGTTTGGTTTTTTGTCCTTGCGATAGTTTACTGAGAATGATGTTTTCCAGTTTCATCCATGTCCCTACAAAGGACACGAACTCATCATTTTTTATGGCTGCATAGTATTCCATGGTGTATATGTGCCACATTTTCTTAATCCAGTCTATCGTTGTTGGACATTTGGGTTGGTTCCAAGTCTTTGCTATTGTGAATAGTGCCACAATAAACATATGTGTGCATGTGTCTTTATAGCAGCATGATTTATAGTCCTTTGGGTATATACCCAGTAATGGGATGGCTGGGTCAAATGGTATTTCTAGTTCTAGATCCCTGAGGAATGGCCACACTGACTTCCACAATGGTTGAACTAGTTTACAGTCCCACCAACAGTGTAAAAGTGTTCCTATTTCTCCACACATCCTCTCCAGCACCTGTTGTTTCCTGACTTTTTAATGATGGCCATTCTAACTGGTGTGAGATGGTATCTCACTGTGGTTTTGATTTGCATTTCTCTGATGGCCAGTGATGATGAGCATTTCTTCATGTGTTTTTTGGCTGCATAAATGTCTTCTTTTGAGAAGTGTCTGTTCATGTCCTTTGCCCGCTTTTTGATGGGGTTGTTTGTTTTTTTTCTTGTAAATTTGTTTGAGTTCATTGTAGATTCTGGATATTAGTCCTTTGTCAGATAAGTAGGTTGCAACAATCTTCTCCCATTGTGTAGGTTGCCTGTTCACTCTGATGGTAGTTTCTTTTGCTGTGCAGAAGCTCTTTAGTTTAATGAGATCCCATTTGTCAATTTTGGCTTTTGTTGCCATTGCTTTTGGTGTTTTAGACATGAAGTCCTTGCCCACGCCTATGTCCTGAATGGTATTGCCTAGGTTTTCTTGTAGGATTTTAATGGTTTTAGGTCTAACATTTAAGTCTTTAATCCATCTTGAATTAATTTTTGTATAAGGTGTAAGGAAGGGATCCAGTTTCAGCTTTCCACATATGGCTAGCCAGTTTTCCCAGCACCATTTATTAAATAGAGAATCCTTTCCCCATTTCTTGTTTTTGTCAGGTTTGTCAAAGATCAGATAGTTGTAGATATGCGGCATTATTTCTGAGGGCTCTGTTCTGTTCCATTGATCTATGTCTCTGTTGTGGTACCAGTACCATGCTGTTTTGGTTACTGTAGCCTTGTGGTATAGTTTCAAGTCAGGTAGTCTGATGCCTCCAGCTTTGTTCTTTTGGCTTAGGATTGACTTGGCAATGCGGGCTCTTTTTTGGTTCCATATGAACTTTAAAGTAGTTTTTTCCAATTCTGTGAAGAAAGTCATTGGTAGCTTGATGGGGATGGCATTGAATCTATAAATTACCTTGGGCAGTATGGCCATTTTCACGATATTGATTCTTCCAACCCATGAGCATGGAATGTTCTTCCATTTGTTTGTATCCTCTTTTATTTCATTGAGCAGTGGTTTGTAGTTCTCCTTGAAGAGGTCCTTCACATCCCTTGTAAGTTGGATTCCTAGGTATTTTATTCTCTTTGAAGCAATTGTGAATGGGAGTTCACTCATGATTTGGCTCTCTGTTTGTCTGTGATTGGTGTACAAGAATGCTTGTGATTTTTGTACATTGATTTTGTATCCTGAGACATTGCTGAAGTTGCTAATCAGCTTAAGGAGATTTTGGGCTGACACAGTGGGGTTTTCTAGATATACAATCATGTCATCTGCAAACAGGGACAGTTTGACTTCCTCTTTTCCTAATTGAATACCCTTTATTTCCTTCTCCTGCCTGATTGCTCTGGCCAGAACTTCCAGCACTGTGTTGAATAGGAGCGGTGAGAGAGGGCATCCCTGTCTTGTGCCAGTTTTCAAAGGGAATGCTTCCAGTTTTTGCCCATTCAGTATGATATTGGCTGTGGGTTTGTCATAGATAGCTCTTATTATTTTGAGATACATCCCATCAGTACCTAATTTATTGAGAGTTTTTAGCATGAAGGGTTGTTGAATTTTGTCAAAGGCCTTTTCTGCATCTATTGAGATAATCATGTGGTTTTTGTCTTTGGTTCTGTTTATATGCTGGATTACATTTATTGATTTGCATATGTTGAACCAGCCTTGCATCCCAGGGATGAAGCCCACTTGATTATGGTGGATAAGCTTTTTGATGTGCTGCTGGATTCGGTTTGCCAGTATTTTATTGAGGATTTTTGCATCAATGTTCATCAAGGATATTGGTCTGAAATTCTCTTTTTTGGTTATGTCTCTGCCAGACTTTGGTATCAGGACGATGCTGGCTTCATAAAATGTGTTAGGGAGGATTCCCTCTTTTTCTATTGATTGGAATAGTTTCAGAAGGAATGGTACTGGTTCCTCCTTGTACCTCTGGTGGAATTCGGCTGTGAATCCATCAGGTCCTGGACTCTTTTTGGTTGGTAAGCTATTGATTATTGCCACAATTTCAGAACCTGTTATTGGTCTATTCAGAGATTCAACTTCTTCCTGATTTAGTCTTGGGAGGGTGTATTTGTCGAAGAATTTATCCATTTCTTCTAGATTTTCTAATTTATTTGCATAGAGGTGTTTGTAGTATTCTCTGATGGTAGATTGTATTTCTGTGGGATCGGTGGTGATATCCCCTTTTTCATTTTTTATTGCATCTATTTGATTCTTCTCTCTTTTCTTCTTTATTAGTCTTGCTAGTGGTCTATCAATTTTGTTGATCTTTTCAAAAAAGCAGCTTCTGGATTCATTAATTTTTTGAAGGGTTTTTTGTGTCTCTGTTTCCTTCAGTTCTGCTCTGATTTTAGTTATTTCTAGCCTTCTGCTAGCTTTTGAATGTGTTTGCTCTTGCTTTTCTAGTTCTTTTAATTGTGATGTTAGGGTGTCAATTTTGGATCTTTCCTGCTTTCTCTTGTGGGCATTTAGTGCTATAAATTTCCCTGTACACACTGCTTTGAACATGTCCCAGAGATTCTGGTATGTTGTGTCTTTGTTCTCATTGGTTTCAAAGAACATCTTTATTTCTGCCTTCATTTCATTATGTACCCAATAGTCATTCACGAGCTGGTTGTTCAGTTTCCATGTAGTTGAGCGGTTTTGACTGAGTTTCTTAATCCTGAGTTCTAGTTTGATTGCACTGTGGTCTGAGAGACAGTTTGTTATAATTTCTGATCTTTTACATTTGCTGAGGAGAGCTTTACTTCCAACTATGTGGTCAATTTTGGAATAGGTGTGGTGTGGTGCTGAAAAAAATGTATATTCTGTTGATTTGGGGTGGAGAGTTCTGTAGATGTCTATTAGGTCCACTTTGTGTAGAGCTGAGTTCAATTCCTGGATATCCTTGTTAACTTTCTGTCTCATTGATCTGTCTAATGTTGACAGTGGGGTGTTAAAATCTCCCATTATTATTGTGTGGGAGTTTAAGTCCCTTTGTAGGTCACTCAGGACTTGCTTTATGAATCTGGGTGCTCCTGTGTTGGGTGCGTATATATTTAGGATAGTTAGCTCTTCTTGTTGAATTGATCCCTTTACCATTATGTAATGGCCTTCTTTGTCTCTTGATCTTTGTTGGTTTAAAGTCTATTTTATCAGAGACTAGGATTGCAACCCCTGCCTTTTTTTGTTTTCCATTTGTTTGATAGATCTTCCTCCATCCCTTTATTTTGAGTCTATGTGTGTCTCTGCACGTGAGATGGGTTTCCTGAATACAGCACACTGATGGGTCCTGACTCCTTATCCAGTTTGCCAGTCTGTGTCTTTTAATTGGAGCATTTAGCCCATTTACATTTAACGTTAATATTGTTATGTGTGAATCTGATCCTGTCATTATGATGTTAATTGGTTATTTTGCTCGTTAGTTGCTGTAGTTTCTTCCTAGCCTCGATGGTCTTTACAATTTGGCGTGTTTTTGCAGCGGCTGGTACCGGTTGTTCCTTTCCATGTTTAGTGCTT
This sequence comes from Symphalangus syndactylus, assembly GCF_028878055.3. Taxonomy (NCBI): domain Eukaryota; kingdom Metazoa; phylum Chordata; class Mammalia; order Primates; family Hylobatidae; genus Symphalangus; species Symphalangus syndactylus. The sequence continues at coordinate 124,536,273 of NC_072441.2, read as the reverse complement.
CCTTCAGGAGCTCTTTTAGGGCAGGCCTGGTGGTGACAAAAGCACTCAGTGTTTGCTTGTCTGTAAAGTATTTTATTTCTCCTTCACTTATGAAGCTTAGTTTGGCTGGATAGGAAATTCTGGGTTGAAAATTCTTTTAAGAATGTTGAATATGGGCCCCCACTCTCTTCTGGCTGGTAGAGTTTCTGCTGAGAGATCAGCTGTTAGTCTGATGGGCTTCCCTTTGTGGGTAACCCGACCTTTCTCTCTGGCTGCCCTTAACATTTTTTCCTTCATTTCAACTTTGGTGAATCTGACAATTATGTGTCTTGGAGTTGCTCTTCTCGAGGAGTATCTTCGTGGCATTCTCTGTATTTCCTGAATCTGAATGTTGGCCTGCCTTGCTAGATTGGGGAAGTTCTCCTGGATAATATCTTGCAGAGTGTTTTCCAACTTGGTTCCATTCTCCCCATCATTTTCAGGTACACCAATCAGACGTAGGTTTGGTCTTTTCCCATAGTCCCAAATTTCTTGGAGGCTTTGTTCATTTCTTCTTTATTCTTTTTTCTCTAAACTTCCCTTCTCGCTTCATTTCATTCATTTCATCTTCCATCAGTGATACCCTTTCTTCCAGTTGATCGCATCTGCTACTGAGGCTTCTGCAATCTTCGCGTAGTTCTCGAAACTTGGCTTTCAGCTCCATCAGCTCCTTTAAGCCCTTCTCTCCATTGGTTATTCTAGTTATCCATTCTTCTAATTTTTTTTCAAAGTTTTTAACTTCTTTGCTATTGTTTTGAATTTCCTCCCATAGCTCAGAGTAGTTTGATCGTCTGAAGCCTTCTTCTCTCAACTCGTCAAAGTCATCCCCCATCCAGCTTTGTTCCGTTGCTGGTGAGGAACTGCGTTCCTTTGGAGGAGGAGAGGTGCTCCGCTTTTTAGAGTTTCCAGTTTTTCTGCTCTGTTTTTTCCCCATCTTTGTGGTTTTATCTACTTTTGGTCTTTGATGATGCTGATGTACAGATGGGTTTTTGGTGTGGATGTCCTTTCTGTTTCTTAGTTTTCCTTCTACCAGACAGGACCCTCAGCTGCAGGTCTGTTGGAGTTTACTAGAGGTCCACTCCAGACCCTGTTTGGCTGGGTGTCAGCAGCGGTGGCTGCAGAACAGTGGATTTTCGTGAGACCACAAATTCAGCTGTCTGATAGCTCCTCTGGAAGTTTTGTCTCAGAGGAGTACCCGGCCAAATGAGGTGTCAGTCTGTCCCTACTTGGGGGGGTGCCTCCCAGTTAGGCTGCTCGGGGGTCAGGGACCCACTTTAGGAGGCAGTCTGTCCGTTCTCAGATCTCCAGCTGCGTGCTGGGAGAACCACTACTCTCTTCAAAGCTGTCGGTCAGACAGGGATGTTTAAGTCTGTGGAGGTTCCTGCTGACTTTTTGTTTGTCTGTGCCCTGCCCCCAGAGGTGGAGCCTACAGAGGCAGGCAGGCCTCCTTGAGCTCTGGTGGGCTCCACCCAGTTCAAGCTTCCTGGCTGCTTTGTTTACCTAAGCAAGCCTGGGCAATGGCGGGCACCCCTCCCCCAGCCTCGCTGCCACCTTGCAGCTTGATCTGAGACTGCTGTGCTAGCAATCAGCGAGACTCCATGGGCATAGGACCCTCCGAGCCAGGTGCGGGACACAATCTCCTGGTGTGCCGTTTTCCAGGCCCGTTGGAAAAGCGCAGTATTAGGGTGGGACTGACCCGATATTCCAGGTGCCGTCTGTTACCCCTTTCTTTGACTAGGAAAGGGAACTCCCTGACCCCTTGCGCTTCCCGAGTGAGGCAATGCCTTGCCCTTCTTCGGCTCGCGCACAGTGCGCCGCACCAACTGTCCTGCACCCACTGTTTGGCACTCCCTAGTGAGATGAAACCGGTACCTCAAGCAGAAATGCAGAAATCACCCGTCTTCTGTGTGGCTCGGGCTGGGAGCTGGAGACCAGAGCTGTTCCTATTCGGCCATCTTGGCTCCACCCCCACCCCATTTTGTTTATCCATCGATCAGTTGTAATGAGTCAGTAATTTGGGTTGTTTCCACTTTTTGGCTATTACAAATAATGCTTTTATGAGCAATCATTTACAAGTTTTTGTAAGAATATAACTTTTCATTTCTCTTAGTATATAGCTAGGAGTGAAATTTCTGGGTCATATGGTAATTCCATATTTAGTTAGACTGTTTTCCAAATTGACTATATCATTTTACATTCTCACCAGCAGTGTATGAGGGTTCCAGTTTCTCCACATCCTCACCAACACTTATTATCTGTCTATTATAGCCAGGCTAGTGAGTGTGGGGTAAAGTATTATGTTGCGGTTTTGCTTTGTATTTGCCTAATGACTAATAATGTTCAGCACCTTTTCATGTGTTTGTGGGACATTTGTTTATCTCTTTTGGAGAAATGTCTATTCATATTATTTGTCCATTTTAATGGAACTATTTGCCTTTTTATTGAGTTATAAGAGTTCTTTATATATTTTATATGCAAGTTCCTTATCATATATATGACTTGCAAAAATTCTCTCCCATTCTGTGGGTTGTCTTTTCACTTTCTTGAAGGTGTCTTTTTGAAGCATGAAAGTTACTAATTTAGGTGAAGTCCAATTTATGTATTTTTTATTTTGAAGTCCTAATTTTTCTTTTGTTGCCTGCGTTTTTGGTGTCATAACCAAGAAATAATTGTCAAATCCAAAATCACAAAGATTTATGCTCACTTTTTTCCCTAAGAGTTATATAGTTTCAGCTCTTATTGATCAATTTTTAGCTAATTTTGTATATAGTGTGTGATAGGGTCCAACTTCCTTCTTTTGCATGTGTCTATCCATTTGTTTCAGAACCATTTGTTGAAAAGATGACCCTTTCCCCATGAATAATCTTGATACCCTTGTCAAAAATTAATTGTAAATGTATGAGTTTACTTCTAGACCATCAATTCTATTCCATTGTTTTATATGCCTATCTTTATACAAGTACCACACAGTCTTGATTACAGTAGATTTATAGAGAGTTTTGAAATCTGAAAGTGTGAATCCTCTAACTTGTTCCTTTTTTTTCTTTCCAAGATTGTTTTGGCTATTTAGTGTCCCTTGAATTTACATATGAAATTTAGGATCAGCTTGTCAGTTTCCACAAAAAGCCAGCTGGGATTTTGATAAGGATTGCATTGAATGTGTAGATCAATTTGAAAAGTATTGGCATCTTAACATGCTACAAAGCTTGCTCTTCTTACCAGGTTTCAGCCATTTTTCTTGACTAAACATTCTTTGGATTGCTGCAAGTCTTTGGCTAAGTTTCAGAGTTCTGAAAAAGTTGATTCTGTCAATTTTGCTGCTGTTTTTATTGCCTTTATGGAGGAAAGGATTTTTGAAGATCTTTACTCTGCCAATTTCCCAGATGGCTTTAGGTCCTGGGCTGCCCAGTTGTTTCCTTCTCAATCTTAAATAACCAGTTGTGACTGATGCTTCCTTAAGAGATCAACTGATTTGTCTTTCCACTGCATGACTAAGAAAATACCAACTTTAGCAAAGGAAAATGATGTATCTGTTAAGAAAAGGAGCTTCAATTCATTGTAAGTGATTAATTGGAATTGTGAAAATGGAAATCTTCTGTTTCCAAAAGATTGAGATAACTGTAGTTCAATATTTATCCCACATGAACAGCTTTCCTAGGAATGTGGGGAAATTTTCATGAACTCTGCATGCTTAAATATATATACAGAATAAGATATAGCTGAAACACTGGGTACATATGGACATATAGATGGGAAAAATAGACACTGGAGACTCCAAAAGGGGAGGGAAGAGGGAAAGGTTGAAAAATTACCTATTGGGTACTATGTTCACTATTTGGGAGACAGGTTCAATTGAAGTCTAAACTTTAGCATCATGTAACATATTCATGTAACAAACCTGTACATGTACCCCCCAGTCTAAAATAGAAAAGGAAAATAAGATATTGCTGGAGAGGCCAAATGCCAATGGATACTGTTCTCTGAATAGACCCAAGATACACATATAAAATTGCTGTTTAGAATTTTAGTTTTATTTATTTGTTTTCATACAAATAGATTGTGGAGACAGGACATGGAAAAGAGTTGCATTTTCTGAGTGAGACCTTGGACTGTTTCCTTTTCAAGGGGAGATACTCTGATTCTCTCTATCCCCTATGTCTTTAGGCCTTTATTACTTCTGCATGGATTATGGACTATTGCAATAACCTCTTAACTAGTCTTCCTGTTTCCAGTCTTGCCTCCTTCAAGTCTATAGTTCATATTTGCTGTCAAAATACATCTTTATAAAGTGCATTTGAAATCCTTCAATGGCTCCCTATTAAACTCAAAAATCTCAACTCCTTTGTATGGCCTGCAAGGCCGATTTTCACTTGGCTTCTGCATGCTTGGGTAGCCTTATTTCTCTATCATCTTATTTGCACCCAACGATCCAATCATATTTACCTATTTGGAACATTGTGTTCCTGGTCCCCACATCTCTATGCCTCTGCACCTGTGGGTCCTCTTTGCTTAGTACCTATCCACTATCCATCTTGTTTAATCTATGCACTCGTCTGTCAATTTATGTGCAATGAATGAAGTGAAGAAGAAATGAACTCCTTTTAAAATATCTATACACTAATTAAAAATTACTCAGTTTAAACACACATCAAAAATTTTGGATATTGTGGTGGTCAAATTCAGTAGAAAGTGCCCTAATCACAGTGTTGCATTACTTCCAGCAGGATGGAAGATGATTTCCTGTCAGGTATAGCTAAAGCAATCTAGATAAAGACGAGCAAAGCTGCAAGCATCACACTTTCTAAATTGTCACATGATGCTACATGGTTCTGTGTTCTCAATCTTTGCAAATGTATATGCTTTCTGAGAGAATTTTTAAATCACAAAGAAAAACATAAACTAACACCACCATAAAGCCTCCAGATGAAGCAGAGAAAAACTATCCCAGTTAGTGTACATGGGTGGCAGAACAATAGTTGAGATCACTGCCTGGAAGAGAGTGCTGAGTCTAGAAAATAACTGCAAATCATTCTTTTTCTTATTATGGAAAAACACAGGGTAATGTGGCTGAAGGGGGTTGGGTAATATCAGTAAATTAATAACTTTTATTCACCAAAAAACTTTTAGAACTAATAAATTCATTAAAGTCAAAAAATACAAAATCAACATAAAAATAAAGAATTATCTGAAAAAGAAATAATGAAAACAATCCCATTTATGATAGCATCAAAAATAATAAGATAGGAACAAATTTAATCAGGAGATGGAAGACCTGTATACTGAAAACTATAAAACATTGATGAAAAAAATTGAAAACACAAATAAATGGAAAGATATCCCATGTTATGGATTGGAAGATTTAATACTGCAAAAATGTCCATACTACCCAAAGTGATCTACAGATTCAACATAATCTTCATCAAAATTCCAATGACATTTTTCACAAAAATAGAAAATAAATTCTAAAATGTGTATGGAACCACAAAAGACCCCAAATAGCTAAAGAAATCTAGATAAAGAAGAGCAAAGCTGGAAGCATCACACTTCCTGATTTTGAATTATATTACAAAACTACAGGAATCAAAACAGTATGGAACTGGGACAAAAACAAACACATAGATCAGTGGAACAGAATAGACAGCCCAAAAATAAAGCCATACATATACAGTCAACTAATCTTCAACAAAGGTGCCAAGAATACACAATGAGAAAAGGATAGTCTTTTCAATAAATGGTGTTGGGAAAACTGAATAGCTAAGTGCAAAAGAATGAAATTGGAGCCTTACCTTACACTATACACAAGAGTCAACACAAAATGGATTAAAGACTTAAACATAAGACTTGAAACTGTAAAACTCTTAGAAGAAGACATAGGGAAAAATCTTGACACTGATCTTGGCAATGATATATTGGATGTGACACCAAAAGTACAGGTCACAAAAGCAAAAATGGACAAGTATGACTACATTAAACTAAAAAGCTTCTGCACATTAAATGAAACAATCAGTGGCATGAAAAGGCAATTTTTGGAAAGAGAGAAAATATTTGCAAGCCATATATTTGATAGGGGCTAATATCCAAAATATATAGGAATTAATAGCAAAAAAATAAAAAATTACAATTAAAAAATAAAAAAATAAGCAAAAGACCAGAATAGACATTTCTCCTAAGAAGACATACAAATGGCCAACAATATATGAAAAGATGGTCAACATCATTAATCATCAAGCAAATGCAAAACAAAGCCATTATCACCTTATACTTGTTAGGATGGCCATTATTTGTCAAAAAGACAAATGTCAAATTATCAGAAAGACAAAAGACAAATGATTAATGTTGATGAGGATGTGGAGAAAAAGGGACTCTGGTACACTGTTATAGAAATGTAAAATGGTGCAGTCAAATGTAAAATAGAAAACAATATGGAGATTCCTCAAAAAAATTAAAAATAGAACTACCATATGATCCAGCAATCCCACTTCTGGATGTATACCCAAAGGAAATGAAATCAGTATCATGTAGAAATATGTGCATGCCCATATTTGCAGCATTATTCACAAGAGCCAACATGTGGAAACAGGTTGGTGATGTTAGCAAGATGGTGGAATGGATCTCCTGGCATCACTTCCCCCACAACAATACAAAGAGAAACTATCTAAAGAAGAATACCACTATCAATTCACCAGAACTCAGGGGAGAAGTAGAGAAACCTCCTGGGCCCACAGAGTTGAGAGAAGCTGCAATTGGTAAGAGAAATGGTCATTTCAGACTGAGCTAGCCACTCCCCAAGCTGGCATAATGCCATTCACAGAGAATTTCCCTAGACTTAGAGTTTCTGAAGTGAGAGGAGGGAATTGGAGGTGGACAATGGATCTCCTCACCAGTCTGGGAATCTTCACAGGAAGTCGACTATGGTCTCACCCTGCAGGAACCATTAGGGGTAATAGGAGAGTTGAACAACCAGGAGTGGACTGGGGCCAAAGAAGAAGGCATTGATGACAATGACTGATCCATGGATCTTAGAGGTTTTTCTGTGCTCTGGACAGCAAGGACACCACATTCAAGAGACTGGCTTGCCCCATAGCACTGCAAGGGGCACAATTCATGAGAAGGCCCAAATTCCTGGCTGAATTTTTTACAAAGCCCAAGTGCTTATGTGGAGCCTTTCTCTGGCTTAGAGACAACTAAAAGATCAGGATTAAATTCCAGTGCCTATTTAAGTAAGCCTTCTCCAGACTAGGAAATAATAGGGTAGCAATATAGTTCCAGGGCAATGTTTAAGTTCTGCTGTTCGCTATTAGTATTCCCCAGATGAAGAAATAATGAAAGGGCAGTGAGTTAGTTCCATTGCAGTGTTTTCATTCTGGTGCTCACTTTAAGTCCTCCCCAGAACAGGAAACAATGTTGACCAGTCTATTATCACCTAAGAATACCTGCAAAACCTGAAAAAAGTGGCTATCTCTTCAAATGCACATGTGTTGATATAAAGCTGCAAAGATTGTGAAAATTCAGGGAAATATGACACCACCAAGAGAAATGAACAAATCTCCAGCAATAGACCCAGAAGAATTGTGGATCTGTGAAATGTCTCACAGAGAGTCAGAGTCTTTAAAAAGTTCAGGGAATCATAAGAAATACGAGAAAAGACAGAAAACTAAGTGAAATTTGGAAAACAATCCAAGAACAAAACGAGAAATTTTACAGATTAATAGAAACAATTTTTAAATATCAAATGGAAATACTAGAAATAAATAATACAACAGCTAAACTGAAAAACTCATTAGAAAGCTTCAACAGCAGACTTCTTCCAACAGAGGAAAGAATTAGCAAGCATGAATACAGAACACATGAAATTATCCATTAGAAGAGCAAAAAGAATTTAAAAAAAGAGTGAAGAAGGCCTAGGAGAATTATGGGACACCATCAAGAGAACTAACCTTCACATAATAGAAATTCCCAAAGGAGATGAGAGAGGAAAAAGGCCTAGAAGGCATCTTTAGGGAAATAATGGCTAAAAATGTTCCAAATTTGGAAAAAGACAACAGCATCCAGGTATAGGAATCTCAGAGGTCACCAATCATATTGAAAACACAGGAATTCCTCAAGGCACATCATAATCAAATTAGTAAAAATCAAAGACAAAAAAAGAACACTCAAAACAGTTAGAAAAAGGAAACATATCACATTCCATGGAGTCCCAGTGGAGCCAAGATGGCGGAATAGGAACAGCTCTGGTCTCCAGCTCCCAGCCCCAGCGACACAGAAGACTGGTGATTTCTGCATTTCTGCTTGAGGTACCGGTTTCATCTCACTAGGGAGTGCCTAACAGTGGGTGCAGGACAGTCGGTGAAGCGCACTGTGCGCGAGCCGAAGCAGGGCGAGGCATTGCCTCACTCGGGAAGCGCAAGGGGTCAGGGAGTTCCCTTTCCTAGTCAAAGAAAGGGGAAACAGACGGCACCTGGAATATCGGGTCAGTCCCATCCTAATACTGTGCTTTTCCAACGGGCCTGGAAAACGGCACACTAGGAGATTGTGTCCCACACCTGGCTTGGAGGGTCCTAAGCCCACGGAGTCTCGCTGATTGCTAGCACAGCAGTCTGAGATCAAGCTGCAAGGCGGCAGCGAGGCTGGGGGAGGGGCGCCCGCCATTGCCCAGGCTTGCTTAGGTAAACATTCCATGGAGTCCCAATACAACTTTCAGCAGATTTCTCTGCAGAAACTCTGCAAGCCAGGAGACATGGGATACTATATTCAAAGTGCTGAAGGGAAAATACCGCCAACCAAGAATACTGTACCCCGTAAAGCTATCATTCAAATAGGATGGAGAGAGACTTTTCCAGACAAACAAAAACTGAGGGAATTAATCTACATCAGACCTGCCTTACAAGAAATGCTAAAGGGAGTTCCTCAACCTGAAAGAAATAGATGCAGTTGTGAAATAAGAAAACACCTAATGTAAATGACGAATTAATTGGTGCAGCACACTAACATGGCACATGTATACATATGTAACAAACCTGCACATTGTGCACATGTACCTTAGAACTTAAAGTATAATAATAAATATATATATATATTGAAAGGGGTCATAATAATGATGATAATAACACAAGCCACCATCAATAAAGTACCTTTTTTTGAGATAAAAAAAAAAAAACAACACCTGAAGGTATTAAACTCCCTGGTAAAAGAAAGAAAACAGATAAATTCAGAAAACTTTAATACTGTAATTGGGGTAAATAAACCACTTATATCTTAAGTATGAAGACTAAAAGACAAAAATACTAAGATATGGAGATAACCTAAGTGTCCATCAACAGATGAATGGGTAAAAAAATGTGGCAGATAGCTACCTGGCTATGTGTGTGTGTGTATGTATGTGTGTGGTTACTAATCTTTTGCAAGATCCAAATATTTTCCCATTTTGTAGGTTGCCTTTTCATTCTATTGGTTGTGTCCTTTGATAGAGTTTCAAATTTGGGGGTAGTCCAATTTATCTGTTTACATTTGTTGCCTGTGCATTTGGTGTCATATCCAAAAACCATTATCAAACTGAATGTTATGAAGCTTTCCCACTACATTTTTTTCTAGCAGTTTTATAATTTTAGGCATTATGTTTAGGCCTTTGATCTATTTTGAGGTGTATTTGTATATAGTATAAGGCAAGGGACCAACTCCATATTTTTGCATGTGGATATTCAGTTTTCCCAGCACCATATGTTGAAAAGACTGTCCTTTCCCCATTAGATGGTCTTGGCACCCTTGTTGAAGATTCAATCACCATATAATTGGACGTTTATTTCTGCCATCTCTATTCTATTCATTGGTCTATATGTATTTCTTTACGCTAGTCCCACACTATGTTGATTACTGTAGCTCTGTAGTAGGTTTAAAATCTGGAAATGAGACTTCCAACTTTGTCCTTCTTTTTCAAGATATTTTTGGCTGTTCAGAGCCCCTCAAGTTTCCATGTGAATTTAAAAACCTAATCCTTATACAAAAAAATGGTGAGCTCATTTCAAAGTTTTTTTTAACTCTTTAATGATGAAACCAGTAGGATGGCCAAGTAGGTTCCAAAGAGAGTTTGAGAAACTGAGATTTTTATAATGAGGGGGGAAAAGGGAATTCTGCAGTAAATTTGCTAGTTACAAATTGTCCTATGGGAAAATTATACCCACCCACCCCCCTTTTTCTTAACCAATGTAAAGAACCTTTTCTACCAATATAAACAAGATATAATCCATGGGTCTTCTTTACATTGGTAGAAACAAAAATCACCTTATAAATTTTACAGACTTGTAAAATGTTTGAGTTATGCATGATCAGTTGTGTAAATAAAGTAGGCTCATTAGAAAATGTTGTTAGCATGACATAAAAAGTTATATAATCATCTTTCGTCTACAAGTTTTGGGAAATTTTTCTTTAACTTATTTTATTTTATTTTATTTTTTGAGACAGAGTCTCACTCTGTCACCAAGGCTGGAATGCAGTGGCAAGATTTCGGCTCACTTCAACCTCTGCCTCACAGGTTCAAGCGATTCTCGTGCCTCAGCCACTGGAATAGCTGGGATTACAGGCATGTGCCACTACACCCAGTTAATTTTTGTATTTTTAGTAGAGACGGGGTTTTACCATGTTGGCCAGGCTGGTCTCGAACTCCTGACCTCAAGTGATCTGCCTGCCTCAGCCTCCCAACGTGTTGGGATTACAGGCAGGAGCCACTGTGCCTGGCCCCTTTAACTTATTTTTTACTTTTTTCCCCAACCAACTGGAATAATATCTCCCACATTTCCTTTTTTTCTTTTGTGCTTTTGAAATACCATTTATGTGCTTTGGAAATACCTTCCATACACTAAAACTAGAGACAGGTATATGACCTTTAAAATCCAGCACAGGTTTTTTTGAGAAATCTTCCTCCAATATACCCTTCTCTCCAACCCTAGAGTGAGTGAAGTGTTCTGTGCTCCCAATGTTCCCTGTATGTGCTCTATAATGCACTTATCCCAGCCTGTCGTAGTTGCTTATTTTAAGTTTCTTCTGCCCTGTCCCACCAAACTGTGAGATCCCTGAAGACAGGAACAGTCTTTCATCTTCAGCATCGAGCCTGATGCCTGGCACACGGTAAGTCCTCAACAAGTATTTGTTAATTAAATGAAGAAGTTGAGCTTTAGCCATCCAAAATCAATTGTCTAGATGTCTGTTCACATTTGGTTCTAGTGTCTCTTCTTACAGCCTCTTCATAAGTTTAAAATGGATCCTTTAAATTTGTGAGAAGCTAGAGACTTATCTTGGAAGAACTCTAACAACCATTTTTCATTTTATATGTGATTAAATTATACATTGTTAAAGTGATGAAATTTAACATCTTTTCATAGTTTAAAAATGCCATGTCCTATTGCCATATATGAGGAGTTAGAAATGAGGGACCTACTGACTGGTATTTGTCTGGAAAAGGGAGGATTAAGAAGTGCAGTTGTCTCATTTACTAGAAGGCTCAATGTAATGTTTTCTCTTTGGCAAAAATCTCAAGATTTTAGTTAATTCTCATATTACTTTGAGAAATAGAATAGAATCTAAGAAGGTTCTATTTGGTCCTGGTCATTCGGAGCCTCATTTTCTTATTTATTGCCTCTCCAAAAGGCAAGCACTCCAGGAAGTTATCTAAACTATTATAGTCACTAGTTTATTCCTTTTCAATTGGTTTTGTCACATTCCCTTGCTAGATAGCAATATTTCCTGGGTATTTGTTTTTTGAGACGGAGTCTCACTCGCTTACAGCTGGGATAATAATGTTTACTGCACTGCACTCCAGGCGCGATCTCGGCTCACTGCAACCTCCGCCTCCTGAGTTCAAGCGATTCTCCTGCCTCAGCCTCCTGAGTAGCTGGGACTACAGGCATGCGCCACCACACCCAGCTAATTTTTGTATTTTTTAGTAGAGACAGGGTTTCACCATATTGGCTAGGCTGGTTTCGAACTCCCGACCTCGTGATCCGCCTGCCTCAGCCTCCCAAAGTGCTGGGAAGACTGAGGAATAATTTCAGACTCTAAAATGTGGAATGGGTCAGTGTCACCTAGCAAGGTCCTTGGGTGGGTTGTAATAAGGGAGGGCAGGGCAGGGGGACTTTGTGGCCACTCATGGGGCAGAACCAAATAATGGTAAGAGGGAAAAGAGCTGAAAATGAAAATTGGAGAATGTTGAGGATCAATATGGCTCACCTCCCAGTTTTGCCAGGCCAGCTCTGCCTGACGAGATCTGCCAGGTCTATCTATGATTTTCCTCTAGAATGTTGGGTGTCATCCAAGGTGTCCTGAGTTCTAGCATCTGGTCATTTTTTACAAGAAGAAAGAACAAGCTCTTGCTGTGGGCATTTAGTTAATGCCAGGGCCTACTTTTTACCCCTCTATGGCTGGTCACAGTTGCACTAGGTCACAGTTGTGCACTAGGGTGCACAGTTGCTACCCTCTTTAGTAAAGGATGAGCTCTTTTAGTCAATTTAATACCCTGGAGAGAGGAAGTGACACAGCCTGTGTCAAACAGGCCCCCAGTAAATTTTCAATGAATTAGAAAATGACAGCTCTGTAATCTGGTGACCAGGGACATACTGGAGGCCCACCTGGAATGAAAGGTGAAAGGGAGAAGAGAAAAGGGCATTGCAAACCATCCTCCCCTCAAGATACTTCTTTCCCCATTTTCTATTGTGTGTGTTTTAGCCATGTTAATACTATACCTCTGTAACCTGCCTTAGACTTCTCCAGCTAGCAATTGCATATTAAGATGGTATTAGGCTAGTGCTAAAGTAATTGAGGTTTTTGCCATTGAAAGTAATAGCAAAAACCGCAATTACTTTTGCACCAACATAATAATATCTTTAATCAGTAATTCCAGACCCTAATAGTGCAGAAATAAGGTGGGTCAAAAATTTACACAAGGCTGTTGAGTAAACATTATTATCCCAGCTGTAATGATTTTTTTTTTTTTCTCCTGGGACTTTCCAGGGGAAATGATTTTCAGTAGCAAATCTGCTTCTCTGCTCCACCTTCCTGTTGGCGTCAGTCGAGACTGACGCCAACAAGCTTCCTGCGCTTTAATTCATCTCTGCTGAGCTACTGCATTGGGGTCATAGAGAGGTTACAGCAGATGTTCTTCTCACTGCTCCTGCTTAATAGTCACTTTGGTTTTCTCTTGGGGGTTACCAAAGTAGGAAATAACCTGGGGGGAGATGATAGGATATAAGGGCTTGTGGCTCTTGCGGTGATTCTGGCCAGTCAGGCCCAATTCTTTTTTATTTTATCAGTCAGGCAAGAACCTCAAGCTCATTGCCTGGTCCTCCTCGGTAGCATTATCTTGTTTATCCTTGTATTCTTGGAGGTCAGCACAGGACCTGGCACATAGAAAATACACACTTTTTTGTTGTTGTTAAACACAGGGCAATACTGAGGGTGTGGGGAACGTGGCAATTGCCTGGGCAGAGAGCTGTGGACAGGTCTGTGCCTTGAACCAGACCGTCCCACAACAAAAGGACCACTCCAGCTGAGGTGTGAGCACATTCTCCACCTCTGCCCGTAATCTCCTCTCCAGGCTGTGCATTCTCAGTTTGTTCAGATATTTATCATAAGTTGAAACAGAGGGAATATGTAACGCAATGGAAAGGAGTAAAAGCCTTTGAAATCATTCACAATAAACAAACATTTATTGTGTACCGAGGTGCTATTGTTCTAGCCTCTTGGGATATGATAATGCATGAAATGGACAAAAATACGTGCCAGGTGGAGTTTAGATTCTGGTTGGTGGAGACCTACAGTTCACAATAAAAAGAATGAGTCATGTTAGAAGTCAGGCGCTATGGAAAAAAGTGGAGCAGGATGAGGGGCGTTGGGAGCACAGGGTTGAGAAGTCATTTTAGAAATTACTTCTTTGAGAAGATGCAGATGCTGGAGGAAGAAGAGCCAAGGCATGAGCCCAAAGTGAGGAGCTATGCACTGGAAGAAAGTGAGGAGGCCAGTGTGGGGGAGTGGAGTGAATAAGGGGGAGATCGTAGGAAATGAGGTCAAGGAGGTAACGGGGGGCATCATGTAGAGCTGGTGGATATGCCTGGCAGATTTAGCAAATAAAAATATGCAATCTCGGCTAAATTTGAATTTCAGGTAATGAATAATTTAAAAAATACAAATATGCCTCAAATATTGCATGAAACCATACTTAAACTGGAAAGTTATTAACTGTTCACCTGAAATCCAAATTTAACTGGGCATCCTGCATTGCCTTTGGCAACACCGCTGTGGACCATTGTAAGGACTCTGAGTAAGACTGGGAGCCCTCAGGGGGCCTTGGGCAGAGAAGGGATGCCAGCTGCCTTGGAGCTTGAAAGGGCCACTCTGGCTGCTTTGTGGAGAGCAGAGTGAGAGAGCACTGTGGACAGCAGGGAAGCCAGACGAGGCTGCGAAGTGGTCCAGGCTCAGCACAGTAACTCTGACCTGGTGGTGGAGGTAGGGTTGGTGAGAAGCCGGCAGATTCCAGACACATTTTGGAAGCATAGCCAACAGGATTTCCTATAGATGTAGATGGTAGTTAAAGCCAGGAGACTGGGGGAATTCCCAAGAGAATGAGGCCTGGTGTCCTGCAGCATTAAGAGGTCAGGAAAAAGAGGAGGAGGCACAAAAGATGCTAAGGCTTTGACCAATGAGTACGAGGAAACCCTAGAGAATGAGATGTCCTGGGAGAAGAGAAAGAGTGTCAGGGAGGAGGATTGTCAAGTGTATCAAATGCTACTGATAAGTCAGATGGGATGACTGAGGGCTGACTAGTGGATTCAGCATGGAGTTGCTGGAGACCTTGACAGGAGCAGTTTTGGTGGAGCGGTGTAGGTGGAACTGGAATTGGTTTAATAGGTAATTGGAGAAGTATAAGAAGATAATACTGGCAGCTATGGCGAAATCTCACATATTTAAGGTCCTACCACTTACTAGCGTGATTCTTGGTAAATTTCTGATCCTCAAGTTTTTCCTCTTGTAAAAAAGGAATAGTAACAAGGATGCTGTAAATATTAAATATGTAAAAGTTTTGGCATATAATAAGCATTTAGTAATTGGATATTAAGATTATTGTAATACAATATTAATTTCTGACATGATGTTGGCAAAATACATTTCTGTGCCTCGATTTCCTTATCTGTAAAATGAGAGTAATATTACCACCAACCCCATGGTGGTGCTGTAAGAATTACATGATGTAATCTACATAAAAGCACACAGAATAAACAGCTTGTGGCACATATGAACTCCATAAAGCTCTTATTATCCAATCAGTTCTTTTGTGAATGCTGGTCTATCTCCTTTGTAAACGTTTTGCTTCCTAGAAGCCAACAGGGGTGTAGAACTTACCAAATTACTCCCTTGTCTTGTATACTATCCTTGTGTTAATGTGATTTAAACTTTTGTTGGCAGCAGCCTCTGCTGCTTTGCAATTTGTAAAGTCCTCTGCAAGTGATGGTTATTAGAGCTGACTCCTGATGTGAGTTAAAACCAGGCTCTGACCACAGAATTTGCTTGTCTTCATTTGAGAGTGAAGTCACAAGGGTTAATCAGTTTTCCATCTCACAGAGAATCTGGTGAGCAAATAGTCATATTACAGGATGCAGAATTCCTGCAGGCATTCTTGTTTTTGTTTTTTGAGATGGAGTTTCACTCTTGTTGCCCATGCTGGAGTGCAATGGCGCGATCTCGGCTCACCGCAACCTCTGCCTCCCAGGTTGAAGTGATTCTCCTGCCTCAGCCTCCCGAGTACCTGGGATTACAGGCATGCGCCTCCACACCTGGCTAATTTTGTATTTTTAGTAGAGACGGGGTTTCTCCATGTTGGTCAGGCTGGTCTTGAACTCCCAACCTCAGGTGATCTGCCCGCCTCGGCCTCCCAAAATGCTGGGATTACAGGCATGAGCCACTGCGCCCGGCCTCCTGCAGGCATTCTTAATCATTTTTGAGAATCTGAGCAAGCCAAGGACCTTCCCCCAGAAAGGCAGACAAACACAAAATTTAATGCCCTGGAATTTAAAAAATCATCTTAAAGACTAAAAAATTGCCTAAATTGTAATAATTTTGCATTTTTTCCTATAGCAGTAATTTATAAAGGAGGTGAAAACACATCTGCCTGGAAAGGCCAAAATAAAGATGGCAAAGTGATTTTTTTTTTTCTTAAAACTTTTTCAATGGAGCAAGATAGAATCAGTACTTGTAGCTTCTGAATGAGATTAGGGGTTGTTGGTGTTTCCCCACCACCTTCAAAGAATAGATAACTATACAGTATTTAAGTTCTGTAAAAAGGGAGTGCTCTGTGGCCATTTCCTGGAGGGTAAAATTAGAAAGGGAAATTTTAATCTGTGGGAAGATCACACATTAAGACCCTATTTCCAATGAATTCATGTTCTAGGTCACTTGTTTTTTTTCTTTCAAGTAAAAAGAGGGGTTGGATGAGGTTAGCTCCTAGCTCCATTTTTAACTCTAAAACCTGCGATGAAACACACAAGGGAAGGATTTTTAGCAGCTGGCCTGGCAACAGAACTCCTGTCCTAGAGCGCCACCTAGCAGCAAGGAAAAAGCAAAACCCTCTAAAGAAAAATTAATTTGACTTTAGAACAAAACAATTTTTTAAAAATCCAGCTTTGGTGAAGTAGTCCCCTCACCAAGTCTACTCTGAGGAGTAATTCAGGTAGAGAAATCCTGGGCTTATCATCTCCAAGTTGAAAACTCTAATGAGGTTTTCACACACTACTTTCCCCTGGCTCTCCGTTTTAGCAGCTGCTGCTGAAAGCTCAGCTATCCGGGCAGTATTACCAACTAACCCTCGGCCAATGCCCTTATGACACCAAACACTCCTTATGACACCCTGACACTCCTAAAGACTCATTTCAAAGACAACAGCAAATTCAATTTTGTTAAGATTTCACAAAAGTTCCAGTGATATCAGTTTATCTTGCCCAATCAATGTCATGGCATGAACAAACAATAGAAGAGTTGCCACTGGCTTCACCGTTGGGAAGGTTGTTTCCGCTCTCCCCACGTTGCCATCCGTTTGGCCAGTATTGTGAGAGGGGGAAAAAGCCATCACAATTCAAGTATTTTTCATGATATGGCCCACATTACATTTTTTACAATATTTGGTGGGAAAATACCACTATGGGAGATAAAAGAATACAGAACTTACATAGTGGATAATCAAATTCAGATGAGTTACAGTAACCTATTGCTACTCTATTTCACTTATTAAAAATAAAATTACTTTCTAACTTAGGAGTTCTCAGCTTCTTATGCCCATGCTCACATGTCTGAGGGATAAAACCCTTGGATATGTCACTGTGGCTGTCACTTTCATTTGGGAAGAAAGAATTGCAATTCATGGCATACAGGGCAGTCTTTGGTATGTCTGAAGAACAAAGAGAAGGTTGGGGGTTTTATAAAAAAGAGAAATGTGGCCGGGCGCAGTGGTTCACACCTGTAATCCCAGCACTTTGGGAGGCCGAGGCAGGCGGATCAAGAGATCGAGACCATCCTGGTCAACACGGTGAAACCCTGTCTCTACTAAAAATACAAAAATTAGCTGGGCGTGGTGGCGGGAGCCTGTAATCCCAGCTACTCGGGAGGCTGAGGCAGGAGAATCGCTTGAACCCGGGAGGAGGAGGTTGCAGTGAGCCGAGATCGCGCCACTGCACTCCAGCCTGGTGACAGAGCGAGACTCCGTCTCAAAAATAAATAAATAAGAGAAACGTTACATACTGCTCTTTGAGAAAGTTCTTTGGCACTAATAAGGTTTAGGGAGCTGCAAGTTTTGATTAGTGAGTGATGGCAGTAGATAAAATTAGTCTTATAAAATTGCAGCAAATCATTTTAGTAATTATTTGATGAGATGGGTTTGAGATTACAGTACGTGGTTTCAGCAGCCAGGTGTGCAGAGAATTACATTTGTGGAGCAACGTTATGGGTCCTGAGTTCTTTTCCCTCATGGCTTCTCAACTGTTTCAGGTGGGTGTGACAAGAATGGCCCAATTCATATGATCAACTTTCACAGAAGGACTGAAGAAATGGGGCGGGGAGGAGGGGCAGTGTGAATAGATTGATGAAGTTCTGTCTTCATCCAGGCAGTGTGCTCCTCCAACTCCTTCCCTTGAGAATCACCACTTTAAAGTTTTAGTAAGAAAGGTCAGGACATATGTGTTTGTGTTTGTTTCTTGTATGTAGTTGGTGTTATCCTCCCGCATGGTAGTTCTCAGCTCTTGCTGCTCGTTAGAATCAATCACGTAGGAGCCACTCAATCAGTCTTCAGGAGATGTGTTCCAAGCAGAGAAGGTTTTGAAAGCTCCTCCAGGGGATGAAAGTGCAAGGCCAAGCTTGCAAACTGCTGCTGTGTCTGCTGCATTGGCAATGCTTATTTTAATGCATTTTATTCTTCAGTGTGAATCCATGATTTAATCTTTGTTATCTAATAGAAACTTAAAGTTGGTGGTACTTTCCTTGCTCATTTCTTTAGTTGTAATATTTTTTAAAATCACATTTTCTCACACTATGCCACATTCAAAACAAAACAAAAATCTCACGATTTTAATCTTCAAAGTCAATATATACTTAAAAAGGATTAATGGAAGAAAAGCCACCACAAAATACAAAGACATCTCGTGGTAAGTAGAGCAAATTCTTTGGTTTCTTTCATTTTTCTTTTGTCCCTGGAGTTCATTATTTGGCAAAACACATAGCCAGTGCTCACGCCAGCACACACACATTCTCTCTGACACACACACACATCCCTTGATTTAGCCACAAACTTTAAGACCACCAGAAGGTCCACAGAGAGAAGTTAAAGTTCAAGATAAATATTAACTCTAAAGGGCAGCTTTAAATGAATTTCTTTTGACTTGTTTACCTGTTGCACTGGGGTTTGTGGTGTTAGAAAAATTTTCTGGAAAATAAACGATGAAGTCAGAGGTGAGCCTCAGAGAATGAGGAACAATAAATTAAAAGGAGCCAATTTGGTAAATCAGTGTTTTCTGGGGAGACTAAGAGGCTGTTGCTGAAAAGCAGAAAATGTCAAATTGCTTTTTTGGGGGGACAGTTTCCTTCACAAACCCAACCAGAAAAATGATCAAATATGGTTTCTGCAGAAGAGTAACCTTAACAAAATACTTCCTGCCTTTCTAATCAGAACTCTTATCTGGAGGACGTACTTTTCATCCAATTTAAATGCAAAGTTTAAATGGGATGTTTGCTCATGTTTGATTAGGCTCTTCCCAATAAGTCTTCTGTTTTATAGATATTCAGAACACAGCATTGCAGAAAAAAGATCAAGATTTCAGTTGGCCTTAATTTATATCCTATTCCCTGTCCTATCTACTCATTCTATCACTCAATAAAATTTGCTGAGCATCTACCATGTGCCAGGAAATACATGGAAGTTGCTTAGCCTAGGGTGGCAGCAGGTCTACAGAGAAAGAGGGACTAATGAGATAATGAGGAGGTAGAGTTTGACAGGCCTTGAATGTGAGGCATGTCATCCAAAATCACAGGATGGCTAAATAGTAAAAAGGAGAGCTTTATTGGTGGTATCAGTTTGCAAACAGGGAAGAGATAGTCTCCAGCATGGATGAAGGTTCTCCCTCTTCTAAGAGGGGAAGAGAGGTTGAGTTTGATAGTTCACTGGGCTGTATCACATAATAGTCATACACATTCAGCAGGACTGGCGGAAAAGCTATACATATTTATGAAGGGGAGGGGCCGAGCACATGCCCAATGGATAGACATATGTGTAACACACATCTCGTTCACTCTAGAGTGGGCTTTTAACATTAAAATGAGGTAGAATTTGGCTCTTTACATTAAAGTTGAACTACAGAACACAGAGTTTGTCTACAGCCTCTATAAGCTGGCTGAAACTGGCTTAGAGTCTGCAGGTGTGCTTATCAGAAAAGAATGTTTGTAGGGCTGGAAATCAGTTAGGAGTCTGATAGCTCCTATTGTTAGAGGGTTTAGCGAGTGCAGTTTTCCTTGTCACCTAGGCATTCAGGAAGGTATCAATGTCAACTGAGCCCTGAACCCTTGACTCATAGGTAACTTTTGTTTTTTTAATCTTAGTGTCTGTCTTAGTTGATAAAAGGGCATTTTTATTTTTATTATTATTATTATTTTTTGTCTCTCAGATCGGCTGGCAGTAGCCAGGAGTCGTCTCCTCCTAGTTCATATCTAGGCGAGGAACACAGGGCAGAGGTGGGGCTTGAGCAAGAGGGAGATTTTTCTGAACTTCTATTCAAGAAAGTCTGGGCCAGCCACGGTGGCTCATGCCTGTAATCCTAGGACTTTGGGAGGCCGAGGCAGGAGGATTGCTTGAGGTCAGGAGTTCAAGACCAGCCTGGGCAACATAGCAAGACCCTGTCCCTAATAAAAATGTTTTAAAAAATAGAAAATTAGCCAGGCATGGTAGCATGCACCTGAAGTCCTAGCTACTCTAAGGCTGAGGTGGGAGGGTTATTTGAGCCCAGGAGTTTGAGGCTGCAGTGAGCTATGACTGCACCACTGCACTCCAGCCTGGGTAACAGACCAAGACCCTGTCTCTAAAAAGAAAGTTAATGACCCCATAAAAGTTGGAGGTCACTGATCCCTAGCATATAGAAACTTGAAAAGTCTTAGACATTATACTCATGTCAAACAGTGTATCATGAAGAGGAAAGACATGGGGATATTCTTTGCCTAACAGTCAGTATCCTAAGTGGCACATACCATCTTATTTAACTGAAAGGTGTTGTCATATATATGGTATCAGAAGAGATTCTCTATTGGAGTAACAACACGGCAGTAATGAATGCTTTTGTCAGGGAACCACTTGCTCTAGTAAGTAATGAATTGAACTTGTTTACAGCTTTACTTATGGTCCAGTGGAATGACAGATTAAGGAAAAGTTTGGAATTTCAGAACCATCTGAAAATGTTCTGCTCTAGGCAGAAGAGCTGGACTGCAGCAAAGGCTCTGAATGTGGAATCAATAAATCAAGGAGGCAGCTGAATGAGCACTGAGTTATAGTTGCAAGACAGAATTAGGTTTGGTATTTGGTGAGTGGAACAGATTCAAAAGAGAATTTAAGAATCTAGATGATGACTTAGGGTTTGACACGTTGCTATACACAAGATAAATAATTCTTTGAAATGTAGCTGTCAGGTCCTTAAGAAGTGGCTCCAACATTAATGAATTTCCAATTTCATGGAATTATCTAAAATATAAGAAAGGCTGACTAGGCCAGTACTTTGAAAATAAAGAGGTCATGCCAAAAATGAAGACAAATGGTTTAGTCAAGAGTCCAATCTGTTTTCTAACTACACAAATTTTGCATTTTACTCAAGTGCTTTACATATTTAAATGAAATGTTCATTCCTATAGAATCAACAACACTAATTTACAAAGAAACACCGAGACATTTTTGAAACAACAAATTCCAACTTCATAAGTATTTAAATCAAACAAAATGCTGTTACATACATAAATATTTAAATCAAACAAAATGGTAATCTTTAACCAAAGATTAAAGATTAAGCTAATCATTTCTTGATTCCAACAACTTCCCATTAGTTCTGTAACAAAAGTTTAGAGGGCAGAGATGGAGTTATACATTTGGCTTCATCATCAGATTATTTATTTAAATTGCATCAAGAAGTTAAAATCAAGTAAATATTGTTTATTATAACTTTTCCACAAATTAAAAAATTTTAATGGAAACATACAACAAAGTATAGGCCAAACAGAAAGCTAAAAGCATTTCCTGAAAACTAAGCTTAAAAAACCAAGAAAATTTAGCTGTGAATAAATTCTCTATTCAGTTTTGAGGTACGGTCACTCAGTTTCACATGAAAAGTGGCACACAAGTCAATTATGATACTAAATATTAAAGAATTCCTTGACTGAGTAGTTACAGCATCTTCTGTCCACAGTTAAAACAAGTGTCTAAGGGATTCTGGTTTCAAGAGGGCAGTGGGACCTAAAACTTGCTAGAATGACTGGTGACTGTCCAAATGAAACAAACGCCACTTGTTAGGAATGGGGCAAAATTTCAAAGTACATAGATTTAGTTCATACAGCTATGCTCCTTGACTGGAATCTTGGAAAAGGTCAAGCTTTGAATGGGCTTCAGGAAATGAAATATATGCAACATCTTAGTGACAGCTCCTGCAGAATTATAAATAAGGCATATAGTGAATGCTATCCATTGGACTGTATATGAGATTATGAAAAGATATCAAAAATGTCAGAAATGCCTATTAGTATAAATGTTAATAGAAAGCTTCAGAAAGATTTCTCTGTAAGAAGTTGGTTTCTCATTCCTTATGCTATCCTATCCCTTTTTCAGATTCTTCAGCTGTAGAACTGGCCCACTATTTAAGTATCCACATTCAAGGATATGACCAAGCCTGCCAATTAGTCCCTTGCTCCAACACCACCACCAAGCACCTTTCTTATGGACTGATCTATCAAAGCTGTGTCTTCTGGCATCAAATCATTTCAAGTACACAAGATGGAGCTGCAATATTTCCTGTGGAAAGGGCACTGAGCTAGGAATCAGCAGATAGATAATTCAAACTATGTGACCATAGGCAAGTTGATCTTTTTTTTTTTTAAGTTCTGGGATACATGTGCAGAATGTGCAGGCTTGTTACATAGGTGTACATATGCCATGGTGGTTTGCTGCACCCATCAACCCATCATCTACATTACGTATTTCTCCTAATGCTATCCCTCCCCTAACCCCCCACCCCTCGACAGGCCCCCGTGTGTGATGTTCCCCTCCCTGTATCCATGTGTTCTCACTGTTCAACTCCCACTTATGAGTGAGAACATGCAGTGTTTGGTTTTCTGTTCCTGTGTTAGTTTGCTGAGAACGATGGTTTCCAGCTTCATCCATGTCCCTACAAAGGACCTAACTCATCCTTTTTTATGGCTGCATAGTATTCCATGGTGTATATGTGCCACTTTTCTTTATCCAGCCTATCATTGATGGGCATTTGGATTGGTTCCAAGTCTTTGCTATTGTGAATAGTGCTGCAATAAACATATGTGTGCATGTGTCTTCATAGTAGAATGATTTATAATCCTTTGGGTATATACCCAGTAATGAGATTGCTGGGTCAAATGGTATTTCTGGTTCTAGATCCTTGAGGAATCACCACACTGTCTTCCACAATGTTGAACTAATTTACACTGCCACCAACAGTTACTGTTTCTCCACATCCTCTCCAGCATCTGTTGTTCCCTTTTTAATGATCACCATTCTAACTGGTGTGAGATGGTATCTCATTGTGGTTTTGATTTGCATTTCTCTAATGACCAGTGATGATGAGCTTTTGTACATATGTTTGTTGGCTGCATAAATGTCTTCTTTTGAGAAGTGTCTGTTCATATCCTTCACCCACTTTTTGATGGGGTTGTTTCTTTCTTGTAAATTTAAGTTCCTTGTAGATTCTGGATATTAGCCCTTTGTCAGGTGGATAGATTACAAAATTTTTCTCCCATCTGTAGGTTGCCTGTTCACTCTGATGATAGTTTCTTTTGTTGTGCAGAAGCTCTTCAATTAGATCCCAAAATTGTCAATTTTGGCTTTTGTTGCCATTGCTTTTGGTGTTTTAGTCATGAAGTCTTTGCCCATGCCTATGTCCTGAATGGCATTGCCTAGGTTTTCTTCTAGGGTTTTTATGGTTTTAGGTCTAACATGTAAGTCTTTAATCCATCTTGAGTTAATTTTTGTATAAGATATAAGGAAGGGGTCCAGTTTCAGTTTTCTGCATATGGCTAGCCAGTTTTCCCAACACCATTTATTAAATACTGAATCCTTTCTCCATTGCTTTTGTCAGGTTTGTCAAAGATCAGATGGTTGTAGATGTGTGGCATTATTTCTGAGGCCTCTGTTCTGTTCCATTGGTCTATATATCTGTTTTGGTAGCAGTACCATGCTGTTTTGGTTACTGTAGCCTTGTAGTATTGTTTGAAGTCAGGTAGCGTGATGCCTCCAGCGTTGTTCTTTTTGCCTAGGATTGACTTGGCTATATGGGCTCTTTTTTGGTTCTATATAAAATTTAAAGTAGTTTTTTCTAATTCTGTGAAGAAAGTCAATGGTAGATTGATGGGGATAGCATTGAATCTATAAATTACTTTGGGCAGTATGGCCATTTTCACAATATTGATTCTTCCTATCCATGAGCATGGAATATTTTTCCGTTTGTGTCCTCTTATTTCCTTGAGCAGTGGTTCGTACCTCTCCTTGAAGAGGTCTTTCACATCCCTTCTAAGTTGTATTCCTAGGTATTTTATTTTCTTTGTAGCAATTGTGAATGGGGGTTCACTCGTGATTTGGCTATTGGTGTATAGGAATGTGTGATTTTTGCACATTGATTTTGTATCCTGAGACTTTGCTGAAGTTGCTGATCAGCTTAAGGAGATTTTGGGCTGAGATGATGGGGTTTTATAAATATACAATCATGTCATCTGCAAACAGACAATTTGACTTCCCCTCTTCCTACCTGAATACTCTTTCTTTCTCTTGCCTGATTGCCCTGGCCAGAACTTCCAATATTATGTTGAATAGGAGTGGTGAGAGAGGGCACCCTTGTCTTGCACCAGTTTTCAAAGGGAATGCTTCCAGCTTTTGCCCATTGAGTGTGATATTGGCTATGGGTTTGTTATAAATAGTTATTATTATTTTGAGGTATATTCCTGCAATACCTAGTTATTAAAATACCTAGTGTTTTAACATGAAGGGATGTTGAATTTATCAAAGGCCTTTTCTGCATCTATTGAGATAATCATGTGGTTTTTGTCACTGGTTCTGTTTATGTGATGGATTATGTTTATTGATTTGCATATGTTGAACCAGCCTTGCATCCCAGGGATGAAGCCAACTTGATCTTGGTGGATAAACTTTTTGATGTGCTGCTGGATTTGGTTTGCCAGTATTTTATTGAGGATTTTTGCATCGATGTTCGTCAGAGATATTGGCCTGAAATTTTCTTT
This sequence comes from Symphalangus syndactylus, assembly GCF_028878055.3. NCBI lineage: Eukaryota > Metazoa > Chordata > Mammalia > Primates > Hylobatidae > Symphalangus > Symphalangus syndactylus. The sequence goes on along the minus strand of NC_072441.2, from coordinate 124,511,223 downwards.
TTTGGTGGGTCTCTGCCAGGTTTTGGTATCAGGATGATGCTGGCCTCATAAAATGAGTTAGGAAGGAGTCCTTCTTTTTCTATTGTTTGGAACAGTTTCAGAAGGAATGGTACCAGTTCCTCTTTGTACCTCTGATAGAATTTGGCTGTGAATCCATCTGGTCCTGGGCTATTTTTGGTTGGTAAGTTATTAATTACTGCCTCAATTTCAGAACCTATTATTGGTCTATTCAGGGATTCAACTTCTTCCTGGTTTAGTCTTGGGAGGGTGTATGTGTCCAGGAATTTATCCATTTCTTCTAGATTTTCTAGTTTATCTGCATAGAGGTGTTTATAGTATTCTCTGATGGTAGTTTGTATTTCTGTGGGATCAGTGGTGATAACCCCTTTATCATTTTTGCATCTATTTGATTCTTCTCTCTTATTGTGGCTAGTGGTCTTCTATTTTGTTGATCTTTTCAAAAAACCAGCTCCTGGATTCATTGATTTTTTGAAGCGTTTTTTGTGTCTCTATCTCCTTCAGTTCTGCTCTGATCTTAATTATTTCTTGTCTTCTGCTAGCTTTTGAATTTATTTGCTGGTGCTTCTCTAGTTCTTTTAATTGTGATGTTAGGGTGTCAATTTTAGATCTTTCCCACTTTCTCCTGTGGGCATTTAGTGCTATAAATTTTCTTCTAAACACTGCTTTAGCTGTTTCCCAGAGATTCTAGTATGTTGTGTCTTTGTTCTCATTGGTTTCATAGAACTTATTTATTTCTGCCTTCATTTCATTATTTACCCAGTTGTCATTCAGGAACAGGTTGTTCAGTTTCCATGTAGCTGTACGGTTCTGAGTGAGTTTCTTAATCCTGAGTTCTAATTTGATTGCCCTGTGGTCCGAGAGACTGTTACGATTTCCGTTCTTTTGCATTTGCTGAGGAGTGTTTTACTTCCAATTATGTGGTCAATTTTGGAGTAAGTGTGATGTGGTGCTGAGAAGAAAGTATATTCTGTTGATTTGGGTGGAGAGTTCTGTAGATGTCTATTAGGTCCACTTGGTCCAGAGCTGAGTTCAAGTCCTGAATATCTTTGTTAATTTTCTGTCTCGTTGATCAAATATTGACAGTGGGGTGTTCAAGTCTCCTACTATTATCGTGTGGGAGTCTAAGTGTCTCTGTAGGTCTCTGAGAACTTGCTATATGAAACTGGGTGCTCCTGTATTGTGTGCATATATATTGAGGATAGTTAGCTCTTCTTGTTGCATTGATCCCTTTACCATTATGTAATGCCCTTCCTTTTTTTTTTTTGATCTTTGTTGGTTTAGAGTCTGTTTTATCAGGGACTGGGATTGCAACCCCTGCTGTATTTTTGCTCTCCATTTGCTTGGCAAATATTCCTCTATCCTTTTATTTTGAGCTTATGTGTGTCTTTGCACATGAGATGGGTCTCATGAATACAGCCCACTGATAGGTCTTGACTCTTTATCCAATTTGCCATCCTGTGTCTTTTAACTGGGGCATTTAGCCCATTTGCATTTAAGGTTAATATTGTTATGTGTGAATTTGATCCTGTCATTATGATGCTAGCTGATTATTTTGCCCATTAGTTGATGCAGTTTCTTCATAGTGTCGATGGTTTTTACAATTTGGTATGTTTTTGCAGTGGCTGGTACCAGTTTTTCCTTTCCATATTTAGTATTTCCCTCAGGAGCTCTTGTAAGGCAGGCCTTGTGGTGACAAAATCTCTCAACATTTGCTTGTCTGTAAAGGATTTTATTTCTCCTTCACTTATGAAGCTTAGTTTGGCTGCATATGAAATTCTGGGCTGAAAGTTCTTTTCTTTAAGAATGTTGCATATTGGCTCCCACTCTCTTCTGGCTTGTAGGGTTTCTGCAGAGAGATCTGCTTATAGTCTGATGGGTTTCCCTTTGCGGGTAACCCAGCCTTTCTCTCTGGCTGCCTTTTTTCCTTCATTTCAACCTTGGTGAATACGACAATTATGTGTCTTGGGGTTGCTTTTCTCAAGGAGTATCTTTGTTGTGTTCTCTGTATTTCCTGAATTTGAATGTTGGCCTGCCTTGCTAGGTTGGGGAAGTTCTCCTGGATAATATCCTGAAGAGTGTTTTCCAACTTGGTTCCATTCTCCCTGTCACTTTCTGGTACACCAATCAAACATAGGTTTGGTCTTTTCACATAGTCCCATATTTCTTGGAGGCTTTGTTCATTTGTTTTCATTTTTCTCTAATCTTGTCATCTTGCTTTATTTCATTAAGTTGATCTTCAATCTCTGATATCCTTTCTTCTGCTTGATCGATTTAGCTATTGATACTTGTGTATGCTTCAGGAAGTTCTCGTGCTGTGTTTTTCAGCTCCATCAGGTCATTTATGTTCTTCTCTAAACTGGTTATTCTAGTTGGCAATTTGCCTAACCTTTTTCCAAGGTTCTTTGCTTCCTTGCATGGGATTAGAACATGCTCCTTTAGTTCGGAGGAGTTTGTTACTACCCACCTTCTGAAGCCTACTTCTATCAATTCATCAAACTCATTCTCCATCCAGTTTTGTTCCCTTGCTGGAGAGGAGTTGAGATCTTTTGGAGGAGAAGAGACATTCTGGTTTTTGGAATTTTCAGCCTTTTCGAGCTGGTTTTTCCTCATCTTTGTGTATTTATCTACCTTTGATCTTTGATGCCGGTGACCTTTGAATGGGGTTTTTGTATGGATGTCCTTTTTGTTGATATTGATGCTATTCCTTTCTGTTTGTTAGTTTGCCTTCTAACAGTCAGGCCCCTCTGCTGGAGGTCCACTCCAGACCCTGTTTGCCTGGATATCACCAGTGTAGGCTGCAGAACAGCAAAGATTGCCGCCTGTTCCTTCCTCTGGAAGCTTCATCCCAGAGGGGCACCCAACAGATGCCAGCCAGAGTTCTCCCACATGAGGTGTCTGTCGACCCCTGCTGGGAGGTGTTTCCCAGTCAGGAGGCATGGGGGTGAGGGACCCACCTGAGGCAGCAGTCTGTCCCTTAGCAGGGCTCAAGTGCTGTGCTGGGAGATCCGCTGCTCTCTTCAGAGCTGGCAGGCAGGAACACTTAAGCCTGCTGAAGCTGTGCCCACAGCTGCCCCTTCCTCCAGGTGCTCTCTCCCAGGGAGATGGGAGTTTTCTCTATAAGCCCCTGACTGGGGCTGCTGCCTTTCTTTCAGAGATGCCCTGCCCAGTGAGGAGGAATCTAGAGAGGCAGTCTGGCTACAGCAGCTTTGCTGAGCTGCAGTGGACTCCAACAAGTTCTAACTTCCTGGCAGCTTTGTTTACACTGTGAGCTAAAACTGCCTACTCGAGCCTCAGTAATGGCAGACACCCCTCCCCCCACCAAGCTTGAGCGTCCCAGGTCAAGCTCAGACTGCTGTGCTGGCAGCGATAATTTCAAGCCAGTGGATCTTAGCCTGCTGGGCTCTGTGGGGGTGGAATCCGCTGAGCTAGACCACTTGGCTCCCTGGCTTCAGCCCCCTTTCCAGGGAAGTGAACGGTTCTGTCTTGCTGGCATTCCAGGCACCACTAGGGTATGAAAAAAAGACTCCTGCAGCTAGCTGTCTGCCCAAATGGCTGCCCAGTTTTGTCCTTGAAACCCAGGGCCCTGGTGGCATAAGCACCCAAGGGAATCTCCTGGTCTGTGGGTTGTGAAGACCATGGGCAAAGTGTAGTACCTGGGCTGGAATGCACCATTCCTCATGGTACAGTCCCTCATGGCTTCCCTTGGCCAGCAGGGAGATCCTCACCCTTGCATTTCTTGGGTGAGGCAATGCCCTCCCCTGCTTCGGCTCACCCTCAGTGGGCTGCATCCACTGTCTAACCAGTCTCAATGAGATGATCCTGGTACCTCAGTTAGAAATGCAGAAATCACCTACCTTCTGTGTTGATCTTGCTGGGAGCTGCAGACCAGAGCTGTTCCTATTCAGCCATCTTGCCAGCCACCCCTGGCTGCTGTCAAGTTGATCTTTCTAGACTTCAAATTTCCTCATGTAAGTTCCCTACTAGATCAAAATTCTGTAATTCTAAGTCTCTAGGTTAGACATAGGCTGATTGTGGGCAGAAGCCTCTAGTTACTCCCCATGCCTTGAAACGGGCAACTGACATATCAAATGTGAAGTTTAGAGGGGAAAGGCTGCTTGCTGCTGGAATGGCTCCTCTTTTGATATCTCATGGGTTGTTTTTTTTTTTTTTTTTTTGAGACAGAGTTTTGCTCTGTTGCCTAGGCTGGAGTACAGTGGTGCGATCTCGGCTCACTGCAACCTCGGCCTCCTGGGTTCAAATGATTCTTGTGCCTCAGCCTCCTGAGTAGTTGGTACGAACAGGTACATGCCACCAAGTCCAGCTAATTTTTGTATTTTTAGTAGAGACAGTGTTTCACCACGTTGGCCATGCTGGTCTCGAACTCCTGGCCTTAAGTAATCCACCCACCTAAGCCTCCCAAAGTACTAGGATTACAGGCATGAGCCACCCCCCACCCCAGGCTTTTGGGGTATTTTTGGATAGGAGATGGGTAGTATTGGCTACAAGCCACTGGAGGTGAAACCAGAGTCGCTTTTAGTAAAGCCAGTCCCTCTTCCATCCCTAAGGAGTTTAGCACCAGGATTTTCCTTTATGTTCTCACTCATTTCCTTTCACATACCTCAGGCTCCCATTTCCCATTCAACATTCACTGGGGACCTCGATTACTGCAAACAGCTCTTTTGAATACCAAAAATGTTGGGGGTAGGGCAGGGAACTGTTCAAAGTATAGATGTCAGCCCATCTTTTGACAATAAAATAAAATTAACTCTAAAACACATAGCATCTACATATCTTTTGTACATTTCTTTCTTATCAATCACTGTTCCTGCCCATATACAGAAATCTACTCATTTTCAAATGATGTATCTACTTTGATTCTTTGCTGACAGTTTAGTTTACTAGACAAAGCCCACCTTTTTGGGAGAAAGTATAATAAGTAAACAGATTGACAGGGTGGCTATCCTAGTCAAAGCCAAGTAGTCAACATGTACAAGCCTCTGAAAGGCTCTTTCTTCACACTAACTGAAATAAGGTATTAATTATTAATTACTAAATAGGCTTCTTTTAAAGTGTGTTGACACTCATTTGAAAGAAGTTTGAGATAGTTTTGTCTAAATGATTCTCTATCCAGCCACAGGCAAATGAGATTCTGAAACAGCCTTAGCACAGTTATTTCATAATCCTCATCCAGTTTGCAAGGTGTAAAATTAGCCCCTGTCAGATTATGAAACCAACTATCAAACTTGCAAAAAGGTTACCCAGCTTTGACAGACTTCCTTCTGGTATCTGGATGCTATTTATTATAGAGAGGGTTACAGTTTGGCTTACTAAATGTGTATTTCTATCAACCCTTATGACATATTGCTTCTACCAGATTCATCTTGCCCCAAACCCAGTTTAGTGTTCACCTGGAAAAGTAAAATATAGTATCAGATTTGGCTGCTTCTTTAAAGGAAGAATCAAAAGTGCCATCACTTCACAATGAATTTTCTTCTTTTGAAACACATTTTGTCTAATTATCTAAAATTATATGAAAAACAGCTCCACTGGTTCATACCAATTAAGTATCATATATATATATTTAACCATCACATGATATTTAACTGTCCACTTACCCTCCATATAACTCTCCACCTGCCTTCTCCAATAAAGATATCTGATACAAAATCAAAAAGCCCAAAACTATTTCATCAGTTGGATTAACTATCCGTGATGTTTCCAGATTACTTTTGTCTTTTTTTGTCAATTACTGTATCCTTATGTTATTCTTATAGATATATTGGAATTAGAGGTGAATCTGAGCTTTTAAATTGTACAACATTTAAACATGTTTTCTCTAAGGCTTTTAAACAGAAAATGATCAGTAAAGACTTTTGGTCTGCCTTTGTCTCATGATAATACTCTGAACATATTTCTGTATTTACCCCCCTCCTACTCCCTTCCTTAGTGGATATTTTGCTAATTAAGTAGTTGAGAAGGAAAGAGGAGAAATTCCTTATTGTAGAAAAAGAGAGACGAACCAGGAGACCAGCTCTGTCATTTAATGCCAAAAAAAGGAGGCCTTAGAAGAGTAGCTATGTGGGTGAGAACCTTGTTACATGAAGCATGCTATTTACATCTCTTTCTCAGATTTTACTTCTAAGAAATGATTCTGTTTTGGGAGTTAATTCTGTGAGTAAAATATTTTTAAAATCTGGGTATAAGTCTGGTAAAAAAAAATTAACTAGCATTACTCACATTTTAAAATTTCACCTTCAGTCTTTTTTGATGATTTATACTATGAACTCAATAGACTACCATATCACATTTCACAGAATTTGACCTCAGAGAACGTCATGTTATATAAATGCTTAAACAATGCCAATGTTGAACGATTGCTACATTAAGGCTCTTGGGAACTGTGATAATTATAGAGATGGCTCAGCTACATTTCAGAAATTGCCTTTACTGCAAACAGCTTAATTTTTTTGAAATGTAAAAGTATTCATATGACCAAAGCTTCAGGGTGTAGATTTTCTTATTGATCCCAATATTTCAAAGGCATAATGATGCTCTATGATATAGAAGGCTTCAAGTTAGAAAGCAGCCCTAAGAGTCAGACATCCTTTTTTTCTGGAGATAGATAGGAATGTGAGACGATTTTGTCTTGCCAAATATGGATCACAAACATTAGTTTTTCAATTTTCATTTATCAGTCATGATAATGTACAAGAAAAACAGAAACACAAAAAAATTCCTTTAAACTACATTAAAAACAAAGGTGAACAAAATGACACAGAATAAAATAAAATCAAGAAAAATCAAGATTAACAGTAAATATCAATACTTACACATCAAAGTAGACTGTTAGCATAATAAAGCTAACATACAGTCACAGAAAGCCAAAAGTATCAACGATCAAGATACTATTTTGCTTCAATACCTCCTCATTTTGGCCTGGGAGTTCATCAAGGCCTAAGTGGCTGGATTCTGTTTTTCTCCCTCCCTCTCTCCCTCCCTCATGCTTCCATCCTTTTTACACTGGGGTACCAGTGTAGGAGGCTCCTGGATGTAGCTAACCGTGCAGCAGCACCTAAGGCAGCAGTGGCTGTACTTCGAGGAATGTAGAGCTTCTGAGAAATCTGGCACTCATAAGACAAAATCAAAGACAGCTGGTCCATGGATTCTTGACTCTTGTCTTTGTACAATGTAATAGCACGGCTGCTAGAAAAATCTTCATTCTTTAGGATCTCTGGTGAGCTTTCCACTGGAAAAGAAAGAGTACACAAACATCTTTTCAAGGGGTACTCATACTCATTGCCTTCTCTCCCCCATTCTAGTTCTATACTAATATGTGTTACAATCATTTTCTGTTAGGTAGCGACAATTACCAATGGCTAATCAGAGAAGATGAGACTTAGAAACCAGCCAACAAATGGAAAGGAATGGGGAATCATGAACTGAGATAAAATAAATCTTGTCAGGATGAAGGTAAGTGAGAGAGGGAAAATATACTTATGAACAATGAAGGGATGCTTTATTTCCAGGAATGTCATAAAAATAAATTGGATATAACGGAAATCCCAGAGAAGAGCCCATAAGTGCTTCTATTTCCTTCCAGCACTAAGCTAAATGGTGTCCCACAGGCGTTCTATTGCCAGAGTTCTTCCAATTCCAAGTCTGTGCTAGGGTAAAAATAAAACCATCCTAGACAGTGGTTGCTAAGAGGTCCCCCAAACCAGTTATCAGCCATAAAATAAATGCCTAGAGGTTCTAAGATGGCCGAATAGGAACAGCTCCAGTCTACAGCTCCCAGTGTGAGTGACGCAGAAGATGGGTGATTTCTACATTTCCAACTGAGGTACTGGGTTTATCTCACTGGGGCTTGTTGGACAGTGGGTGCAGGACAGTGGGGGCAGCCCATGGAGTGTGAGCCAAAGCAGGGCGAGGCATCGCCTCACCAGGGAAGTGCAAGGGGTCAGGGAATTCCCTTTCCTAGCCAAGGGAAGCCGTGACAGATGGCAGCTGGAAAATCGGGTCACTACTACCCTAATACTGAGCTTTTTCAACAGTCTTAGCAAATGGCACACCAGGAGGTTTATATCCCATGCCTGGCTCGGAGGGTCCCATGCCCACAAAGCCTCACTTACTGCTAGCACAGCAGTCTGAGATTGAACCGCAAGGTGGCAGCGAGGCTGGGGAGGGGTGCCTGCCATTGCTGAGGCTTGAGTAGGTAAACAAAGTAGCCAGGAAGCTCGAATTGGGTGGAGCCCACTGCAGCTCAAGGAGGCCTGCCTGCCTCTGTAGACTCCACCTCTGGGAGCAGGGCATAGCTGAACAAAAGGCAGCAGAAACTTCTGCAGACTTAAATGTCCCTGGTTGACAGCTTTGAAGAGAGTAGTGGTTCCCCCAGCATGGAGTTTGAGATCTGAGAACGGACAGACTGCCTCCTCAAGTGGGTCCCTGACCCCTGAGTAGCCTAACTGGGAGTCACTTTCTAGTAGGGGCCAACTGACACCTCATACAGCCAGGTGCCCCTCTGAGGTGAAGCTTCTAGAGGAAGGATCAGGCAGCAACGTTTGCCATTCTGCAATATTTGCTGTTCTGCAGCCTCTGCTGGTGATACCCAGGCAAACAGGGTCTGGAGTGGACCTCCAGCAAACTCCAGCAGACCTGCAGCTGAGGGTCCTGACTCTTAGAAGGAAAACTAACAAACAGAAAGGACATCCACACCAAAACCCCATCTGTACATCACCATCATCAAAGACCAAAGGTAGATAAAACCACAAAGATGGGGAGAAACCAGATCAGAAAAGCTGAAAATTCTAAAAATCAGAGCGTCTCTTCTCCTCCAAAGGAACGCAGCTCCTTGCCAGCAATGGAACAAAGCTGGATGGAGAATGACTTTGACAAGTTGAGAGAAGAAGGTTTCAGACAATCAGTAATAACATTCTCTGAGCTAAAGGAGGACGTTCAAACCCATCGCAAAGAAGCTAAAAACCTTGAAAAAAGATTAGATGAATAGCTAACTAGAATAAACAGCATAGAGAAGACCTTAAATGACCTGATGGAGCTGAAAACCATGGCATGAGAACTGCGTGATGCGTGCACAAGCTTCAGTAGCTGATTCGATCAACTGGAAGAAAGGGTATCAGTGATTGAAGATCAAATGAATGAAATGAAGTGAGAAGAGAAGTTTAGAGAAAAAAGAGTAAAAAGAAACGAACAAAGCCTCCAAGAAATATGGGACTATGTGAAAAGACCAAATCTACATCTGATTGGTGTACCTGAAAGTGACGGGGAGAATGGAACCAAGTTGGAAAACACTCTGCAGGATATTATCCAGAAGAACTTCCCCAACCTAGCAAGGCAGGCCAACATTCAAATTCAGGAAATACAGAGAACACAACAAAGATACTCCTTGAGAAGAGCAACTCTAAGAAACATAATTGTCAGATTCACCAAAGTTGAAGGAAAAACTGTTAAGGGCAGCCAGAGAGAAAGGTCAGGTTACCCACAAAGGGAAGCCCATCAGACTAACAGCGGTTCTCTCTGCAAAAACTCTACAAGCCAGAAGAGAGTGGGGGATAATATTCCACATTCTTAAAGAAAAGAATTTTCAACCTAGAATTTCATATCCAGCCAAACTAAGCTTCATAATCATAAGTGAAGGAGAAATAAAATCCTTTACAGACAAACAAATGCTGAGAGATTTTGTCACCACCAGGCCTGCCTTACAAGAGCTCCTGAAGGAAGCACTAAACATGGAAAGGAACAACTGGTACCAGCCACTGCAAAAACATGCCAAATTGTAAAGACCATCAAGGCTAGGAAGAAACTGCATCAACTAACGAGCAAAATAACCAGCTAACATCATAATGACAGGATCAAATTCACACGTAACAATATTAACCTTAAATGTAAATGGGCTAAATGCTCCAATTAAAAGACAAAGACTAGAAAACTGGATAAAGAATCAAGACTCATCAGTGTGCTGTATTCAGGAGACCCATCCCATGTGCAGAGACACATATAGGCTCAAAATAAAGGAATAGAGGAAGATCTACCAAGCAAATGGAAAACAAAAAAAAAAGCAGGGGTTGCAATCCTAGTCTCTGATAAAACAGACTTTAAGCCAACAAATATCAGAAGAGACAAAGATGGCCATTACATAATGGTAAAGGGATCAATTCAACAAGAAGAGCTAACTATCCTAAATATATATGCACCTAATACAGGAGCACCTAGATTCATAAAGCAAGTCCTTAGAGACCCACAAAGAGACTCAGACCCCCACACAATAATAATGGGAGACTTTAATACCCCACTGTCAACATTAGACAGATCAATGACACAGAAAGTTAACAAGTATATCTAGGAATTGAACTCAACTCTACACCAAGCAGACCTAAAAGACATCTACAGAACTCTCCACCCCAAATCAACAGAATATATGTTCTTCTCAGCACCACATCACACTTATTCCAAAACTGATCACATAGTTGGAAGTAAAGCACTCCTCAGCAAAGGTAAAAGAACAGAAATTATAACAAACTGTCTCTGAGACCACAGTGCAATCAAATTAGAACTCAGGATTAAGAAACTCACTCAAAACTGCTCAACTACATGGAAACTGAACAACGTGCTCCTGAATGACTACTGAGTACATAACAAAATGAAGGCAGAAATGCAGATGTTCTTTGAAACCAATGAGAACAAAGACACAACATACCAGAATCTCTGGGACACATTTAAAGCAGTGTGTAGAGGGAAATTTATAGCACTAAATGCCCACAAGAGAAAGCAGGAAAGATCTAAAATTGACACCCTAACATCACAATTGAAAGAACTAGAGAAGCAAGAGCAAACACATTCAAAAGCTAGCAGGAGGCAAGAAATAACTAAGATCAGAGCAGAACTGAAGGAGATAGAGACACAAAAAACCCTTCAAAAAAATCAATGAATCCAGGAGCTGGTTTTTTGAAAAGGTTAACAAAGTAGATAGCACACTAGCAACACTAATAAAGAACAAAAGAGAGAAGAATCAAATAGATTCAATAAAAAATGAAAAAGGAGATATTACCACTGATCCCACAGAAATACAAACTACCATCATAGAATACTACAAACACCTCTATGCAAATAAACTAGAAAATCTAGAAGAAATGGATAAATTCCTGGACACATACACCCTCCCAAGACTAAACCAGGAAGAAGTTGAATCCCTGTATAGACCAATAGCAGGCTCTGAAACTGAGGCAATAATTAATAGCCTACCAACCAAAAAAAGTCCAGGACCAGACGAATTCACAGCCGAATTCTACCAGAGGTACAAAGAGGAGCTGGTACCATTCCTTCTGAAACTACTTCAATCAATAGAAAAAGAGGGAATCCTCCCTAACTCATTTTATGAGGCCAGCATCATCCTGATACTAAAGCCTGGCAGAGACACAACAAAAAGAGAATTTTAGACCAATATCCCTGATGAACATCAATGCAAAAATCCTCAATACTGGCAAACCAAATCCAGCAGCACATCAAAAAGCTTATCCACCACGATCAAGTTGGCTTCATCCCTGGAATGCAAGGCTGGTTCAACATATGCAAATCAATAAACATAATTCATCATATAAACAGAACCAAAGACAAAAACCACATGATTATCTCAATAGATGCAGAAAAGGCCTTTGACAAAATTCAACAGCCCTTCATGCTAAAAATGCTCAATAAATTAGGTATTAATGGGATGTATCTCAAAATAATAAGAGCTATTTATGATAAACCCACAGCCAATGTCATACTGAATGGGCAAAAACTGGAAGCATTCCCTTTGAAAACTGGTACAAGATAGGGATGCCCTCTCTCACCACTCCTATTCAACACAGTGTTGGAAGTTCTGGCCAGGGCAATCAGGCAGGAGAAGGAAATAAAGGGTATTCAATTAGGAAAAGAGGAAGTCAAATTGTCCCTGTTTGCAGATGACAAGATTGTATATTTAGAAAACCCAATCATCTTAGCCCAAAATCTCCTTAAGCTGATAAGCAACTTCAGCAAAGTCTCAGGATACAAAATCAATGTGCAAAAATCACAAGCATTCTTATACACCAATAACAAACAGAGAGCCAAATCATGAGTGAACTCTCATTCACAATTGCTTCAAAGAGAATAAAATACCTAGGAATCCAACTTACAAGGGATGTGAAGGACCTCTTCAAGGAGAACTACAAACCACTGCTCAATGAAATCAAAGAGGATACAAACAAATGGAAGAACATTCCATGCTCATGGACAGGAAGAATCAATATCATGAAAGTGGCCATACTGCCCAAGGTAATTTATAGATTCAATGCCATCCCCATCAAGCTACCAATGACCTTCTTCACAGAATTGGAAAAAACTACTTTAAAGTTCATATGGAACCAAAAAAGAGCCCACATTGCCAAGACAATCCTAAGCCAAAAGAACACGGCTGGAGGCTTCACACTACTTGACTTCAAACTATACCAAGGCTACAGTAACCAAAACAGCATGGTACTGGTACCAAAACAGAGATATAGACCAATGGAACAGAACAGAGGCCTCAGAAATAATACCACACATCTATAACCATCTGATTTTAGACAAACCTGACACAAACAAGAAATGGGGAAAGGATTCCCTATTTAATAAATGGTGCTGGGAAAACTGGCTAGCCATATGTAGAAAGCTGAAACTAGATCCCTTCCTTACACCTTATACAAAAATTAATTCAAGATGGATTAAAGACTTACATGTTAGACCTAAAACCATAAAAACCCTAGAAGAAAATCTAGGCAATACCATTCAGGACATAGGCATAGGCAAGGACTTCATGTCTAAAACACCAAAAGCAATGGTAACAAAAGTCAAAATTGACAAATGGGATCTAATTAAACTAAAGAGCTTCTGCACAGCAAAAGAAACTACCATCAGAGTAAACAGGCAACCTACAGAATGGGAGAAAATTTTTGCAATCTACCCATCTGACAAAGGGCTAATATCCAGAGTCTACAAAGAACTTAAACAAATTTACAAGAAAAAATCAACCCCATCAAAAAATGGGCAAAAGATATGAACAGACACTTCTCAAATGAAGACATCTATGCAGCTAACAGACACATGAAAAAATGCTCATCATCACTGGCCATCAGAGAAATGCAAATCAAAACCACAATGAGATAACATCTCATACCAGTTAGAATGGCAATCATTAAAAAGTCAGGAAACAACAGGTGCTGGAGAGGATGTGGAGAAATAGGAACACTTTTTCACTGTTGGTGGGACTGTAAACTAGTTCAACCATTGTGGAAGACAGTGTGGCGATTCCTCAGGGATCTAGAACTAGAAATACCATTTGACCCAGCGATCCCATTACTGGGTATATACCCAAAGGATTATAAATCATGCTGCTATAAAGACACATGCACACATGTGTTTGTTGCAGCACTATTCACAATAGCAAAGACTTAGAACCAACCCAAATGTCCATCAATAATAGACCTGATTAAGAAAATGTGGCACATATACACCATGCAATACTATGCAGCCATAAAAAAGGATGAGTTCATGTCCTTTGTAGGGACATGGATGCAGCTGGAAACCATCATTCTGAACAAACTATCGCAAGGATAGAAAACCAAACACCACATGTTCTCACTCATAGCTGGGAATTGAACAATGAGAACATTTGGACACAGGATGGGGAACATCACACACCGGGGCCTATTGTAGGTGGGGGAAGAGGGGAGGGATAGCATTAGGAGATATACCTAATGTAAATGACGAATTAATGGGTGTAGCACAACAACATGGCACCTGTATACATATGTAACAAACCTGCACGCTGTACACATGTACCCTAAAACTTAAAGTATAATAAAAAAATAAATGAAATAAAATAAATGCTGAAGTAATTAGTTTTAATTAAGAAGAAATAAGCATTTAAATAAAATGGCTGGACCTGTGATGCTTGAAATTTCCTAATAGCCAAGGAAGGGGATGCTAAGCACTCTGAGATGTGTACTCATAGCTGGTCTATAAACGGCTTATTACCTGCCTACAGTGAAAGAAGGCCCTTTTTCTGGCATCTAAACCAACACATTGCTTCCTTCAAGAAAGTCCTGCTTAAAAAAAAAATTCAGGTGAGCTAAGCAACGTGTTCAGCAACGTAGCTGCTTGAATACTCTGGAACAAACTCCTTACAGTGTAGTCCACTGCTGCAAAGCCTTCAAATTGGCACCAGTATGTAGACCACATTTTGAATAGCACTGTTCTAGATCTTAAAAACATAGATTTCAAAAAATTCAGAGAAAATGGAGGCATAATCCATTATTTTATTCATCTTTGCATTTTTAGCATCTAGCAGAGTAACATGTGGTAATGTTCTACACTTTTGTGATGAGTTATGTTCGAGGAGGATTTGACAGCGTATTCTAAAAAGTGAAATTCTGATCATAAAACTATAGTGTCTATTAGAGAGGAAAAAGAATAATTTTTAATTAAATAATGTGATTTTACAGGAAGTCTTAGGTGAGCTTGGATATTAAAAGGAATGAAAAGCAGGAACACATGACCAAAGATTTAAGAGTAGCAAAATTTCTGCATTCAGTCACGGTGTTTTTCGACAAGAATATTTACTCTCTTGCCTTACACAACTGGAAAACTGGACAAAATGTATGAAACAACAGCTTTCAGACATTGAACAAGCATCCCAGGACAGTGACCCTGAGAGAAGGAAAACTGTAAGTGCTTTAGCTCACAGCCCGAATTTTCAGGCTGTAGTATGAGAAGGAGGAATCCAGACTGAACCAGGTAGTCTTACTGAGTTGAGAAAAGAGAGTTCAGAATTCAGAAAGGCCGGTCGTCTAAAATTTGTGGATATAAGGTACCAGAGAGGAGGCAGCTGCAGAGAGAGAGAGAGAGAGAAGAAACTGAGGATCTGCTGAGAGGTCTCCTTGAGTCTTGGAATGAGTAGTCATCTGACTCCTGTGTGTGTCAGCAAACTACCAAGGCCAGGGAAAAACTACCAGAAAGGAACAGGCAGACTAATCATTAGATCTTACGTTGGGACAAAACAGTTTGTGTTCTCACCAGCCATAGTGGAAAGACATCCTAACACATGCAACATCAAGTCCATCAATAATCTCAGAAGGTGTATTAGGTATTGCCAAAATAGCGGAGCGGAACCAGATGTAGACCACAGCCTTTTCCAGACCAGCCTAATAAACCTAAAAGGAACACTGAAAGAAAAAAAAAAATTGGGAAATGAAACTGCATCTCTCCACCCCCAAAAAAAAGACAGGAAGAAAAGGAGAAAGGGAAGAAATTAAGCCAACACACATATACACCATGGAATACTATGCAGCCATAAAAAAGAAATGAGTTCATGTCCTTTGCAGGGACATGAAGCTGGAAACGATCATTCTCAGCTAACACAGGAACAGAAATCCAAACACCGCATGTTCTCACTCATAAGTGGGAGTTAAACAGTAAGAACATGGGCACAGAGAGGGGAACATCACACATTTGGGGCCTGTCAGGGGGTGGGGGGCAAGTGAAGGGATAGCATTAAGACAAATACCTAACGTAGATGACAGGTTGATGGGTGCAGTAAACCACCATGGCATGTGTATACCTATGTAACAAACCTGCACATTCTGCTCATGTATCCCAGAACTTAGGTATAGTAATAATAATAAAAAGAAATTAAGCCAGCAATGTAAAATTCAGTGTCTGGCATTCCATAAAAAATTACCAGATACAAAGAATGTATATGACCTGTAATCAGGAGAAAAAAATCAATATAAACAGATTCAGAAATGACATAGAATTCAAAAGTTATATATATGATAGAATCATAAGACATGGATATTAAAACAGTTGTTTAAAGAGCACTCTATTCAAGAAGACAGAAAAACCTGACTATAATGTGGAAAAAAACCGAAGATATAAAAAAGACCCAAGTCAAACCTCTAGAGAAGAAAAACACACTGGGCCAGGTGCCATGGCTCACGCCTGTAATCCCAGCACTTCTGGGAGGCAGAGGCGGGCAGATCACCTGAGGTCAGGAGTTCGAGACCAGCCTAGCCAACACAGTGAAACCCTGTCTCTACCCAAAATTTTAAAAATTAGCTGGACATAGTGGCACAAGCCTGTAATCGCAGCTACTCGGGAGGCTGAGGTGGGAGAATCGCTTGAACTTGGGAGGCGGAGGTTGCAGTGAGCCGAAATTGCACCACTGCACTCCAGCTTGGGTGACAGAACGAGACTCTGTCTTAAAAAAAGAAAAAAAAGAAAAAGAAAAACACACTGAATCAGAAACTGAACAAGACTGGTACACTTGGAGACACAGTAGTAGAAACGAACTCAAATGAGACACAGTAAAGACTGAGAGTAAGAAATGTATCAATGAGCAATAGAACAACATCCAATGGTCTACAGTTACAAGAAAATGGGTTACAACTACAGTTACAAGAAAATGGGGCTAACGGTGACAGAAGAAAAATTAATTTTTTTTTGGCTCTGTGGACCAAATCCACCTGATTTTATAACTAAAGTTTCATTGGAACACAGCTACTCTCATTCATTTACCTATTGTCTGTGGCTGTTTTCATGCTATAACAGCAGAGCTGAATAATTGCCACAGATCATATGGCCTACGAAGCTGAAAAGACTTATTTTTTGGCTCTTTACAGAAAAAGTTTGCTGAACCCCAATTTATACATTGGAATGAAGAACACTGGAATGGAAAATATGTGAGTAAACATAAAAGACTTTTCTCATTTTTAATTTCTTTAAAAGATAATTGACTATAAAGCAAAAATAACAAGAACTGGATATTTTTGATATCCAGTCCAAGAATCGAATTGCGAGGTTTACAACGTATTTAAAAAGTAAAATGACAATAGCTAAAAGGCTGGCATGGGAAAAAGGAAAAGTTTTAATGTTATACATAAAGTGATATCATTTGAAGGAGACAATTTAAAGATATATACAATAATTTGTCTGTACAAAATTTTTTAAAAAACTAGCCAGGTGTGCTGGTGTGCACCTAGCTGCTTGAGAGACTGAAGCAGGAAGATCACTCGAACCCAGGAGGCTGAGCCTGCAATGAGTGGTGATTGCAGCAATGCATTCCAGTCTGGGCAGCAGAGAGAGACCCCATTTCAAAAACAAAAATGTAGATAGATAGATAAAATTTTGTAAACACGTGGTGTGGTTTTGCATTTTTATCAATCTTGACAATCTCTTTTAATTGGAATCTTTGGACAACTTAAGGTGACAATTGATATGCTTGGGTTAAAATACATTATTTTGCTATTTTTTAAAAAATTTCCTAATTTAAAAAACAAATACATTATTTTGCTATTTGTCCATTTGGTCATATGCCCTTTTTTCTCTTTTCCTACCTTTAAAGTGAGGTTTTTTTAATTCCATCTTTATCTCCTTTATTGGATTGGGAGTTTTGTTCTTTTTTAATGGTTGCTTTAACATAGTACAGACAGGGTCTCACTGTGTTGCACAGGCATATCTCAAACTCCTGGGGTCAAGTGACCCTCCTGCCTTGGTCTCTCAAAATGCTGGGATTACAGGTGTGAGCCACAGCACCCAGCCAAGAAACCTATTTTAAGTATAGAGATACAGATAGGTTAAAAGTGAAAGGATGGCAATAATATGCCCTGCAAATGCAAATCAAAAGAAATTTGGAGTGTCTTTATCCATATCAACTAAATAGATTTCAAAGCAAAGAATATTGTGAAGGATAAAGAGTAAATTAATAATGATAAATGGATTGATTCATCCAGAGAGCATAATAACCCTAATTAACAGAGCTTCAAAGTTCTTGAAGCAAAACCTGTTAAAACAGAAAAAAGAAAAAGACAAATCAACAACTATATTAGAGAGTTCAACAATTATCCCTCAATAATTGATTGAACAATTAGAAAACTAGTAAGGATGTAGAAGATTCAAACAACACTATTCATCACCTTGACTTGATATTATGAAATACTTTACCTATCATCAGACTATATACATTGTTCTAAAGTAGAGATAAAGCATTTACAAAAATAGAGCATACTGTAGGCTATAAAGTGTGAAAAATTTTAAAGAATTAAAATTTATGTTACTTGATCACAATAAATTAAATTAGAAATAAACAATAGAAAGACATCTGGAAAACCCCCAAGTATGTGGAAATTAAACAACATAATTCTAGATAACCAATAGGTCAAGAAGAAAATTCACAAGGGAAATTATAAAATATTTTGAAATGAATGAAAATGAAAATGCCACATATCAAAATTCATGGGATTCAGCAAAAGCAGGGTTTAAAGGGAAAATTGTATCACTAAACATATATTAGGAAAAACTGTAAAATGAATGATCTAAGGTTCCAATTTGAAAAAGCAGAAAAAGAGAAAATTAAGCCCAAAGTAATCAAATGGAAGGGAAAAGAAAGAACATAAATCAATAAAATAGAACACAGATAAACAGGAAAATCAACGGAACCAAAAATCTGGTTATTTGAGAAGCTCAATAAAATTGATAAACCTTTAGGCACACTAAGATTGGGGGGGGAAAGATGGCACAAATTACTAATATCTACAGATATTAAAATATGGGAATAATCTGAAAATTTATGTTAATAAATTTTACAGTTTGGATGAAATGGATAAATTCCTTGAAAGAGAAAACTACCAAAGTTTACTTGAGAAGAAACTGATAATCAATAACCTTGTATCTATTAAAGACATTAGCTTAAAATACCTTCCTTCAAAGAAAATTCTAGGTCCAGAGGTCCTCACTAGTGAATTGTGCCAAACATTTAAAGAAGAAATAATATCAGTTCCACACAAATTCTTCCAGACAATATTAATAGAAGAGGAAGAAACACTTCCCAACTTATTTTATGACAGTAGCATTATCTGGATACCAAAACCAGACAAAGACATTATAAAAAAAGAAAACTATAGACAAATATCCCTCATGAACATGGCCATAAAAATCCTTAACAATATTTTAACAAATAGAGTCTAACATTATATAAAATGGATAGTATATCATGACCACGAGGGCATTATCCCAGGAATGTAAGGTTGGTTTAATACTTGAAAATCGATATAATTCACCATCCCATAAACAGTCAATTAAAACAAGCAACAGCATAATCATCTCAATAGATGCAGAATAAGCATTTGATAAGTTTCAACACCCATTCGTGATAAAAACTATTAGAAATCTAGGAATAAATTGGAACTTTCTTAGCCTACCAACAGCATCTACAAAAAGGCTACAGCTAACATTATACTTTATTTGTAAAAGATAAAATGCTTCCTATAAGATCAACAACAATGCAAGGATTTCACTCTGGCCTCTCCTATTCAACTTTATAATGGAAGTCCTAACCAGTGCAAGGAAAAGGAAAAATGGCAAACAATTTCACAAGTAGTAAACTGATTTTTTTTTCCTCCCCATATGAAATGTCTATACAGAAAATCCCAAAAGAGCTATTAGAACAAATGAGTTTAGCAAGGTCACGGAATATATGAAAACCAACAATATTTCTATATACCAGTAATCATAAAAAATTGAATTTAAAATGCCATTTATTCAATAGTATAAAAATATTAAATACTTAGGGATAAATTTAACAAAAGA
This sequence comes from Symphalangus syndactylus, assembly GCF_028878055.3. Taxonomy (NCBI): domain Eukaryota; kingdom Metazoa; phylum Chordata; class Mammalia; order Primates; family Hylobatidae; genus Symphalangus; species Symphalangus syndactylus. The sequence continues at coordinate 124,491,546 of NC_072441.2, read as the reverse complement.
TGAAAAACACCTATGCACTGAAAACTACAAAATATCATTGCTAGAAATTAAAGAAGAATAAATGTTTAAATACAGTCGATTAAGATGGCGGAGAGGAGGCAGGACTACCCTGTAGCTCCTGCCTGGATGGACAAAGTGGCATGTGGAGACACACATCGTGAACTTATGTTCCTGTGGTAGTTCTTGGAGCAAATAGGGAAAGCTGAGAGAATCCACAGACCCTTTGAAGAAACTGGATCACCCCTGAAGGTTCCCTGAGATGCTGAAAAACTGTGAGTCTGCTTGCTTTCTCAACGGGGAGGCTCGTGGTCTGGGGCAAGTTCTCAGCCCTGGTCACCAGCTGCCTAGAAATAGACTCGGTGCTGTTGAGGGGGCCACGGTGGGAGTGAGACTGGCCTTTAGAACTGCAGGCTACGTGGAAGCAGAGTGAGGCCTGTGACTGCCAGATTTCCCCCACTTCCCTGGCAACCTGTATGACTCAGCAGAGGCAGCCATAATCCCCCTGAGAGTGTAACTCCACTGGACTGGGAACCACCCCCCCACCCCCATAGCAGCCGCAGCAAGCCCTTCCCAAGGAGGGGCTAAACTCAGACACACCTGTCCCTGCCCCCACCTGGTTGGTGATCTTTCTCTACCTGCCTTGGTAGCCAAAGAGCTCTTGGGAGCTCTATGGCCCTGCTCACTGCCTGAGAAACCTGAGTACTTAACCAGGTATGCCTAGGGCAAGTTTGCATCCTCCCTATAGGGCCACAGCTGATGTAATTTTGAAAGCACCACCTCCTGGCTGGAGGTCAACCAACACAAAACCAGTGTACTAAACAAAAACACAACCAAGGACCCTCAAAGAGTCCACTTCACTTCCCTGCTACCTCCACCAGAGCAGGTGCTGGTATCTATGGCTGCAAGACCTGAAGATGGATCACATCACAAGACTCTTTGCAGACTCTCCCCAGTACCAGCCCAGGGCCCAGTAGCTCCACTTACTGGCTAAACCCAGAAGAGCAAAAACAATCACCACAGTTCAGTTCTCAGGAAGCCCCAATCCTAGGGGAAAGAAGAGAACACCACATGAAGGGAGCATCCTGTGGGACAAAAGAATCTGAACAGCAGCCCTTGAATCCCAGATCTTCCCTCTTATATACTCTACTCAAATAAGAAGGAACCAGAAAAATCATTCTGGTAATATGACAAAACAAGGTTCTTTAACACCCCTAAAAGATCACACCAGCTCACCAGCAATGGATTCAAACCAAGATGAAATCTCTGAATTGCCAGAAGAAGATTTCAGAAGGTTGATTATTAAGCTAATCAAGGAGGCACCAGACAAAGGTGAAGTCCAACTTAAAGAAATCAAAAACATGATACAGGATATGAAAGAAAAATTCTTCAGTGAAATAGAAAGCATAAATAAAAAACAATCACAACTTATGGAAATCAAGGACACACTTAGAGAAATGCAAAATGCACTGGAACGGCTCAGCAATAGAATCGAACAAGCAGAAGAAAGAACTTCAGAGCTCAAAGACAAGGCTTTTGAATTAACTTGATCCATCAAACACAAAGAAAAAATAATTTAAAAAAATGAACGCCTCCAAGAAGTTTGGGACTAGGTTAAACATCCAAACCTAAGAATAGCTGGTGTTCCTGAGGAATAAGAGAAATCTAAAAGTATGGAAAACATATTTGAGGGAATAATCAAGGAAAACTTCCCTGGTCTTGCTAGAGATCTAGATATCCAAACACCAGCAGCTCAAAGAACACCTGGGAAATTCACTGCAAAAAGATCACTGCCTAGGCATATAGTCTTCAGGTTAAAGTCAAGACCAAGGAAAGACTCTTAAGAGCTGTGAGGCAAAAGCATCAGGTAACCTATAAAGGAAAATCTATCAGATTAACAGCAGATTTCTCAGCAGAAATCTATAAGCTAGAAGGGACTGGGGTCCTATTTCTAATCTCCTTAAACAAAACAATTATTAGCCAAGAATTTTGTACACAGCAAAACTAAGCTTCATAAATGAAGGAAAAATACAGTCTTTTCCAAACAAACAAATGCTGACAGACTTCGTCACTACCAAGCCAGCACAGGAACTGCTAAAGGAGCACTAAATCTTGAAACACATCCTCAAAATACACCAAAATAGAACTTCCTTTAAAGCATAAATCTCACAGGACCTGTGTAACAATAACACAATGAAAAAAACAAGGTATTCAGGCAACAAATAGCATGATGAATAGAATAGTACCTCACATCTCAATACTAACATTGAATGTAAATGGCCTCAATGCTCCACTTAAAAGATACAGAACTGCAGAATGGATAAGAATTCACCAACCAAGTTTCTGCTGCCTTCAGGAGACTCACCTAACACATAAGGACTCACATAAACTTAAGGTAAAGAGGTGGAAAAAGATATTCCATGCAAATGAACACCAAAAGCTAGCAGAAGTAGCTATTCTTATATCAGACAAAACAAACTTTAAAGCAGCTGCAGTTAAAAAAGACAAAGAGGGACATTATATAATGATAAAAGGACTAGTCCAACAGGAAAACATAGCAATTCTAAATATATATGCACCTAACACTGGAGCTCCCAAATTTATAAAACAATTACTACTAGACCTAAGAAATGAGATATCGACGGCAACACAATAGCAGTGGGGGACTTTAATACTCGACTGACAGCACTAGACAGAAAGTCAACAAAGAAACAATGGACTTAAACTATACCCTACAACAAATGGAATTAACAGATATTTATACAACATTCTACCCCACAAATGCAGAATATATATTCTATTCATCAACACATGGAACATTCTCTTAGACCACATGATAGGACACAAAACAAGCCTCAGTAAATTTAAGGAAATCGAAGTTATATCAAGTACTCTCTCAGACTACAGTAGAATAAAATTGGATATCAACCCCAAGAGGAACACTCAAAACCATGCAAATAGATGGAAAGTAAATAACCTGCTCCTGAATGATCATTGGGTCAACAATGAAATCTAGATGGGAATTTAAAAATTCTTTGAACTGAATGATATAACCTATCAAAACCTCTGGAATACAGCAAAAGTGGTGCTAAGAGGAAAGTTCACAGCATTAAATGCCTATATCAAAAAGTCTAGAAGAGCACAAATAAACAATCTAAGGTTATACCTCACGGAATTGGAGAAACAATGACAATCCAAACCCAAACTCAGCAGAAGAAAGGAAATAACCAGGATCAGAGCAGAACTAAATGAAATTGAAACAAAAAAAGGCATAAAAGATAAATGAAACAAAAAGTTGGTTCTTTGAAAAGATAAAAATTGAAAGACTATTAGTGAGATTAACTAAGAAAAGAAGAGAGAGGATCCAGATAAACTCAATTAGAAATGAAATGGGAGATGTTACAACTGATACCACAGAAACACAAAAGATTATTCAAGGCTACTTTTAACACCTTTACACACGTAAACTAGAAAACCTAGAAGAGATGGATAAATTTCTGGAAATATACAACTGTCCTAGATTAAACCAGGATGATACAGAATCTCTGATCAGACAAATAACAAGCAGTGAGACTGAAATGGTAATAAAAAAAACTGTCAATAAAAAAAGTCCAGGACCAGATGGATTCACAGCTGAATTCTATCACACATTTAAAGAAGAATTGGTACCAATCCTACTGACAATATTCCAAAAGATAGAGAAAGAGGGAATCCTCCCTAAATCATTCTATGAAGCCAGTATCACCCTAATACCAAAACCAGGAAAGGACATAATAAAAAAAACTACAGCCCAATATGCCTGATGAACACAGATGCAAAAATCCTCAACAAAATACTAGTGAACCGAAGCCAGTAACATATTGAAAAGATAATCCACCATGGTCAGAGGGGTTTCATACCAGGGATGCAGGGATGGTTTAACATAAGTCAATAAATGTGATACACCACATAAATAGAATTAAAAACAAAAATCACTTGATCACCTCAATACATGCAGAAAAAGCATTTGACAAAATCCAGCATCCCTTTATGATTAAACCCTCAGCAAAATCAGCATATAGGGACATACCTTAAGGTAATAAAATCCATCTATGACAAACTCACAGCCAACATTACACTGAATGGGGAAAAGTTGAAAGCATTCCCCCTGAGAACTGGATCAAGACAAGGATGCCCACTTTCACCACTTCTATTCAACATGGTACTGGAAGTCCTAGCCAGAGCAATCAGACAAGAGAAATAAAGGGCACCCAAATCAGTAAAGAGGAAGTCAAACTGTCACTGTTTGCTGATATGATTGTATACCTAGAAAACCCTAAAGACTCATCCAAAAAGCTCCTAGAACTGGTAAATGAATTCAGCAAAGTTTCAGGATACAAAATTAATGTACACAATCAGTAGTTCTGCTATACATCGACAGTGACCAAGCTGAGAATCAAATCAAGAACTTGTGAAAGGAAAATATCTTGGGCCCTCAAAATCACTAAGGAAAACTCAAGCTGGAAACTGCTTAGGGCAAACTTGCCTTCCATTCTACTCAAAGTCACTCCTCTGCCCACTGACATAGATGCATATCTGATTTGCCTCCTTTGGAAAGGCTAATCAGAAACTCAAAAGAATGTAACCGTTTGTGAATCACCCATCTGTGACCTGGAAGCTCCCTCCCTGCTTCTTGCCTTTGCTTCAAGTTGTTCCATCTTCCAGACTGAACCAATGTACTTCATACATATATTGATTGATGTCTCATGTCTCCCTAAATGTATAAAACCAAGCTGTGCCCTGACCACCTTGGGCACATGTCATCAGGACTTCTTGAGGCTCTGTCACAGGCACATCCTCAACCTTGGCAAAATAAATTTTCTAAATTAACTGAGACCTGTCTCAGATTTTCTGAGTTCACAAACTCAACCCCTTTCACAATAGCTGCAATAAAAATAGAATATTTAGGAATATAGCTAACCAAGACGTGAAAGACTTCTATATGGAGAAAAACAAAACACTGCTGAAAGAAATCATAGATGACACAAACAAATGGAAACACATCTCATGCTCATGGATGGGTAGAATCAATATTGTGAAAACGATCATACTGCCAAAAGCAATCCACAAATTCAGATCAATTCCTGTCAAAATACTACCATCATTCATCACAGAACTAGAAAAAACAATCTTAAAATTCATATGGAACCAAAAAAGAGCCCACATAGCCAAAACAAGACTAAGCAAAAAGAACAAATCTGGAGGCATCACATTACCTGACTTCAAACTATACTATAAGGCCATAGTTACCAAAACAGCATGGTACCGACATAAATATAGGCACATAGACCAATGGAACAGAATAGGGAACCCAAAAACAAAGCCAAATACTTACAGCCAACTGATTTTTGACAAAGCAAACAAAAACATAAAGTGGGGAAAGGACACCCTATTCAACAAATGGTGCTAGGATAATTGGCAAGCCACATGTAGAAAAATGAAATTAGATCCTCATCTCTCACCCTATATAAAAATCAACTCAAGATAGATCAAAGACTTAAATCTAAGACCTGAAACCTTAAAGATTCTAGAGTATAACATTGGAAAAACCCTTCTAGACATTGGCTTAGGCAAATAATTCATGACCAAGAACCCAGAAGCAAATTCAACAAAAACAAAGATAAATAGATGGGACTTCATTAAACTAAAAAGCTTCTGTACAGCAAAAGAAATAATCAGCAGAGTTAACAAGACAACCCACAGAATGGGAGAAAATCTTCACAATCTATACATCCAACAAAGGACTAATATCCAAAAATCTACAAAGAACTCAGCAAGAAAAAACGAAACAATCCCAAGTGGGCATTGTTGGTGAGAATATAAACTATTACAACCACTATGGAAAACAGTGTGGAGATTCCTTAAAGAGCTAAGATCTACCATTTGATCCAGCAATCCCACTACTAGGTATCTACCTAGAGGAAAAGAAGTCATTATACGAAAAAGATACTTGCACACACATTTATAGCAGCACAATTTGTAATGGTAAAAACATGGAACCAGCTCAAATGCCCATCAATCAATGAGTGGATAAAGAAAATGTGATATACATATATATACACACACACACACCTGGAATATTTCTCAGCCATAAAAAGGAACGAAATAATGGCATATGCAGCAACCTGGATGGAATTTGAGACTATTATTCTAAGTGAAGTAATTCAGGAATGGAAAACCAAATATCATATGTTCTCAGTCATAGGTGGGAGCTAAGCTATGAGGACGCAAAGGCATAAAAATGATACATTGGACTTTGGGGACTCAAGAGAAAGGGTGGGGGGTTTCGAGGGATAAAAAACTACATATTGGGTACAGTGTATAGCACTCAGGTGATGACTGCACCAAAATCTCAGAAATCATCACTAAAGAACTTTCAAGTAACCAAACACCACCTGTTCCCCAAAAACCTATTGAAGTAAAAAATTTTTCTAAATTTAAAAAATCATGTAATTTATCCTGTTTTTACAAAATATTTTATGAAAATTATACATAAGAAGTACAGTATAACTGAACAACTTACATTCTAATGAAAACTTTGTTGCAAAACAAAAAATGTAGTATGTGGATAGACTTAATATTGTTAAGATGAGAATTTTCCTCAAATTGATCTACAAACTTAAATTTAAAAAATCAGATCAAAATCTTAGCAGGCTTTGTGTAGACACTGACAAGCTAATTTTAAAATTTATGTGAAAATCAAAGGACCTATAATAGCAAAACGACTTGAGAAAAAGAAAGTTGGAGGACTAACATTATGTGATTTCAAGACTTATTATAAAGCCATGGTAATTAAGACAGTAGTACAAAAACAGACATATAGACCAAGAGGACAAAATGGAAATTTTAGAAACAGATCCTCACAAATACAGCCTATTGACTTTTGGCAAAGGTGTCAAGGCAATTTACTGGAGATAGTCTTTTCAACAAATGGTGCTGGAACAAATGGACATTCAGATGCAAACAAAATAAACATTGATCCTCACATCATACCCTATACAAATATTAACTTGAATTGGATCTCAGACTTAAAACTATAAAAATTTTATAAGAAAATGTAGGAGAAAATCTTAGTTATTTGAGTTAAAGATTTCTAAACCAGATACACAAAGCTCAAATTGTAAAGAGAAAAAAGTCAATAAACTGGACTTGAAAACTTTTGTTCTTCCAAAGACACTGAAAGGCAAGCCACAGACTGGAGGAATATTTATACCTGACAAAGAATGTGTATACAGAATAAAGAACTTCTATAAGTAGGTAAGAAGATAACCCAATTTAAAAAGTAAATAAATACTTTAACAGGCACTTAGCTAAAGAAGATATATGAATGGCAAATAAGCACACAAAAAAGATGGTGAACATCGTGGTAAACAGGAAAATGCAAATTAAAACTATAATAATATACCACTACATACCCAACAGACTGGCAAAATTTAAAATGACCGACAATAACATCTACTGGCAAGGATGTGGAGTGCTTGGGACTTTTATTCCTTGCTGGTGGGACTGCAAATTGGTGCAATCACTTTAGAAAACATTTTGGCAGTTTCTAAAAAGTTAAACATGCAGTTACTGTATGACCTAGCAAACCTGCTCCTATGTGTGTGTATATATATAATTTTTATTTTATTTTTTTTGAGACGGAGTCTCACTCTGTCACCCAGGCTGGAGTGTAGTGGCATGATCTCGGCTCACTGCAACCTCTGCCGCCTGGGTTCAAGCGATTCTCCTGCCTCAGCCTCCCCCAAGTAGCTAGGATTACAGGCTCCTGACACTGTGTCTGGCTAATTTTTGTATTTTTAGTACAGACAGGGTTTCGTCATCTTGGCCAGGCTGGTCTTGAACTCCTGACATCGTAATCCACCCGCCTCAGCCTCCCAAAGTGCTGGGATTACAGGCGTGAGCCACCATGCCCAGCCTCTTATGTATATATTTAATAGAAATAAAAACATACGTCTACACAAAGAGCTGTGTGCAAATGTTCATAGCAGCTTTATTCATAATGGTCAAATTCTGGAAACAACATAGGTGTCCATTAACTGGTAAACAGGTAAATTGTGGTATATCCATGTAACTGAATACTATTCAGCAAATAAATAGGAACAACTTTTTGATACTGGCACAACATAAATGAAACTCTAAAATATTACTGTAAGTGAAAGAAGCCATCCAGACATAAAAACTACATATAATTCCATTTATATGAAATTCTAGAAAAGGGAAAGTGACATGCCAGAGGCAAGTAGGCAATGGGACTGACTGCAAAGGGGCACAAGGAAACTTTTCAGGCTGATGGAAATGTTATCATGATTATGGCTGTGACAACAAGACTATCCATTTGTCAAAACTCAAAGAACTATACACTTGACAACAGCAAATTTTGCTCTATATAAATGGGAACCCCCCCCCGCAAAAAAAAAAAAAAAAGTGCAGAAAAAAAAGAAGAGTGGTAAAGTTAAAGAAACAATTGAGCCCAAACATAAAACAAGGACTTAACACAAATGCTAAGGTCAGTAATGTTTCAAGGTGTATTTTGCAAGGGATAAATGAAGGTTTTTTTAGCAACATGGCAAACCATCATGTTTGTCAACTGTGAGCATGCACAAGTACACACAAACATACCAGAACCAGAGGGCTTTTCTGCAGAATCATCCACTGCAGTTGTTGAACAGGGTACTGCTGTGGAAAGCTGAATTTGCTTTGGCTGAGTCTGACTGTTGTTGGGTTCAGACTGGCTCCCGTCTGCTGATTGCTCTGACTGGGTAAGAGAGGCACAGAATTCTTCCAATTTGGGCAGTGTGGAAGAATCTGAAGAACCATTTACGTCTAGTTGCTGCAGAATGGGGAAAAATGGGGCAAAAATATAAAAAATGTTAGTATAAGAATTAAGCCCTGTTTCCTTACTTATAAGCAAAATACAAATATTTCCATATTATAATTAATAAATAAAACCACTCACTTTCAAGAACCTAGATACTCTCAGCTGGGCGCAGTGGCTCACGCCTATAATCCTAGCATTTTGGGAGGCTGAGGCGGGCGGATCATGAGGTCAGGAGATCGAGACCATCCTGACCAACACGGTGAAACCCCGTTCTCTACTAAAAATACAAAAAAAATTAGCTGGGCATGGTGGCGGGCACCTGTAGTCCCAGCTACTTGGAGAGGCTGAGGCAGGAGAATGGCGTGAACCCGGGAAGCGGAGGTTGCAGTGAGCCGAGATTGCGCCACTGCACTCCAGCCTGGGCGACAGAGCGAGACTCTGTCACACACACACAAAAAAAAGAACCTAGATACTCTCTAGAAAAAGCAAGTCCTTCTCTATCCTAATGAACATAAATTCAATTCAAGAAACATTTACGGAACACATCCCATAAGCAAACAGGGCACTGAGTGCTACCATACACAGGCTGGGAAAGAGAGGCAGGGCACAAGAGAAGTGATGTTCACTGAGCACCCCGTGTCGGGCACAGTGCTAGGTTATCTGCATGTGTTTCTTCATTTGAACATCAGAACAGGTGTCCTAGGTAGGTGATATTAAGTCTTCTTTCACTTAGCATAATGCTTTTACAGAGTGGTTAAGTTATCCAATGTCCATCAGTAAATGGCAGGGTGCAGATTTGAACTTAGGCCAGTGTATGTTCTCAGTGCTCTACCACACCACCTCCTAGTCAGACAGGATCCCTGTCTCTGGCGCTCAGTCCTCAGTCAGGGAAACAGTGTGTGTGCTGCTAGCCATGAAAGGAGGCAAGAGCTGCATGCTACTCAGAAGGGACAAAAAGGCCAGGGTTTGAGAGAAAAAGATGAACTTCCAAACTGAGATTGAACTTGAGTTTAAATGAAGGGAGTGCCAAATTTTAACCATTATGAATCAGACCCCATTTCCTACCATATAGTCATTGCTGAAGTAAGTGTACTCTATGGTCATTTAATAGCATTGATCTTTGGTGATGTCAACTGGCATTAACATGAGTAAAGAGAACCCCATCAGACCAAGCTGTAACAAACTGAACCAAGTGGTTTATCGTCTGGGATCTGCCTAAAGCAAACTGAAACAATAATTGTACAAACAGATGTAGGCTTGTTTTTCTGGCTCATATGCAGCATGCATTTAATATCAGCAAATGTTCCTTCTGTGGCAAAAATCTATAGCGGCTCACTTTCAAAGATGGCTGGCATGAATGTGGCTTATATAATTATATAATATACAAATGCCTGTGTGTATAACCTTTCTTGGTTGCAAAAAAGAAATTCTAAAACTCCAGATAGCTATACTGGGCCATACAAGATGTTATTTCAGGAAACCAAAGACCTGGACTCAAATTTTTGCATAGTTTATGCAATTCACACGTATACTTGAGCTACCTTTTATCTTCATTTAAAATGAGGCTGAGAATGAGTGAATTCTTTCAATAAGCTGCAATAATAAGTAAATCAATGTTTATTAATATCACAAATTTTTTAAGCTGGGGAGATTACTAGTTCAAATCAGTCTTGGCAGGTGGGCAAGCTCAGGGTACAAAAGGTAACTTGTTTAAATTTGCTAGTCAGTGGTAAAGACTAGGCCCTAGATTATAGCACTTACAGACCATTACATTATGCCCTACTGGCTATGTTTAGCTGTTTAATAGATAATATACAGAAACATTTTTAAAAAGCTATATCTTCTTTCTTGACAAATATGATTTAAGAAAGATGCACTGTTGACACATATTTAAATGCATCCTGATAGCTTTCACTCTGAATTTCACTCTAAATTTGTATGACATTTGAAAGCAAGTATGTGTAGTAAATTTAAGCAATTAGTTGAAAATAAGTCTTCCCCTTCTAACAGTAACCTAAAGCCTTACTACTCAAAAGTGGTATTCACTCATCAGCAGCATCAGCATTAGTTGGAAGCTTGCTAGACATGAAGAGCTTTGGTCTCTACCCCAGATATGCTGGATAAGAATCTGCATTTTAACAAGATTCCCAGGTGACCTGTATGCACATTATAGTTTGAGAAGCACTGCTCTACCAGATTTATTCTTCTGTAGTTATAAATAACTGACTCCCTCACAGTTGTTTGGAAATATACCATGCTGGAACTACAGGTTAGTCTCAACAAACATGTTCATGATTTATGAAACATGAACAAATGCCCCAAATCACTTCACATCCACTAGAATGGCTATAATAAAAAAGACATGATTACAATTGTTGGCAAGAACAGCAAGTGTTGACATGGACAAACTGGAGTACTCTTAAATTGTTGGTAGGAATGTAAAATGGCACCACTGCTCTGGAAAATATCCTGGTAGTTCCTCAAAATGTTAAACATAGGGTTGCCATATGCTTATCTAGTTACATACTAAGATAAATGAAAACATGGCAAGGAGTAAGAAAATGGCATAGGGCAGAACTCTGGGAGACACCACAGGGAGCAAGCCTAAAAATTACGTCGGGAGGTAGGAGGAAAAAAGATCATGGCATCACAAAAGCCAAAGGAAGATTATGTTTCAAGAAGGAATGCAAGATTACTTTCAAATATTGCTGAGCAATCAGGTACTGTAAGGTTAAAACATGCCCACCTAATTTAGCAACATGGGAATAGATGGTGACTTGAAGGATAATCACTGTAGTATTATTTACAGTCACATGAACTCTTAAAAATAGATATTCATCAGAACTATTTAAATCAGTGTGGCATATCCATAACTCTGCAGGAGTTTAAAGCAGTGAGGTAGGTTTGTAAGTACTGAAATGGAAAGGTGCTGAATGGTATGTGTATTATGTTCTCATGTATGTGTTTAGTTTCTAGGAAGGATACACAAGAAACTGCTTATGATGGAAATTGGATTAGAAGAGGCAAGGATATCTTATTTTCGTAACTTTCAGAACTACTTGAATTTTAAAATCCTGCATATGTAGTACTTTTATGATTTTCAAAGGCAAAACATGTCTGTCTATATAGGGGATGAAAAACAAGTGTGGTAGCTAGAGAGGACTGTGGGATTAAAAAAATTTAGAATGTTTAAATTTTGTTTAGACGGAAGGTACATTAACATGTTTAAATGCTTATGAGAACACTCCAGTAGAAACAGGTTGAAGATACAGACAGCAGGAGAGGACTGTATCCTAAGCATACTTCCAGTCCCAAGCCTTTTGAATAAGGGATATTCAACCTGCATGGTAAGTACAGGTTGCTTTAGAATAGGAATAGAAAAAGGGGTAGAAAAAGAAAACTTTCTTAAGAAATATACCTTAAGAAGTTCATTATGATACAGTAAAGATTTTACCTTTGTAAATTCTCTTCATGGAGTATAAATTAATAGTATAAAACTACATGACAGAAAAAGTTTGAGGACTCAGATTTCCTGACTTCAAAACTTATTAAATAGCTAGAGTAATCAAGACAATGTGACACTGGTATAGAAACAGACACATAGAGAATAGGATTGAGAGTCCAGAAATAAACCCTATCTTTATGTCAGCTGATTTTCAATAAGGATGCCAAGACAATTCATGGGGAAAGAATCATCGTTTCAACAACTAGTGCTGGTACAGCTGAATGTCCACATGCAAAAGAATAAAGACGGACTCTATCTCACACCATAACAAATTAACTCAAAATGGATCAAAGACCTAAATGTAAGAGCTAAAATTATAAAATGCTTAGGTGAAAACACAAGTGTAAATCTTTGTAACTTTGGGTCAGACAATGGCTTATTAGGGGAGACCAAGAACTCAAGCAATGAAATAAAAAAATCTATTGGATTTTATTAAAAAAAACATTTGTGCTGCAATGGACACCATTAAGTGAAAAAGAAAAACAGAAGAGTAGAAAATTTGGAAATAATATATCTGATAAGGGACTTGTAATATGATATTTTCTTATATCTGAATAACAAAAGACAACCTACTTTTAAAATGGGCAAAGGATCTGAATATCTTGTCAGAGAAGATAAATCACCAATAAGCACATGAAAAGACATGCAACATCATTAGCCATCAGGGATATGGAAATAAAAACCTTCATATCCACTAGCATGGCCATAATCAAAAGAACAGGCAATAAGTGTTGGTGAAGATATGGAGAACTGGAACTCTCATACACTGCTGGGGGGTACATAAAATGTTGCAGCCACTTTGAGCAACAGTATGCCAGTTCCACAAAATGTTAAAAGCAGAATTACCATACGATCCAGAAACTCCACTCCTAGTTATATATCTACCATATGATCCAGAAACTCCACTCCTAGGTATATATCTAAGAAAAACTAAAATGTGTTCACACAAAAACCTTGTACTTGAACATTCTTAGCAGCATAATAGCCAAAATGTGAAAGCAGCCCAAATTCCCACCAACTGATGAATGGATAAATAAGATGTGGTATATCATAGAAGGGAATATTATTCAGCCATAGAAAGGAATGAAGTATGGGTTCATACTACAACAAGGATGAATTTTGAAGACATTATTAATGCTAGGTGAAAGAAGACAATCACAGAAAACCACATACTGTGTGCCATTTAACAGACAAATCTGTAGAGACAGAAAGCAGATTAGCAAGTAGCTGCCTAAGGCTGTGAGAGGACAGGGAAGGAGTATGACTGCTAATGGTCATGGGTGTTTTTTTTCAGAGGGTGATGAAAATACTCTAAAATAGACTGTAGTGATAGCTGCACAGCTGTGTATCCTAAAAACATTGAATTGTGCACTTTAAATAGTGAATTATAATGGTATATCAATTATATTTCAATAAAGCTGTATTTAAAAAAAAGACATGAGAAACAAAATATAAAAGCCTACTTTATCCTAAAACTAAATTCATGCATTAAGTAAGCTACATTTCTGGAAGAGACCATTCTATGAAATACAGAATGACTTCATCATTCTCATACAAAAGTAACCACAGTCTGAAGGAAATGTGTCACTTAGAAGGTTCGTCTTCCCTAGATCTGCTTTTCAACGTCTTCTAGACTTAAGCTCTTTATTTTCAATGTAACACACCAAAGTAAAGAGGCCCGGCAGCCAAATTTCATGATTCACACAAATTGTCCTGCTGCTTTCAGGATGCTCGTAATATATTCAGGAAACCTGAAACAAACAGATTCTATGCCAGGATTACTGCTTTCTGCCAGAGCAATGTGAATGAAGAAACTAGTCTAGACTATGTGACAAATATAGAGCTTAAAATTATGACTAAGTTACAGGAAAATCCCAACTTTCTCTATCTCTAAGAGAGGTTTAATCATTTTTAAAATTCTAGGCTCAAGATTCTCTTCTGAAGCAATAAGGAATTATGTTTTCATTTTAAAATCAACATATATTTTATGTATATGTATTCTACAACTGCTGAGAAGTCATTAACCACAAGTATTCTGGGGTGCAAATCCACTCATAACTCTAGTACAAAGCCCAAAAAGTCAAAAGTAAAATTTATCATCAACAGCTACAGCAACCTGTTAAGAGATAGGCAATATCAAAATATGTAAATTAAGACAATTTTGCTTTCTAAAAATGAAAGGACTTCCTTATGCAAACCTGTCCCAATAACCTGCATTAGACATTTACCTTTTGAGTCCTGTTTGTGCCGGTATTTTTTTCCTGAGCACCCAGTACTTCTGGCTTATGAACTTCTACTTTCATTCCATTTACAAGGCCTGAAGGCTGCCAAGAATCATCCCATGTATCTTTGGGGGTGGAAAAACACCAGTCCTATAATGAAAAAATCGCAACAACAGACTGAGATAAAGTGCGACATGACCCAAAAAGAGGATAACTTGGGCAAGATAAGTGCAAGAAAGCAATACATATTAAAAAAAGGTATTTATTAACTTTCTATATCAGTGTGACTTTCCTCCTTGCTTTATTGGTCCATACCCAGTATCTTGAACTCTGAACACATGGATCTCAAAAATAAATACAACTCTGTTTGTGGTCTTTTCTTTAATATCTTTTTCATGGCTAGATGAGTTTTTTCATGATCATCTAGTACTTAAATAGCACAAACATGAAGGAGCAACATAATTTCAGAAACTTATTCTTATAGCCAGTGGAAAATAAATTTTAAATATATATAGTTAGGCCTAGTATTAGCAAATATGCTGACTCCAGAAATCCAGAGGTTATATTACAAGGCCAAAGCAACAAAAGTAAAATTAGAGAAAATGGTTTTTTTCATTTATTTATAGATCCTAAGGGCCTTGACTAGGGGCCAATGATAAAACAAAAATCATAATGATTAGAAGGGCAGATATACAAAAATTGGCCTATGGTTTATTGTCCCATGATGAATCCTCTGTCCCTCTACATGCCACTACCATTTTTTAAAATCATGTATTCTTTGAATTACTGCCTGGTAAATACTTTGGAATTCCAGAATATATAGTTTTCTTGGACCTAGACAATTAAATTTAAATTTCCTTTTCTCAGTACTGATTTGCTTTCTTTTCCTATTTTTTTTTTTTTAGATAGGGTCTTATTCTGTCACCCAAGCTGGTGGAATGTAATGGCATGATCTTGGCTCATTGCAACCTCCAGCTCCCAGGCTCAAGCATTGATCCTCCTACCTCAACCTCCCAAGTAGCTGGGAGAGCAGGTGCACACCACCACACCTGGCTATTTTTAGTAGAGACAGGGTCACACCATGTTGCCCAGGCTGGTCATGAACTCCTGAGCTCAAGTGATCCACCCACCTTGGCCTCCCAAACTGCTAGGATTACAGGCTTGAGCCGCAGCGCCCGGCCTGATTTGCTTTCTATTTTTCCAAGGATCTAACCTTCTGTGGCATTTCTTTACATGATGAATACTGATTCTTTCCACCAAGGCTTGCAGTAAATAGATGGGAGGCAGCATCACCTCCTTTTCCCATCTTAGCCTGTAGAGGTAACCAGTTCTCATCCCAAATATCATCACCTATGGTCACTGACTCTAGGCATGGCATTCCAGTGGGGATCTCATCCTAAAATGTAACAGAAGACAAAGAAAAACTATCATTTATAGTTCCTATATGAGCACATAAAATTTAGGTTTTATAGTTTTTTCCTGACTCCAGGTAAAGATGACAGTTTGAATTCACAATTTATTACTTTCCCTTCTGAAATGCCACCAAAATAATAAAGAGATTTAGGATATAATCTTTATAGTCAAAGAGAACAGAAGAGGAGAAAGCACCATCTACTTTCTGGGTACAGGAAAGCAGACAAGTGGCAACCGATTAAGCAGTCCTGAGAAAGTGGAATCCTGAGCTTGTAGTGAAAAAATTGAGAAGCAACCCAAATCTATACAATATATACCTTAAAAACTCAGAAATTTGTACTAAAAGATTTTTGGAATTGAGGGGGTAAAATGGGAATGAAAACAAGCACACTGGCTCAAAGTCTGTGTAAGTAGGACTTAGATCTCCAGATACTCTTCCCCTACTCCAAGGACTCAGGCAACTATATCTCCTCTAGCCGCCAGAAGACCAGAAATATTCTGGAGGGTAAAACTGAGGATGGAGCAATCATAATAAAAAATTATTAAGGAATTAAAGTTTTTATAATGAATATTGAGATCCCTGGCCATCTTTTCAACAGCAGAACAGAAATGAAAGAATGCATGAACTTGAAGACAGATACCCTAGAAATTATCAAATCTAAACAAAAGAGAAAAAAAGATTGGGGGGAAAAAAACAAAAAAACAACCAAACAAAAAACCCAAAACAGAGCCTCAGGGACTGTGGAACAATACCAAAAGATATAACATTTGTGTCATCAGAGTCTCACAAGGAGAACAAAAAGAGTATAATGCAGAAAAATAATTTGAAGAAATATGGCTGAAAACATCCAAAATTTGGTAAAAGACATAAATCTACAGATTCAAGAAGTTCACCAAAACCCAAACTGGATAAACCTAAAGAAATCCATGCCTAGACAGGTTCTACTCAAGTTGCTGAAAACTAAAGTCAAAGAACTATCTTGAATGTAGCCAAAGAAAAATAACACATTACTTATAAAGGAAGAACAATTTCAATTACTGTGGATTTTGCATCAGAAACCATGAAGGGCAGAAAGAAGAATGAAACTGTTAAAGTGCTAAAAGAGAAGAAATGGGAAGTCAGGTTTCTAGATACAGCCAAACTATCCTTCAAGAATGAAGTAATAAATATATTCTCAATAAAGAAAACAGAATTCATGGTCAGCATACCTACTCTAAAATAATTGCTAAAGGAAGTTCTTTGGACAGAAATGGTTATCAGAAGGAAACTTGGAATATCAGAAAAAGAAAGATCAACAGAAATGATAAATATCTGGGTATATATAATAGACTATTCTCTTGAACTTTTAAAGAATATTCTTGAAGATGGAAAGCAAAAACTAACATCATAAATTGTATGTAGGTGTAATACATAAGACAAGGATGGCATAAAAGAAAAAGGAAGGGGTAAAAAGACCTAAATAGTAGGGTATGATACTGACATTCCAAAGTGGTAAAATGCTGACTAAGTACATTGTAAAAGTCAAGAATGACAACTGTAATTCCTAAAGCAACCACTAAAAACACTACACAAACAGATATAATAAAAACATAGTACTTTGGGAAGCCAAGGTGGGCAGATCATGAGGTCAGGAGATCGAGACCATCCTGGCTAACACGGTGAAACCCCGTCTCTACTGAAAATATAAAAAAATTAGCTGGGCGTGCTGGTGGGCGCCTGTAGTCCCAGCTACTCGGGAGGCTGAGGCAGGAGAATGGCGTGAACCTGAGAGGCGGAGCTTGCAGTGAGCGGAGATTGTACCACTGCACTCCAGCCTGGGCAACAGAGCAAGACTGCATCACACACACACACAAAAAAATAGCAGATAAAATGGAATACTAAAAAATGTTCAAATAACCTAAGAGAAGGCAAGAAAGAGGAGGCAGATGAATGAAAATCAGGGGAACAAACAAAAATAAAATGGCAGATCTATAATTAAAACATATATATAATCACATTAAACATAAATGGTCCAAACCATACTAATTAAAATTCAGATTGTCAGAGTGGATTAAAAAATAATCAAACAAGGCCGAGCACAGTGGCTGATGCCTGTAATCCCAGCACTTTGGGAGGCCAAGGTGGGCAGATCATCTGAGGTCGAGAGTTCAAGACCAGCCTGACCAACATGGAGAAATCCCATCTCTACTAAAAATACAAAATTAGCGGGGCAGGGGGCACATGCCTGTAATCCCAGCTACTCAGGAGGCTGAGGCAGGAGAACTGCTTGAACCCGAGAGGTGGAGGTTGTCATGAGCCGAGATCATGCCATTGCACTCCAGCCTGGGAAACAAGAGCAAAACTCCATCTCAAAAAATAAAATAAATAAATAAATAAATAATCAAACTATATGCTGTCTCAAGAAACTTACTTCAAATATAATGACACAGGTAGGTTAGGAGGATGGAAAAAAAATATACCAGGCACGCACACACACACACACACGAAAACCAGAATGGCTATACTGATATCAGATTATGTAGACTTCAGTGCAAAAATAGTAATTGTGAATAAAGAAAGACATTTCATAATGATAAAAGGGTCAACTCACCAAGACATGTAAGAATCCTAAATGGATAACACCTAACAATAGAGCTTCAAAATGCACAACAAAAAAATTGACAGAATGAAAGGAGAAATAGACAAAATCCAAGATTATAGTTACAGACTTCAGTGTTCTTCTCAGTAATCAACAAAATTGGTAGATAGCAAGGATCAGAAGAACTGAATAATACCACCAATCAACTGGATCTGACATTTATAGAAACTCCACCCAACAACAGAATACATGTTTTCTTTCAAAGACACATGGACATTTACCAAGCTAGACCACATCCTGTGTTGACAAAACAAACCTTAACAAATTTAAAGAATTGAAATCACACTAAGCGTGTTCTAAGACCATACCATACTGGAAAGAAGTAACAGGAAGTTAACATGAAAATTTCCAAACACTTGGAAATTAAACAACACACTTCCAAATAATTCATGGGTCAAAGATAATATCTCAAAATAAATTATAAAATATTTGAACTGAATGAAAATGAAAATACAGTATGTTCAAATTTGTGAAATGCAGCTAAAGTGATATGTAGAGACTCATAGCATCAATGCTTATATTAGAAAAGAAAGGTCTCAAATCAATAAACTTCCATCTTAAAAAAATAGAAAAAGAAAGCAAAAATAAACCCAAAGAAAATAAAAGAAAGAAATCAATAAACTTGAAAACAGAAAGACAAGAGATAAAACCACTGACACCAAAAGCTTATTCTCTAGGAATGGGAAGTTCAATAAAATGTATAAATCTCTAGTAAGACTAATAAAAAGGGGAGAAGACAAACTGCCAATATCAGGAATGTAATAGGAGATTATCACTGCAGACCCTGCAGATAACAAAAGGATAATAAGGGAATACTATAAACAATGTTATACATATAGTTGACAACTTAGATGAAGTGAACCAATTCCTCATTTGATAACTTAAATGAGTCACTTCCTCAAAAACCACAAAATACCAAGACTAAGATAAAATAGCTGATTTGAATAATCCTATATCTACTAAAACAATTGATTTTATAATTTAAATTCTTCTGGAAAAAAGTCTCCAGGCCCAGATAGTTTTATAAGGTAATATCAAACATTTTAAAAATTAACTTCTTTCCCTGAAAAAGAACCTGATTTTATATAATCTTTTCCAGAAAATAGATGAGCGAATACTTCCAACTCATTCTATTAGGACAGTATCACCCTGTACAAAGTGTACATCAATAAACAAAGAAAGAAAACGTGGTATATATACACAATGTAATAATATTCAACCTTTAAAAAGAAGGAAATCTTGTAATTTGTGACAAAATGGATGAACCAGGAGGGCATTATGTTACATGAAAAGCCAGATACAGAAAGAGGAATAACACATGATCTCACTTACACGGGGAATCTAAAAAAGCAGAGTGAAATAGCAGTTACCAGAGGCTAGGAGGTAGAGGGATTGGGCAGATGTTGGTCAAAGGACACAAAATTTTAAGTTCAAGAGATCTGCTATACATCTTGGTAACTACAGTTAATGATGACATATCGTATACTTAAAAATTGCCAGGAGAGTAGATTTTAAGTGTTTTCACCACAAAAAAATAACAAGTATGTGAGGTAATGCATATGCTAAATAGCTTGACTTATACATGCTACAGTGTATACATATATTGAAACATGTTGTACACCATATGTGCAATTTTACTTAATTAAAAAAACTAAGAAAATAAAGATCCATACAAACAACAAAAATAAATAAAAAGGAAATACAATTCTACATAATCTTTCCCAGAAAACAGCAAAGGGGGCAATATATTCAGATTTATTTTATGAGGCCAGGATTATCCAGTACAAAAATCAAAGACAATACAAGAAAACTACAGACCAGTATCTCATGAAAACAGATATCCATTTGCATGTACTAATGCAGACAACATTACTGATAGAGAAAATCACAAAAGAAACCAACAAAACACCCCCTAGAATGGATAAGTGAAGTTAGGTAGTTCAAAAAAACACCAATTTCTATATACTAGCAATTAAAATACAAAAACTGGGGAAAACATTTATAATAGCTCTCAAAATAAGTGAAATACTTAGGTATAAAATTAACAGAACATATACAGATCCTGTATACTGAAAATTATAACACTGTTGAAGAAATAAAAGAAAACCTAAATAAACGGGGAGATACACCATGTTCATGGACTAAAGCATCAACTTTCCTCAAAATTATCTATATATATAACACAACACCAATCAAAATCTCAGGTATAGATAAGCTGATTCTAAAATTTACAAGGAAAGAAAAAGGAACCAAAATATTAAAAACAATTTTGAAAAAGTATAAAATAGCAGGAATCATACTACCTGATTTTTTCTTTTTCTTGAGACAGAGTTTCGCTCTTGTCGTCCAGGCTGGAGTGCAATGGTGTGATCTCAGCTCACTGCAACCTCCCTCTGCCTTCCGGATTCAAGCAATTCTCTCATCTCAGCCTCCTAAGTAGCTGGGATTACAGGTGCCCACCACCACACTTGGCTAGTTTTTGTATTTTTTAGTAGAGACAGGGTTTTGCCATGTTGGCCAGGCTGGTCCTGAACTACTGACCTCAGGTAATCCACCCACCTCGGCCTCCCAAAGTGCTAGGATTACAGTCATGAGCCACTGCGCCCAGCGCATACTACCTGATTTTAAGAGGCACTATATAAGGCTACAGTAATCAAGACAATGTGGTAGTGATGAAGAGACATACATATAGGTCACTGGAGAAGAATATAGAGTCTAGAAATAGACTTCCAGAAATACAGACAATTCTTTTTTTTTTGAGATGGAGTCTTGCTCTGTCGCCCAGGCTGGAGTGCAGTGGCGCGATCTCGGCTCACTGCAAGCTCTGCCTCCCGGGTTCACGCCATTCTCCTGCCTTAGCCTCCGGAGTAGCTGGGACTACAGGCACCTGCCACCGCGCCTGGCTAATTTTTTGTATTTTTAGTAGAGACAGGGTTTCACCATGGTCTCGATCTCCTGACCTCGTGATCCGCCCACCTCGGCCTCCCAAAGTGCTGGGATTACAGGCGTGAGCCACCGCGCCTGGCCGACAATTGATTTTTGATAAGGCTTCAAAGACAATTCAATGGAGATAGGATAGCCTTCTCAACAAAGGATGCTGGATCAATTGGACATCCACATGTAACAAAATGAAACCTGACCTAAATTTCATGCCTTACACTAAAATTAACTCAAGATGTCTTGACACCGGAAACACTGTCCATAATAGAAAACAAGTTGATATGTTAGGTTTTTTCAAAATTAAAAACTTCTGTATGAAAGACACTATTAAGAGAATGAAAAGACAAGCTACAAGTGAGAGAATATTTTTGAAAATCACATTATTTGACAAAGAACTAGTATCCTGAATATATAAAGAACTCTGAAAACTCAAGAGTAAGAAAAAAACCGAATCAAAATAATGGGAAAAAGACTTAAACAGAAATTTCACCAAGAATTGTGTATAGATGACAACTAAGCACAAGATGTTCAACATCATTAATCACTCGAATTTAAAATCATGCTGTGATACTACTACACACCTATTAAAATGGCTAAAGCAAAATTACTGACAATGTCAAGTGCTGACAAGAAAATGGAGCAAATGGAACTCATATATTGCTGGTGAAAATTCAAAATGGTACAGCCACTCTGGAAAAAAGTTTGACATACACTTATCACATGACCCAGCAATCTTACTCCTGGGTATTCACTGCAGATAAATGAAGCTTATGTTCACACAAAAACCTGTACATGAATATTTATAGCAGCTCTATTCATAAATATCCAAAACTGGAAACAACCCAAATGTCCTTCAATGGGTGAATAGGTATATAAACTATGGTATATTTATACTATAAAATACAATTCAGCAATCGAAAAGAACATATTGATACATGCAAGAGCTTGGATGAATCTCAAAGGTACAGAACTATACTGAATGAAAGAAGCCAGTCTCCAAAGGTTACATACTATATGATTCTACTTACATGACAGTCCTGAAAAGGTAAAACTAGAGTGACAGAAAACAGACCCCAGACCAGTTGCTAGGGGTTAGGGATATGGGGAGACTGTGATTACAAAGCAGTAGCACAAGGGAGTTATTTTAGATGATGGAGCTGTTCTGCATCCCAATTGCAGTGTTGGTTACACAAATTTACACATTTATTAAAGTTGATAGAATAGTACACCAAAAGAGACAATTTTACTATGTGTTAATTTATAAATGGAAAGATATTAACATGAAAAAAAGTTATACAAGGGAAAAAAAGGTGTAATAGTGTACTATAATACTTGGCCAAGCCGTGAAGAGCATTTACATAGTCACAGTAATGTAAATATTGAATGGTGATCTGATGGAAAGTTTGATATACTATATCAGTAACATGGTAGGGGGAAGGGACAAAAAGGTTATGTTTGTGTGTGGTGGTGGTAAGGCGATGGAAGAGAACTAAGCCCCCATCTTTAATAGTGGGAAATCCACAGATACTTAAAACTGAAAAATCAGCAAATAACAAGTAACAACATGAGGATGTTATTTAATGAAAGAGAAGTAAATTCTAAAAGAGATAAACGTGGTTGCTCTGGGAAATAGGAAATATAGGGGAAGGAGTCATGGGGGATCTTAAGTTTTGTGTACATAAACATTTGATTAAAATAAAAATACATCCTCCAACAAAGTTGTAAACATTTTTCCCAATGGGTTTTTCATAATATAATTTCTCAATACTAGTTTCTAGCCACTGTATAATTCTTGAAGACCACCCCAAGTCACAGGATATTAACTAACACATCAAAGCCAGATAACTTTTTTATGATCAAGGTTATGTTGCTACAACTTTGGTCTTGGTTACAATGAACAAATTTTTTTATTTAATTTTTTTGAGACAGAGTCTCACTCTATCACCCACCTGGAGTACAGTGGCACGATCTCAGCTCACTGCCACCTCCACCTCCCAGAATCAGGCATTCTCAAGCCCCAGCCCCCTGAGTAGCTGGGATTACAGGCACATGCCACCATGGCTGGCTAATTTTTTTGGTACATTTTGTAGAGACAAGGTTTCATCATGTTGAACACGCTGGTCTCGAACTCCTGACCTCAAGTGATCCACCCACCTCAGCCTCCCAAAGTGCTGGGATTACAGGTGTGAACCACTGCACTTGGCCTAAGAATTTGAAATACTAAAAGCAGTGGGGTTTAAAGAGAGTTTATTCCAGTCCTCTTCACTTATGAATTCAGTGTATTACATTAATTACATATTCAAAGACTATCTTTTGTTCTCCTACCTCATTTTCTTCCTTCAGATCATTTGGCTCTGGGTTGGACCACTTTAGATCTTCTTCAAAGCTCTTATTACAGGTTTTCAAAG
Organism: Symphalangus syndactylus; assembly: GCF_028878055.3. Lineage (NCBI taxonomy): Eukaryota > Metazoa > Chordata > Mammalia > Primates > Hylobatidae > Symphalangus > Symphalangus syndactylus. Next base: position 124,467,562 of record NC_072441.2, on the reverse strand, counting down.
AATCAAATTCCGAATCCTTTAATGGCTCCTTTGACTCAGATTTAAGATGACGTAAAGACTTTTCATCATTAATATCTTGCTAGTAGATATGAAAGAGAATTCCTTTATTTTCAATATTAATGCTGTTTCCAAAATCTACATGCCTATACATTTTGGGGGGAAGTTTTTGCTATGGTTCACACAAATGCTACATTATTTTATAGCTTTATCCATGATCCTAGGTCTTCCCACCCTGCTACCCTAGTTCCAGCCAATGAACATTTATGGAACCCTTATTATGAAATGTCTACAAGACAGCTCTGTGAATACAAAGATGAATGCAACAGATTCCAGCTCTAAAGGAACTAAAAAATGTTATGGAAAGACCTAGAATCAGTCTTCCAAGTACAGCCATCACAAAGATATGACCAAAATATGATTGATAGAAGAGGACATCTGAGAAGATGCAATGAAGAAGATAACACTTAAAAGATGAGTAGGAATTCACAAGGAACTGGGTGTAAAGGAGTAGGTGTGTGTGTAGCATATGGGAGTCTTAATATGTCAAAGTACAGACTAGGGTGGAATAGTAGAGTTTTGAGCCCTTTCTCTTTTGCAGAAAAGATGGTTCTTATTTCATTTCCAGAATAAAACTATGATTATTTGAAGACACCAACAGAGTGATAGGATATTTTAAAAATATTAAAGGTTTAATTCAATTTACTATTTAAGAATGAAGAAATAGAATTCTCCTAGTCCAGTAATAATGACTAAGAAAAATCCAGGCTTTGGAAAGTGTTATGGGCATACAAGCTTCATTAATTTTAACCATTAACTAGAAATCTAAAAATCTTTATATTGTTTTGAAGTGCAGTAGGAAACATTGGTACATATTTTTCATAATAGGTAATCTCCCAGTAGTCAAAATGGCCTTTATCTTTTCTAATAATTAGTAAATGTCTACTTAAAAAATCATCTCTATAATTTTATTTTAAAAGTCAGATATATGAGAGATGGGCCTAGCCTCCCAGCCTACATCTTTCTCCCGTGCTGGATGTTTCCTGAGCTTGAACATCGGACTCCACGTTCTTCAGTTTTGGGACTTGGACTGGCTCTCCTTGCTCCTCAGCTTGCAGACAGCTTGTTGTGGGACCTTGTGATCATGTTTTATATTGGGCTGTGTGGTTGGACCTACAAGCCAGTGGATGGTGCTTAGAGAAGGTTAAGGGTCAGGAACCAAGATGGCCGAATAGGAACAGCTCCGGTCTCCAGCTCCCAGCCCCAGCGACACAGAAGACGGGTGATTTCTGCATTTCTGCTTGAGGTACCGGTTTCATCTCACTAGGGAGTGCCTAACAGTGGGTTCAGGACAGTCGGTGAAGCGCACTGTGCGCGAGCCGAAGCAGGGCGAGGCATTGCCTCACTCCGGAAGCGCAAGGGGTCAGGGAGTTCCCTTTCCTAGTCAAAGAAAGGGAAAACAGACGGCACCTGGAATATCGGGTCAGTCCCGTCCTAATACTGCGCTTTTCCAACGGGCCTGGAAAACGGCACACTAGGAGATTGTGTCCCACACCTGGCTCGGAGGGTCCTATGCCCACGGAGTCTCGCTGATTGCTAGCACAGCAGTCTGAGATCACGCTGCAAGGCGGCAACGAGGCTGGGGGAGGGGCGCCCGCCATTGCCCAGGCTTGCTTAGGTAAACAAAGCAGCCAGGAAGCTAGAACTGGGTGGAGCCCACCACAGCTCAAGGAGGCCCGCCTGCCTCTGTAGGCTCCACCTCTGGGGGCAGGGCACAGACAACCAAAAACTCAGCGAGAACCTCCACAGCCTTAAATGTCCCTGTCTGACTGACAGCTTTGAAGAGAGTAGTGGTTCTCCCAGCACGCAGCTGGAGATCTGAGAACGGACAGACTGCCTCCTAAAGTGGGTCCCTCACCCCTGAGCAGCCTAACTGGGAGGCACCCCCCCAGTGGGACAGACTGACACCTCATTCAACCGGGTACTCCTCTGAGACAAAACTTTCAGAGGAACTATCAGACAGCTGAATTTGTGGTCTCACGAAAATCCGCTGTTCTGCAGCCACCGGTGCTGACACCCAGCCAAACAGGGTCTGGAGTGGACCTCTAGTAAACTCCAACAGACCTGCAGCTGAGGGTCTTGTCTGGTAGAAGGAAAATTAACAAACAGAAAGGACATCCACACCAAAAACCCATCTGTACATCACCATCATCGAAGACAAAAAGTAGACAAAACCACAAAGATGGGGAAAAAACAGACCAAAAAAACTGGAAACTCTAAAAAACAGAGCACCTCTCCTCCTCCAAAGGAACGCAGTTCCTCACCAGCAACGGAACAAAGCTGGATGGAGGATGACTTTGATGAGTTGAGAGAAGAAGGCTTCAGACGATCAAACTACTCTGAGCTACGAGAGGAAATTCAAAACAATAGCAAAGAAGTTAAAAACTTTGAAAAAAAATTAGAAGAATGGATAACTAGAATAACCAATGGAGAGAAGGGCTTAAAGGAGATGATGGAGCTGAAAGCCAAGTTTCGAGAACTACGCGAAGAATGCAGAAGCCTCAGTAGCAGATGCGATCAACTGGAAGAAAGGGTATCGCTGATAGAAGATGAAATGAATGAAATGAAGAGAGAAGGGAAGTTTAGAGAAAAAAGAATAAAAAGAAATGAACAAAGCCTCCAAGAAATTTGGGACTATGTGAAAAGACCAAACCTACGTCTGATTGGTGTACCTGAAAATGATGGGGAGAATGGAACCAAGTTGGAAAACACTCTGCAAGATATTATCCAGGAGAACTTCCCCAATCTAGCAAGGCAGGCCAGCATTCAGATTCAGGAAATACAGAAAACGCCACAAAGATACTCCTCGAGAAGGGCAACTCCAAGACACATAATTGTCAGATTCACCAAAGTGGAAATGAAGGAAAAAATGTTAAGGGCAGCCAGAGAGAAAGGTCGGGTTACCCACAAGGGAAGCCCATCAGACTAACAGCTGATCTCTCAGCAGAAACTCTACAAGCCAGAAGAGAGTGGGGGCCGATATTCAACATTCTTAAAGAAAAGAATTGTCAACCCAGAATTTCCTATCCCGCCAAACTAAGCTTCATAAGTGAAGGAGAAATAAAATACTTTACAGACAAGCAAACGCTGAGTGATTTTGTCACCACCAGGCCTGCCCTAAAAGAACTCCTGAAGGAAGCACTAAACATGGAAAGGAACAACCGGTACCAGCCCCTGCAAAAACATGCCAAATTGTAAAGACTATCGAGGCTAGGAAGAAACTATAGCAACTAACGAGCAAAATAACCAACTAACATCATAATGACAGGATCAGATTCACACATAACAATATTAACATTAAATGTAAATGGGCTAAATGCTCCAATCAAAAGACACAGACTGGCAAACTGGATAAGGAGTCAGGACCCATCAGTGTGCTGTATTCAGGAAACCCATCTCACGTGCAGAGACACACATAGACTCAAAATAAAGGGATGGAGGAAGATCTATCAAGCAACTGGAAAACAAAAAAAGGCAGGGGTTGCAATCCTAGTCTCTGATAAAATAGACTTTAAACCAACAAAGATCAAAAGAGACAAAGAAGGCCATTACATAATGGTAAAGGGATCAATTCAACAAGAAGAGCTAACTATCCTAAATATATATGCACCCAACACAGGAGCACCCAGATTCATAAAGCAAGTCCTCAGTGACCTACAAAGGGACTTAAACTCCCACACAATAATAATGGGAGATTTTAACACCCCACTGTCAGCATTAGACAGATCAACGAGACAGAAAGTTAACAAGGATATCCAGGAATTGAACTCAGCTCTACATAAAGTGGACCTAATAGACATCTACAGAACTCTCCACCCCAAATCAACAGAATATACATTTTTTTCAGCACCACACCACACCTATTCCAAAATTGACCACATAGTTGGAAGTAAAGCTCTTCTCAGCAAATGTAAAAGAACAGAGATTATAACAAACTGTCTCTCAGACCACAGTGCAATCAAACTAGAACTCAGGATTAAGAAACTCAGTCAAAACCGCTCAACTACATGGAAACTGAACAACCTGCTCCTGAATGACTATTGGGTACATAATGAAATGAAGGCAGAAATAAAGATGTTCTTTGAAACCAACGAGAACAAAGACACAACATACCAGAATCTCTGGGACACGTTCAAAGCAGTGTGTAGAGGGAAATTTATAGCACTAAATGCCCACAAGAGAAAGCAGGAAAGATCCAAAATTGACACCCTAACATCACAATTAAAAGAACTAGAAAAGCAAGAGCAAACACATTCAAAAGCTAGCAGAAGGCTAGAAATAACTAAAATCAGAGCAGAACTGAAGGAAATAGAGACACAAAAAACCCTTCAAAAAATTAATGAATCTAGGAGCTGGTTTTTTGAAAAGATCAACAAAATTGATGGACCGCTAGCAAGACTAATAAAGAAGAAAAGAGAGAAGAATCAAATAGATGCAATAAAAAACGAAAAAGGGGATATCACCACCGATCCCACAGAAATACAATCTACCATCAGAGAATACTACAAACACCTCTATGCAAATAAACTAGAAAATCTGGAAGAAATGGATAAATTCCTCGACAAATACACCCTCCCAAGACTAAACCAGGAAGAAGTTGAATCTCTGAATAGACCAATAACAGGTTCTGAAATTGTGGCAATAATCAATAGCTTACCAACCAAAAAGAGTCCAGGACCTGATGGATTCACAGCTGAATTCTACCAGAGGTACAAGGAGGAACTGGTACCATTCCTTCTGAAACTATTCCAATCGATAGAAAAAGAGGGAATCCTCCCTAACACATTTTACGAAGCCAGCATCGTCCTGATACCAAAACCTGGCAGAGACATAACCAAAAAAGAGAATTTCAGACCAATATCCTTGATGAACATTGATGCAAAAATCCTCAATAAAATACTGGCAAACCGAATCCAGCAGCACATCAAAAAGCTTATCCACCATGATCAAGTGGGCTTCATCCCTGGGATGCAAGGCTGGTTCAACATACGCAAATCAATAAATGTAATCCAGCATATAAACAGAACCAAAGACAAAAACCACATGATTATCTCAATAGATGCAGAAAAGGCCTTTGACAAAATTCAACAACCCTTCATGCTAAAAACTCTCAATAAATTAGGTATTGATGGGACGTATCTCAAAATAATAAGAGCTATCTACAACAAACCCACAGCCAATATCATACTGAATGGGCAAAAACTGGAAGCATTCCCTCTGAAAACTGGCACAAGACAGGGATGCCCTCTCTCACCGCTACTATTCAACATAGTGCTGGAAGTTCTGGCCAGAGCAATCAGGCAGGAGAAGGAAATAAAGGGTATTCAATTAGGAAAAGAGGAAGTCAAATTGTCCCTGTTTGCAGATGACATGATTGTATATCTAGAAAACCCCATTGTCTCAGCCCAAAATCTCCTTAAGCTGATTAGCAACTTCAGCAAAGTCTCAGGATACAAAATTAATGTACAAAAATCACAAGCATTCTTGTACACCAATAACAGAGAAACAGAGAGCCAAATCATGAGTGAACTCCCATTCACAATTGCTTCAAAGAGAATAAAATACCTAGGAATCCAACTTACCAGGGATGTGAAGGACCTCTTCAAGGAGAACTACAAACCACTGCTCAATGAAATAAAAGAGGATACAAACAAATGGAAGAACATTCCATGCTCATGGGTTGGAAGAATCAATATCGTGAAAATGGCCATACTGCCCAAGGTAATTTATAGATTCAATGCCATCCCCATCAAGCTACCAATGACTTTCTTCACAGAATTGGAAAAAACTACTTTAAAGTTCATATGGAACCAAAAAAGAGCCCGCATCGCCAAGTCAATCCTAAGCCAAAAGAACAAAGCTGGAGGCATCACGCTACCTGACTTTAAACTATACTACAAGGCTACAGTAACCAAAACAGCATGGTACTGGTACCACAACAGAGACATAGATCAATGGAACAGAACAGAGCCCTCAGAAATGATGCCGCATAGCTACAACTATCTGATCTTTGACAAACCTGACAAAAACAAGAAATGGGGAAAGGATTCCCTATTTAATAAATGGTGCTGGGAAAACTGGCTAGCCATATGTAGAAAGCTGCAACTGGATCCCTTCCTTACACCTTATACAAAAATTAATTCAAGATGGATTAAAGACTTATATGTTAGACCTAAAACCATTAAAATCCTACAAGAAAACCTAGGCAATACCATTCAGGACATAGGCGTGGGCAAGGACTTCATGTCTAAAACACCAAAAGCAATGGCAACAAAAGCCAAAATTGACAAATGGGATCTCATTAAACTAAAGAGCTTCTGCACAGCAAAAGAAACTATCATCAGAGTGAACAGGCAACCTACACAATGGGAGAAAATTTTTGCAACCTACTCATCTGACAAAGGGCTAATATCCAGAATCTACAATGAACTCAAACAAATTTACAAGAAAAAAACAAACAACCCCATCAAAAAGTGGGCAGAGGACATGAACAGACACTTCTCAAAAGAAGACATTTATGCAGCCAAAAAACACATGAAGAAATGCTCCTCATCACTGGCCATCAGAGAAATGCAAATCAAAACCACAGTGAGATACCATCTCACACCAGTTAGAATGGCCATCATTAAAAAATCAGGAAACAACAGGTGCTGGAGAGGATGTGGAGAAATAGGAACACTTTTACACTGTTGGTGGGACTGTAAACTAGTTCAACCATTGTGGAAGTCAGTGTGGCGATTCCTCAGGGATCTCGAACTAGAAATACCATTTGACCCAGCCATCCCATTACTGGGTATATACCCAAAGGACTATAAATCATGCTGCTATAAAGACACATGCACACGTATGTTTATTGCGGCACTATTCACAATAGCAAAGAGTTGGAACCAACCCAAATGTCCAACAACGATAGACTGGATTAAGAAAATGTGGCACATATACACCATGGAATACTATGCAGCCATAAAAAATGATGAGTTCGTGTCCTTTGTAGGGACATGGATGAAACTGGAAAACATCATTCTCAGTAAACTATCGCAAGGACAAAAAACCAAACACCGCATGTTCTCACTCATAGGTGGGAATTGAACAATGAGAACTCATGGACACAGGAAGGGGAACATCACGCTCCGGGGACTGTTGTGGGGTGGGGGGAGGGGGGAGGGACAGCATTAGGAGATACACCTAATGCTAAATGACGAATTAATGGGTGCAGGAAATCAACATGGCACATGGATACAGATGTAACAAACCTGCACATTGTGCACATGTACCCTAAAACCCTAAAGTATAATAAAAAAATATATATATATATAAAACCAAAAAAAAAAAAAATAAAAAAAAAAAATAAAATTTACATATATTTTAATTTAAAAAAAAAAAAAAAGTCAGATATATAAAACACACTAAACAAAATAATATTTTTACATTTTATTCAAAGAAAATAAAAAGACATTGTATCAATAAAACAAAACATTTTTGGCCCTCAAATTAAACACATCCTGTATTCTTAGCCCAGTATCTGTTGTCGTGAGGAATATAAGACTTGGAGGACATGGTTTATTTGTTCAAGAAACATTAAGTCCTCACTATATGCTTCACTTGCCTTTTACACATTGAGTATCCCTTATCCAAAATGGTTAGGGACCAAAAGTGTTTCAGATTTTGGATAATTTTGGATTTTGAAACATTTGTATATACATGAGATATCCTGGGGATAAGACCCAAGTCTAACATGGAATTCATTTATGTTGCGTATATACATTATATGCATAGCTTGGAGGTAATTTTATATAATATTTTAAATAATTTTGTGCATGAAACAAAGTTTGGACTGCATTTTGACTGCAACCTGTCATATGAGGTTAGGTGTGGAACTTTCCACTTGTGATATCATGTCAAGATTCAAAAATTTTGAGATTTTGGAGCATTTCAGGTTTTGGATTTGTGCATTAGAGATGTACAACCTGTCTTTATAATGAAGATATGAAAGTATAAACCTGGTAAGTTGCTGTAAAGATTAAATTTAGTTAACACATGTGAATGCTTTTAACGGTGCCTGCCATGTGGTACAAGTTCAATAAATAATGCTGTTGTTGTTATTACTGTGGGCTGGAAAAAATACATAATAACGTTATAATATTATTATTACTGTGAAGGGAGGAGTTTCTGAAAGTTTACAGGGAAAGTAAGAAATGAGAATACCTGAAGAACCTGTGTACTACAGAGGGAAGAAGAATAGCATTCAGAGTCAGTGTAGTGAAGTCACAACTGCACAAAGGCAGCAATGGAATTCACTATATGAGAGCAATTGTTCAGGAAGAGGCAAGACTGAAGCAAACATTTAAGCCAGCAAATAAAGAGACAAATTGTTAAGATCATATGCGAAATTTCCAAACTTTCCAAAATTTGGAAAGCCTTGGTTTCTTCATCTAAAAAAATGAGGATTACAGTAATAAAAATAATTATAATAGTATTTGCAAAAATCTCTTACCAGGATCTGTAACTCACTCTCTTTTGACTGTGGACTTATCTTTCGGTCTTCATTAAAATAGTGCTGCTGGGAAGGATAACCCAGTTCTGTCAAGACAATGTCCTCTGGCTCTCCACTGGATTTCGTGTATAAAGCTAAAGGGTTGAGCTCACTGAAACCCTAAGATAAAAAAAAGAAAAGGGATGGTTTAATTTACATGACCAACAGAAAAAGGGTGAGAAAGCACTTAATAACTTTCAAATGTTATGGAAGTATATTATCTTCCGAATTTTATTTTATTTATTTATTTTGAGATGGAGTCTCGCTCTGTTGCCCAGGCTGGAGTGCAGTGGTGCAATCTTGGCTCACTGTAACCTCTGCCTCCCAGGCTTGAGCAATTCTCCTGCCTCAGCCTCCTGAGTAGCTGGGACTACAGGCACATGCCATCATGCCTGACTAATTTTTTGTATTTTTAGTGGAGACGAGGTTTCGTTGTGTTAGCCAGGATGGTCTCAATCTCCTGACCTCGTGATCCACCCACCTTGGCCTCCCAAAGCATTGGGATTATAGGCGTGAGCCACCACGCCTGGCCTATCTTCCAAATTTTAACAGTTAAAAATGTGTCCATTATTGACAGTTTTTGCTAGTTACAAAAATTATCAACATAACAGTGAAACAGGTACTGTCAATAATTGCAAAATAGTGTTATTCTTCTCTAGGACAATTTAAGATAACTATTATTATTATTATTATTATTATTATCATCATTATTTGAGACAGAGTCTCGCTCTGTTGCCCAGGCTGGAGTGCAGTAGCACCATCTCAGCTCACTGCAACCCCCACCTCCCAGGTTCAAGCAATTCTCTGCCTCAGCCTCCCAAGTAGCTGGGATTACAGGCATGAGCCACTGTGCCCGGCCAGATAACTACTTTTTAAATTAATTATTTAAAATAAAAGTATTCACATTTCAAAGGACAATTAGTGAAATGCAGTTTTTCTGTGGTCATCTGAAAATTAAGAGTGCTCTGCATTAAAAAGCCAGGAATCTCGTGGATGTCTCTAATTGGTTAAAGAATAAACCAAATAAACTTCTTTATTAAATTATCTTATACTTTGACGTGGTGAAATTAAACAAAATATGTTACAAAATACATCCAGACTGCTCTACCTTAGAAGAGATATTTTCTCGGCATACAATAGCATGGCCCTCTGTTCTCAAGACATGATGGAAATAGACATCTTCATTTGAGGATGTGTCACACAAAAAAATGTTAAGGATTCCATCTACATATTCACCCACTACTCCCACTAATGGCTTCAAACCGCACAACTTCTGGAACTGCAAAATAGCTTTCGATGTCCAGTGTTCCTGAAATATGATCAAGATATTGGATTCAGGTGATAGATCTAAACATGAATTAAAATAACCATATACAACAATGAATTCTGATGAACTAGAGATTTAAGTGGAAATAAAACCATAAAAGTACTAGAATAACACATAGCAGGATATATATGATTTGGGGATGAGAAAAGTCAGAATAAAGGAAAAATGATAAAAAATGTAATTACTGAAAAAACTTAAATAATTATGTGATGTGCAACTTCCATTTTCAGAAATTGTGAGTTAGATTATTAGACCAACCCTCCCATAGAAAACAACTAACAATTCTAGGTAAAAGAATTATGAAATATGAAGATGGCTGAATAGGAACAGCTCCAGTCTACAGCTCCCAGCATGAGAGACACAGAAGACGGGTGATTTCTGCATTTCCGTTTGAGGTACCGGGTTCACCTCACTAGGGAGTGCCAAACAGTGGATGCAGGACAGTCGGTGCAGCGCACTGTGCGTGAGCTGAAGCAGGGCGAGGCATTGCCTCACTCGGGAAGCGCAAGAGGTCGGGCAGTTCCCTTTCCTAGTCAAAGAAAGGGGTAACAGACGGCACCTGGAAAATCGGGTCAGTCCCACCTTAATACTGCGCTTTTCCAATGGGCTTGGAAAACGGCACAACAGGAGATTGTGTCCCGCACCTAGCTCGGAGGGTCCTATGCCCACGGAGTCTTGCTGATTGCTAGCACAGCAGTCTGAGATCAAACTGCAAGGCGGCAGTGAGGCTGGGGGAGGGGCGCCCGCCATTGCCCAGGCTTGCTTAGGTAAACAAAGCAGCCAGGAAGCTTGAACTGGGTGGAGCCCACCACAGCTCAAGAAGGCCTGCCTGCCTCTGTAGGCTCCACCTCTGGGGGCAGGGCACAGACAAACAAAAACTCAGCAGGAACCTCTGCAGACTTAAATGTCCCTGTCTGACAGCTTTGAAGAGAGTAGTGGTTCTCCCAGCATGCAGCTGGAGATCTGAGAACGGACAGATTGCCTCCTAAAGTGGGTCACTGACCCCCGAGCAGCCTAACTGGGAGGCAACCCCCAGTAGGGACAGACTGAGACCTCACTCGGCCAGGCACTCCTCTGAGACAAAACTTCCAGAGGAACTATCAGACAGCTGAATCTGTGGTCTCAAGAAAATCCACTGTTCTGCAGCCACCGCTGCTGACACCCAGCCAAACAGGGTCTAGAGTGGACCTCTAGCAAACTCCAACAGACCTGCAGCTGAGGGTCCTGTCTGGTAGAAGGAAAACTAAGAAACAGAAAGGACATCCACACCAAAAACCCATCTGTACATCAGCATCATCAAAGACCAAAAGTAGATAAAACCACAAAGATGGGGAAAAAACAGAGCAGAAAAACTGGAAACTCTAAAAAGCAGAGCACCTCTCCTACTCCAAAGGAACGCAGTTCCTCACCAGCAACAGAACAAAGCTGGACAGAGAATGACTTTCACGAGTTGAGAGAAGAAGGCTTCAGACGATCAAACTACTCCAAGCTATGGGGGGAAATTCAAAACAATAGCAAAGAAGTTAAAAACTTTGAAAAAAAATTAGACAAATGGATAACTAGAATAACCAATGAAGAGAAGGGCTTAAAGGAGCTGATGGAGCTGAAAGCCAAGTTTTGAGAACTACGCGAAGATTGCAGAAGCCTCAGTAGCCAATGCGATCAACTGGAAGAAAGGGTATCAATGATGGAAGATGAAATGAATGAAATGAAGCGAGAAGGCAAGTTTACAGAAAAAAGAATAAAAAGAAATGAACAAAGCCTCCAAGAAATTTGGGACTATGTGAAAAGACCAAACCTACGTCTGATTGGTGTACCTGAAAATGATGGGGAGAATGGAACCAAGTTGGAAAACACTCTGCAAGATATTATCCAGGAGAACTTCCCCAATCTAGCAAGGCAGGCCAACATTCAGATTCAGGAAATACAGAGAATGCCACAAAGATACTCCTTGAGAAGAGCAACTCCAAGACACATAATTGTCAGATTCACCAAAGTTGAAATGAAGGAAAAAATATTAAGGGTGGCCAGAGAGAAAGGTCGGGTTACCCACAAAGGGAAGCCCATCAGACTAACAGCTGATCTCTCAGCAGAAACTCTACAAACCAGAAGAGAGTGGGGGCCAATATTCAACATTCTTAAAGAAAAGAATTTTCAACCCAGAATTTCATATCCAGCCAAACTAAGCTTCATAAGTGAAGGAGAAATAAAATCCTTTACAGACAAGCAAACGCTGAGTGATTTTGTCACCACCAGGCCTGCCCTAAAAGAGCTCCTGAAGGAAGCACTAAACATGGAAAGGAACAACCGGTACCAGCCACTGCAAAATCATGCCAAATTGTAAAGACCATCGAGGCTAGGAAGAAACTGCATCAACTAACGGGCAAAATAACCAGCTAACATCATAATGACAGGATCAAATTCAAACATAACAATATTAACTTTAAATGTAAATGGACTACATGCTCCAATTAAAAGACACAGACTGGCAAATTGGATAAAGAGTCAAGACCCATCAGTGTGCTGTATTCAGGAAACCCATCTCACATGCAGAGACACACACAGACTCAAAATAAAAGGATGGAGGAAGATCTACCAAGCAAATGGAAAACAAAAAAAGGCAGGGGTTGCAATCCTAGTCTCTGATAAAACAGACTTTAAACCAACAAAGATCAAAAGAGACAAAGAAGGCCATTACATAATGGTAAAGGGATCAATTCAACAAGAAGAGCTAACTATCCTAAATATATATGCACCCAACACAGGAGCACCCAGATTCATAAAGCAAGTCCTGAGTGACCTACAAAGGGACTTAAACTCCCACACAATAATAATGGGAGATTTTAACACCCCACTGTCAACATTAGACAGATCAATGAGACAGAAAGTTAACAAGGATATCCAGGAATTGAACTCAGCTCTGCACAAAGTGGACCTAATAGACATCTACAGAACTCTCCACCCCAAATCAACAGAATATACATTTTTTTCAGCACCACAGCACACCCATTCCAAAACTGATCACATAGTTGGAAGTAAAACTCTCCTCAGCAAATGTAAAAGAACAGAAATTATAACAAACTCTCTCTCAGACCACAGTGCAATCAAACTAGAACTCAGGATTAAGAAACTCACTCAAAACCGCTCAACTACATGGAAACTGAACAACCTGCTCCTGAATGACTACTGGGTACATAACGAAATGAAGGCAGAAATAAAGATGTTCTTTGAAAGCAACTAGAACAAAGATACAACATACCAGAATCTCGGGGACACATTCAAAGCAGTGTGTAGAGGGAAATTTATAGCACTAAAGGTCCACAATAAAAAGCAAGAAAGATCCAAAATTGACACCCTAACATCACAATTAAAAGAACTAGAAAAGCAAGAGCAAACACATTCAAAAGCTAGCAGAAGGCTAGAAATAACTAAAATCAGAGCAGAACTGAAGGAAATAGAGACACAAAAAACCCTTCAAAAAATCAATGAATCCAGGAGCTGGTTTTTGAAAAGATCAACAAAATTGATAGACAGCTAGCAAGACTAATAAAGAAGAAAAGAGAGAAGAATCAAATAGATGCAATAAAAAATGATAAAGGGGATATCACCACCAATCCCACAGAAATACAATCTACCATCAGAGAATACTACAAGCACCTCTATGCAAATAAACTAGAAAATCTAGAAGAAATGGATAAATTCCTGGACACATACACCCTCCCAAGACTAAACCAGGAAGAAGTTGAATCTCTGAATAGACCAATAACAGGCTCTGAAATTGTGGCAATAATCAATAGCTTACCAACAAAAAAGAGTCCAGGACCAGATCGATACACAGCTGAATTCTAGCAGAGGTACAAGGAGGAACTGGTACCATTCCTTCTGAAACTATTCCAATCAATAGAAAAAGAGGGAATCCTCCCTAACACATTTTATGAGGCCAGCATCATCCTGATACCAAAGCCGGGCAGAGACACAATCAAAAAAGGGAATTTTAGACCAATATCCTTGATGAACATTGATGCAAAAATCCTCAATAAAATACTGGCAAACCGAATCCAACAGCACATCAAAAACCTTATACACCATGATCAAGTGGGCTTCATCCCTGGGATGCAAGGCTGATTCAACATATGCAGATCAATAAATGTAATCCAGCATATAAACAGAACCAATGACAAAAACCACATGATTATCTCAATAGATGCAGAAAAGGCCTTTGACAAATTCAACAACCCTTCATGCTAAAAACTCTCAATAAATTAGGTATTGATGGGACGTATCTCAAAATAATAAGAGCTATCTATGACAAACCCACAGCCAATATCATACTGAATGGGCAAAAACTGGAAGCATTCCCTTTGAAAACTGGCACAAGACAGGGATGCCCTCTCTCACCACTCCTATTCAACATAGTGTTGGAAGTTCTGGCCAGGGCAATCAGGCAGGAGGAGGAAATAAAGGGTATTCAATTAGGAAAAGAGGAAGTCAAATTGTCCCTGTTTGCAGATGACATGATTGTATATCTAGAAAACCTCATTGTCTCAGCCCAAAATCTCCTTAAGCTGATTAGCAACTTCAGCAATGTCTCAGGATACAAAATCAATGTACAAAAATCACAAGCATTCTTGTACACCAATCACAGACAAACAGAGAGCCAAATCATGAGTGAACTCCCATTCACAATTGCTTCAAAGAGAATAAAATACCTAGGAATCCAACTTACAAGGGATGTGAAGGACCTCTTCAAGGAGAACTACAAACCACTGCTCAATGAAATAAAAGAGGATACAAACAAATGGAAGAACATTCCATGCTCATGGGTTGGAAGAATCAATATTGTGAAAATGGCCATACTGCCCAAGGTAATTTATAGATTCAATACCATCCCCATCAAGCTACCAATGACTTTCTTCACAGAATTGGAAAAAACTACTTTAAAGTTCATATGGAACCAAAAAAGAGCCCGCATTGCCAAGTCAATCCTAAGCCAAAAGAACAAAGCTGGAGGCATCACGCTACCTGACTTCAAACTATACTACAAGGCTACTGTAACCAAAACAGCATGGTACTGGTACCAAAATAGAGATATAGATCAATGGAACAGAACAGAGCCCTCAGATATAATGCTGCATATCTACAACTATTTGATCTTTGACAAACCTGACAAAAACAAGCAATGGGGAAAGGATTCCCTGTTTAATAAATGGTGCTGGGAAAACTGGCTAGCCATATGTAGAAAGCTGAAACTGGATCCCTTCCTTACACCTTATACAAAAATTAATTCAAGATGGATTAAAGACTTACATGTTAGACCTAAAACCATAAAAACCCTAGAAGACAACCTAGGCATTACCATTCAGGACATAGGCATGGGCAAGGACTTCATGTCTAAAACACCAAAAGCAATGGCAACAAAAGCCAAAATTGACAAATGGGATCTAATTAAACTAAAGTGCTTCTGCACAGCAAAAGAAACTACCATCAGAGTGAACAGGCAACCTACAGAATGGGAGAAAATTTTTGCAACCTACTCATCTGACAAACGGCTAATAACCAGAATCTACAATGAACTCAAACAAATTTACAAGAAAAAAACAAAAAACCCCATCAAAAAGTGGGCAAAGGACATGAACAGATACTTCTCAAAAGAAGACATTTATGCAGCCAAAACACACATGAAAAATTGCTCATCATCACTGGCCATCAGAGAAATGCAAATCAAAACCACAATGAGATACCATCTCACACCAGTTAGAATGGCTATCATTAAAAAGTCAAGAAACAACAGGTGCTGGAGAGGATGTGGAGAAATAGGAACACTTTTACACTGTTGGTGGGACTGTAAACTAGTTCAACCATTGTGGAAGTCAGTGTGGCGATTCCTCAGGGATCTAGAACTAGAAATACCATTTGACCCAGCCATCCCATTACTGGGTATATACCCAAAGGACTATAAATCATGCTGCTATAAAGACACATGCACACGTATGTTTATTGTGGCACTATTCACAATAGCAAAGACTTAGAACCAACCCAAATGTCCAACAATGATAGACTGGATTAAGAAAATGTGGCACATATACACCATGGAATACTATGCAGCCATAAAAAAGGATGAGTTCATGTCCTTTGTAGGGACATGGATGAAACTGGAAATCATCATTCTCAGTAAACTATCGCAAGGACAAAAAACCAAACGCCACATGTTCTCACTCATAGGTGGGAAATGAACAATGAGAACACATGGACACAGGAAGGGGAACATCACACTCCAGGGACTTTTGTGGGGTGGGGGGAGGGGGGAGGGATAGCATTAGGAGATACACCTAATGCTAAATGACAAGTTAATGGGTGCAGCACACCAACATGGCATATGGATACATATGTAACAAACCTGCACATTATGCCCATGTACCCTAAAACTTAAAGTATAATAATTAAAAGATAAAAATTAAAAAAAAACAAAATATGTAATATGCTGAGAGAAGTAAAAATATAAGACCAAACATGTAAGTCGTAACAGCAAACATAAAAAGGTTAAATTTCTATATTAAAGATGTGAATTTTAGACTTGGTGGAAAAAAAAAAGAAAAGAAAAAAAGAAAGGAAGAAAGAAAAAAAAAGAAAAAAGAAGAGAACAAAAAATGGAAGCTATCTGGCTGATATTAAAGTAATGAACACTGGCTACAACTGAGTCACAAATTTAGTCCTGTGCTTCCTGATGGCAAAATAGTAAAAAGAAACTTATCGGGAATAAAATGCCCCCAAGAAAACAACCTTGAATACAGGCTTCCACCAAAAAACATATTTTGCATACATTGTTTCTAACAGTCAAAAATTAGAATCAGTTTGAATGTCAAACAATAAAGAAATGGTTAAGCAGGCGATGATGCACATTTACCTAACAGATTACACTATGAATCCATTAAAATTGAGAACTTAATAACATATAAAAGCACTTACGCTATAATGCTAAGCAAAAGAGCAGAATACAAAATATTACGATTACTATTTTAAGTAATGCTGAAAACTATACCAAAAAACCCTCGCTCCAAACATCCAATAAAATAAACTGGAAGAAACATACACCAAATTTCTAAACTGTATATGTTTGAGTGGTGGAATTATAGGTAATTTTTTTTCTTTCTGAGACGGGGTTTCGCTCTTTGTTGCCCTGGCTGGAGTGCAGCGGCGCAATCTTGTCTCACTGCAACCTCCACCTCCCGGGTTCAAGCAATTATACTGTCTCAGCCTCCTGAGTAGCTAAGATTACAGGCGCCCACCACCACGCCCGGCTATTTTTTGTATTTTTAGTAGAGATGGGGTTTCACCATGCTGGCCAGGCTGGTTTTGAATTCCTGACCTCAGGTGATCCGCCCGCCTTGGCCTCCCAAAGTGCTGGGATTACAGGCGTTAGTTTTTCTTTCTTCTTTACAGAATTTTTCAGATAAAAAATATTTTTAAAATAATCCATTTATATGTGAGCAACTGATAAGTTATTTAGATTCAGCAGACAAATATGGCATAATAAACGTGTAGGTATGAGCTAGCAAGAGTTCTGAAGGAAAAATACAAAATTAGGTACATAAAATAATTATAATTATATAAATGCACCTACATACATGAAAATGCCTCCTGCTCCATTCCACCTCAAAGCTCTGCCACAATGTTGCTAGAGAATTATCTTGAAAACATGTTATCTGTTGGTGGCAGTTTCCTATTTACATCCTTTAGTTGCTCCCCAGCCTCTAAAGGACGACAATGTTCAGTCTTCTGAACGTGGGTCTTCAGGTTAGGCTCTTATTTCTTTGACATTTTCTATCATGCACCCACTGTAGCTCATCCTACATTCTGTAGCCAAACAGAACTACTTAAAATTTCTCCCATTTGAGATGTTTCATGCTACCCTCCCTTTGCTTGGAATGCCTTTTTTCACCATCTTCCTAATCTTCCTTCAAAGTGCCACTCAAATGCCTCCCTGATTACCCTGGGCAGAAACAAGCAATCTTCCTTTTGCACCTCTACCATACATTCTTGAAACCTCTCCTATAGCAAATTTTATATGGCATAACAATTTCTGTCTACATGTCTATTTTCCATACTCTATACACTGACTTCTTTGAGGGCTGGTCCTATGTTTTATCTTCACATCCTGAGCATGTAAAACTGTTCTTGGCATATAATAGGCACTCAAGTGTTTGCTGATTAAATGGGAGACAAGCAAACATACCTCTACTGGTCTCACCCAAGCCAAAGAACAAGGGATAGCCTGAGCTGGAAGCTTTGTGTAGCAGCACCTGCAATAGATAATCAAATATATAAGTTCAATCTTCCTGCTATATAAATGCACCTCTTAGCATGACCCAAAGAATCACTTTCTTAATAAGAGACTAAAACATAGTCTCGTCGTCCATTCAAAATTCAGTGTCATGTAAAAGACAACACAAGAGTTACAATCCATCTGTGAAATGAAATGACCCAGTTGTCAAATATGCACTAGGAAGAAAGGAAGGATTGGAGGGAGGAAGGCAAGAGAAAAGAGAGATCCCAACTCCACAGAGCTTCAACACTGTGATTCAAAATTTAATTCATCCATTGTTCTAATTCAATTCAACTCACTTGAGGAACCTCAGGGAGGACTTCTGAACAATTCCAGTATTTCCAAAGTCTGGGTAGAACACTTCAACTTCCTGTTTCCCAAGGACTCGATGGATAATGACCCGATACCACCACTTATCCTCAGAAATCCTCACACAACAGAGATGTCCCGGCTGAATAAAACATTCTGGCATGACATATCGATCAGAAACCAGCTGATTAGAATAACAGCGCCTGTGGAATTCCATAATACAGAGAAATCCATAGGGGAAGAAAAAATTAAAGATAATTTTTATCAATGTATCAAGCCAGAAAGTCTTGGCAAAAAGCAAAGAAAAAAAATTGATTTTGTCAAATTGTTAATGCTCATTAATATCAATTAATTGTTTTTTCTTATCTGAATCCCATCTCTTCATCAACAAACTTCTTCAAAGAGAAACACACACTCATTTTCTGATCTCACATTCTCTGCTGAATAGAATGTACCCCATCTTCATTCCCCAGTACTTCCTAGGCTAAATTAGTTTTAAGACATCAATGACCTGATAGCTCCCAAATCCAGCAGCCTCTCTCCTCAGCCTTCAATACACATGATCTTGCTGCAGCGTTACCCTGTCCTGTTTCAAACCCTTTCCTAGTTTCTAAGACACAATTCTCTACTTCTTTGTCAATAGTTATTTTTTTTTATTGGCTCTGTATTGCCTTAAATGTTAAGGTTCACTTATCTTTAGGAAGTATAACATAATATAAGCTTAGGAACCAATAACCTGGGTCCAAATCCTGACTCCATCATTTACTAGCTCTGTGACAATCTTTCTGTGCTTCAGTTTCCTTGTTCAGGATGGGGATGATAAAAATAAACCATTTGTTAAAACATCTGAAAGTTTAGGACAGTGTACACATATACTAAGCACTCAAATATTAGCTATTGTTCTTGCTATATACTGTCTCACCCATTTTCATGTCTTATACCATACTACTGATCAATTGCTAATTCTCAATCTATCTCTAGAAGACCCTGCATCCTTTCTGCACTTCAAAACTCGAATATTTCCAATTATATGGAAGACATGCTAGTTGTTCCTCAATGCCCATTCTCCTCTTTCCCTTTTCTCTAGTAATAGATTCCCCCAAATTTTAACTGGGTAAATGGTCGTTCAGGTTCCCCAAGCTCTCCTGCATCTAGGTGTGGCTATTGAATACTAAATTTTGGCTAGTGGGATATAAGAAAAAGTGTACATAGTTAAAATGAATATATTTAATGTGTATTTTACCCACAGTTTTAAGAGTGAAAATTATGGGTTGTGTCTTTCAATAAAACAGGTATATCTCCCATCCCCCACTTCTTTTTCCCCTTCTCAGTAGCTGGCAGGAGGACTGGGTGGTGGTAGTGGTCAGCCACACCCAAGACCACGTGAACAGGGACAACACACTATTCCGGAACAGCAAGATTCTACACCTGTGTCCCCCTCCCACCACGGAACTATCATATCAGAATGTATTGTGTATATTTGGACTATTATGAGAAGAAGAAATAAACTTTTATCTTCTTTAAGCTACTATGATAAAGTTATATCTAACAGTGGCTAAACCTAATCCTAACTCATACCGTCTATTCAACATTGCCAATGACTCTCATGGTCAACTTAGAGACACTACAGGTAAACTTCTACTAATAAGTTTTCACTGCAGCTCAAACCTGCCCAGTCTCTAAAGCAAACAATTTTCATCATCTCCTTCTCTTTCTTATTCTTCTCAACACTCTTCTAGTCACTTGGCAATTTTCATTTTCCAAATTTATCTCTTCCTTTCTAGTCTCACTCTCATCAAGACTAGTCCACTAATAGATTTTCATCCCTTCACTCCAATGGCTTTCTTAAAACCATCAGTGCTTCCCCAGAATAAGATAGAACATCTTCCCATGGTATTCAGAATCTAGCTTTTTCTTAGTCTTCTAGCATCACATCAGTCACTCTCTCCCCCTTCCTGACTCCTGCAACCTCACCTGGTGCTAACGTCACTTCCTTATTGTTGTTCTCAGGGCACGCCACTTACTCCTTTGTTAATGTTGGCCTTGGTTCCAGTGACTGGACCTCATTATAACCACTCATAACCTCCTTGACTCGCAAATTCTTGTTTTTGAGGCCTAGCTCAATTATCTCTTTTGTGAAGCTTTCCTCAACCTTGCCCAGGCAGAACGACTCCCTTTTATAATATCCCATGTATCTCCTATCTTCTTAAGCTAATCATGGTATTTGCAAAGGCAAAGGACCATATCTTACTTATCCCTGTAGCACAGGTGCGTCAACATTCTGACACCAAGCACACAGTAGTTACAGTATTTTTTTTTTTTTCCAGACAGGGCCTCACTCTGTTGCCCAGGCTGGAGTGCAGTAGCACAATCAGGACTCACTGCAGCCTCAACCTCCTGGGGAGCTGGGACTACAGGCATGCACCATCATGCCCCGCTAATTTTTAATTTTTTTGTAGATACAGGGTCTCACTATGTTGCCCAGATAAATCTTGAACTTCTGGGCTCAAGCAATCCTCCCACCTTGGCTTCCCAAAGTGCCAAGTTTACAGACATGAACCTCACTGTACCCAGTCTATAGTATTAATAATAATAGCAGCTAACATTTGGGCTATGCTCCAAGTACTTTAATTTTTAGAATTCTGTGAAGTAGGTACTATTATTATCTCATTTTGGAGATAAGACAACTAGGCCCAGAGAAGTAAAGTAACTTCAAGGTCACAGAGCCAGTGAGTGTGCTTTTAAAACATGTACAAATGTCCCATAGGCATACTGAAATGGAATATATATTTTTACCAAGTGATTATGCGACTTACATTATGCCATGTGTCCTGGAGTAGAAGAATACATACTATTGTCAAATTAAAAACATGGCATGTTTTTTGAGATACAAAATAAAATGAAATAAACTATTCTTCTATGACAACAATATATAAATCAGACATCGTTGTTCATGAATAAATCTAAAGTGGTTGAAAATGTTCATATTTTACATGGTGTTGGCTAACAAAGGACAGTTTTTAGTAGAGAAAAGAGATAATATAAGTTAGTAGTTCTCAAAGTATAGTCCACAAACATGATTTTTATCTGGAAGACGAACTAGCCATTTCTTTCATATCATTTTTGCTTGAAAGAACCACTAGCAAGCCGACTTGGGTATTTGACACACATTTTTCAAAAATGAAGCAAGCTTGTCACTTCAAGGAAAACAACTCATAGTACATGTTGTCAATGACAAAAATCAAACTTTTGAGTAAAAGGATTTTGGAAATGTTGCATTCACCACTGTGAGCTTGACAGCTTCCCAATACTAAATACTTTTCTTATGAGATCAGTGATTATATTAATGTGATATTTTTATACTGTATAATGAAATGTGTCAACATTTGGAAGATCTGCATAATTTAGCAAACTAATTATTTTCCAAATGACCAATACATGATGTTATAAATTTGTATGATCCATTCAGGGATAGTTTGAATCCATGCTTAGAAGCAGCTTTGTGCTTGCTTTAATATTCTGCTGTTGCCATCTTGAAATTAGTAATTTTTAAACAGGGGGCACTGCATTTTAATTTTGCACCAGGGCCAGCAATTACACAGTCTGTCTTAGATCCATTCAAATTGTAAAGGCAGACCAGTGGATTTTAACATAATAGAGTATAAAAAGTTCAAATTCCAAATAACATTTGAGAAACTACCATTTCTCAAGTTTTAGCATACTATCAAAAAAGAATATTCACAATTTTCTGAAAAAGCCGTTAAAATACTTTTTCCCAGACTACACACTGGTATGAGGCCAGATGTCTTCAGATACTTCAACCAAAACAACATATCTCAACAGATTAAATGCAGAAGCAAATATGAAAAATCAACTTTCTTCTATTAAGCCAGATATTAAAAAGATCTACAAAAAGATAAAACAATGCCACCCTTCTAAATTTTTAAACAAAAAGTTATTTTCATAAAAATGTTACTTAACACGAGAATTATTTTAATATTAAAATTTTAGTTTTAATTTCTATACAATAAATACTGATAAAAAAAGCTCTCTTGGGTCTTTAATTTTTAAGAGTCCTGAAACCAAAATGTTCGAGAACTGCCGATTTAAGAGATATGTGAAAAACACACTGAAAACAACAGACTCCTACCGCATTTCAATCATCATGTCTTCGAGTAACTCTGACGAATCCCTGCCATAGATCCGGATGTAGAATTGACTAGGAGAGATGATATACTCCACAAAGACCCCTATGAGGGAACTGGTGTCTAATGGTGGGAGTCTGCATAATTTCTTGTCCGGCACAGCATCTGGCGGGATGTCATAATTTGCCATTGCCAGGTTGAGCTGTGATTTGTTTGTTTCTACTTGCTATAAGTTAGAAAAAAAAAAAAACATTAAAAATCTCTTGGTGACATTTCAAACCCCATGGCATGTTTCTCAAAGTATATTTCATGAATCACCTTTATCAGAATCACTTGGGAAATTATAAAAATACAGATTCTTGAACTCTAGCCCAGACTTACTGATTCAGAATGCCTGGGAATGGGGCCCACAATTATGCATTTAAAAAAATTCCTTGGGTGATTCTTACCTATGTTAAAATATGAAAACTACTACCTTATGACATTAGGTATAGATTTTAAAAGCATTACACAATTGCCCTATACAAAATTGAAAATATGATACTTCAAACATCCAGGCTGAACCAAGGTGGATTCTTATCCTACTCAAACATATCAGCAGTCAAAGCTAACTTTAATAGGTTAAATTTCAGACTAGTCTTCCAATCAAAAGCAGGATTTCTCAAATACTCTCATTCTGAAACATACTGTTTTCCTCTAGGCCTTCTATTTTCCTCCAGAAAATACAGCAAGCTCTCCAAACAAAACTTTTTCCTTCCATGAAAGAAGCCAGGTAGAAAGGGTAGAAGGGAAAAAGAGCAAGCAATGATTCCTTAATAACAACAAAATAAGTAACAGGAGATAAGAACACAAAAAGGGTGAATTTTTTTAAGAACACAAAAGGGTGTATTGTGTGTGGAGATGCAAGAAAAGACAAAAAATAAAAGCACCCTATAATTGAGGATGGGTGTAGAGGCAATTTGCAGCAGTGTTGAGGCACACAGCCAAAACGAAGCCTCTCACGTTTTCCCTCTAAAGCCCCTGTGGGTTTTCAACACAGCATGGGAGAGCTGTCAACTCTCAAAACCATTCGAAAACTTTAAAATGAGCCTTGAGGAAAAGCTAGTTATATAAAAGACTGAAAACTAGAAAGAATGCTATATGACATAACTTCAATACAAAGATGATTTCTTTTAATAAATGATATATCCAGAAATAAGACTTTTCTAAAAAGAATTTTGGTTTAAAGAAACATATATTCATTTACTTTCCGTAATGCTGAATCTCCAGTGCACAAAGTCTTTAAACCTCACTCACCAGCTGTAAAGGCTTTACCACCAGATTAGGCTTCTTGCAAGTCTTCTGTTGTGGCTCTTTTTGTTTTTCTGAAGGGCAATTCCATACAGTCTCTTTGACAGCAGCAGTAGACAATGAATTTCTAGGTGGACTGGAGACACAAGCTTTGGCTTCTGTTTTCTTATCTGACTGAACTAAACACAAATTTCTGACTGATGAAACAACTCCATCTCAAATGGCCAATAGAGCAGCCTATGCATATTTGTTAAAATAGCTGTACAACCATTACTAAGCACCTCAACACACCAGGTGCTAGAAAGACAATGATAAATGAGAGATACAAACCTGTCCTTGCAGACCTTTCAGTGTGGCAAAATATAAGGGAAGTTCTAGATGGGAACAAATCTTAAATTATTTGTGCTAGGGGGAGGGGGAGGGAGGCTTGTGATCTGATAAGGTTTCTTTTTTTTTTTGAGACAGAGTCTTGCTCTGTTGCCCAGACTGGAGTGCAGTGGTGCGATCTCGCTCACTGCAAGCTCCGCCTCCCAGGTTCACGTCATTCTCCTGCCTCAGCCTCCCAAGTAGTTGGGACTACAGGTGCCCGCCACCATGCCCGGCTAATTTTTTATATTTTTAGTAGAGAGAGGGTTTCACTGTGTTAGCCAGGATGGTCTCGATCTCCTGACCTCGTGATCCGCCCGCCTTGGCCTCCCAAAGTGCTGGGATTACAGGCATGAGCCACCGCGCCCAGCCAAGGTTTCT
Organism: Symphalangus syndactylus; assembly: GCF_028878055.3. Taxonomy (NCBI): domain Eukaryota; kingdom Metazoa; phylum Chordata; class Mammalia; order Primates; family Hylobatidae; genus Symphalangus; species Symphalangus syndactylus. Next base: position 124,442,831 of record NC_072441.2, on the reverse strand, counting down.
TAAACTTTAGTTAAAGACTTAATTTTTTTCAGCATCTTGATTTCAATTTACTTCTTGTTCAAATTAAACAGGGAATATTCTTTGTTGCTTAATGTAGAATGTATGTAACTACTTAATATTCCACAATACAATTCCTTAATTCTTAGGAAATTTTCAAGTTAATCATGTATTTTGTTCAAATTTACATGTGTATGATAACTACAAGAGGTTGGCACATTAAAACAGACTCCAGGCTGGGTGCGGTGGTTCACACCTGTAATCCCAGGACTTTGGGAGGCCAAGACAGGTGGATCACAAGGTCAGGAGTTCAAGACCAGCATGGCCAATATGATGAAACCCCATCTCTACTAAAAATACAAAAATTAGCCAGGCATGGTGGCGGGCGCCTGTAGTCCCAGCTACTTGGGAGGCCAAGGCAGGAGAATCGCTTGAACCTGGGAGGTGGAGGTTGCAGTGAGCCGAGATCACACCATTGCACTCCAGCCTGGGTGACAGAGTGAGACTCCATCTCAAAAAAAAAAAAAATCCAGATAGACCTACAAGCATGGTGGCTCCTAAAAAATGAAGTCGTAAGTACACAAAGATGTAGGTACAAGAATATTTGTCACTGTATTTTTTTGTGATGGTGCAAAAATGGGAACAATCCTAATGTTCATCAGTAGAAGACTGGTTAAGTACATTATAATTATATGTAACTTCAAATGATGAAATAAGCTTGTTTGTACTAATATGAAAAAACATCCATAGTATATGAAGTGTAAGAAACGAGGATTTGCATAATACAGATGTCCACAGTGGTTTGACTTTCTTATGGTATGAAAGTGATACACATTCACTAGAAACCATACTTCAAGTACCCATACAACACTGTTTTTCACTTTCAGTATAGTATACAATAAATTGCAGGTGATATTCAACACTTTAGTATAAAATAGGCTTTGTATTAGATGATTTTGCCCAACTGTAGGCTAATGTAAGTGTTCTGAGCATGTTTAAGGTAGGCTAGGCCAAGGTATGATGTTCAGTAGGCTAGGTATATTAAATGCATTGTCTACTTATGATGGGTTTATTGGGATAGAACCCCATCATAAGTTGAGGAAAATTTGTATTTATAGACTACTGTTTTGTATAGGAAAAATTATACATGTGATAATTAGCTATATCATATAGAAGAGGTCCAAATATAAACACACTAAAACTATTAATGCTAGTTACCTCTGTATTGTTGGAATTGTTTAAACAAGCATGTGCAGCTTTTGTGATTAAAAAAAAAAGATCTATGTCTTACATATTCATTGGAAAAAGTCTTGGAGGCTATATAAACATTCTAACAGCATTATTTTGGGGGGAGTGGATAAAATAATAGAAAATGTTCTCTCTCTACTCATCTGTGCTGTTTATATATTTTCAGCATGAACATGAGTTACTTTAATAATCAGAAAAATCAATAAAGGTAGTTACATTTTAGGAAAAAAAAATCCTGTCCATCATAACCACTCATTCAAGCTTATAAAAATACAAGTATCATACTGCAATCTAGTTTTGCGAGGTGCTGCCATTGGAGAAACTGGGTAAAAGGTATCATACTGTATTATTTCTTACAACTCCATGTGAATCTAAAATTATCTCAGTAAAAACTTCGAAAGAAAAAGAAGGTGACGGCCGGGCGCACTGTCTCACGCCTGTAATCCCAGCACTTTGGGAGGCCGAGGCGGGCGGATCACGAGGTCAGGAGATTGAGACCATCCTGGCTAACATGGTGAAACCCTGTCTCTACTAAAAACACAAAAAATTAGCTGGGCGTGGTGGTGGGCGCCTGTAACCCCAGCTACTCAGGAGGCTGAGGCAGGAGAATGGTGTGAACCCATGAGGCAGAGGTTGCAGTGAGCTGAGATCGTGCCACTGCACTCCAGCCTGGAGGACAGTGCAAGAATCTATCTTTAAAAAAAAAAAAAAAGAAAGAAAAAGAAGGTCCCTCATCACCCCGCGCCCCTCCCCGCCCAAAATAAAAACAAAAATCAAGTGCCCTAAATGCAATGTGGTATAATCCTGGAGTGGATACACAAACAGAAAAAGGACATTCTTGGGAAAACTGGTAAAATCAGAATAAAGCCTGGAGTTTAGTTACTAGCAATGTACTAATGTTAATTTCTTAGTTTCAATAAATGTATCATGGTAAATAAGGCATTAATATTGGAAGAAACTGGGTGAAAGGTGTATGGGAACCCTGTACTACCTTTATGATTTTTCTGTAACACTAACATTATCCTAAAATTAAAAGTTTATTTTAAAAAATACAAGTGCTGGGTCCCAACGCACACCCATTTATTCTGCATCTCCATATATTTCTAAAAAGCTTTTGATGCACGGCCTGAGTTAAGAACCACTGCACTATCAGACCACCATTTTAGGAACTTTATTTCCTTCAGAATCATCAAAAAATCTAGACAATGAAGAAAGCAAAAAAAATTTTTTTTTTTGAGACGGAGTCTCGCTCTGTCACCCAGGCTGGAGTGCAGTGGCTTGATCTCGGCTCCCTGCAAGCTCCGCCTCCCGGGTTCATGCCATTCTCCTGCCTCAGCCTCCTGAGTAGCTGGGACTACAGGCACCCGCCACCACGCCCGGCTAGTTTTTTTGTATTTTTAGTACAGACGGGGTTTCACTCTGTTAGCCAGGATGGTCTCAATCTCCTGACCTTGTGATCCGCCTGCCTCAGCCTCCCAAAGTGCTGGGATTATAGGCGGGAGCCACTGCACCCGGCCCAAGAAAGCAAAATTTTAAAATTCAGATTATTTTTCTTAATAATACAGATTAACCTTGTTACAACAAATACCACTAGAAAGGAGGTCATTTTATAAAACATTTCATGGCTAGGCATTATTTGATGTTTTCTCTTTGTCCTCATAAGGACAATAAAAATGAGGTTTGCATCAAACTGTGGTTCCACTCACCAGGTGGTAGAGGCTTCTTATCCGCATCAAACACTAGTAAGTCTTGCTGTCCTTCCCTGAACTCAACATGGAGAATGTCACTAAGAGCTCCAACAAGTTCTGTCACATTTAAGAAGCCTAATTTTTTTGGTGATAGTTGCTCTTTAAAAATTACCTGTCACAAGAAAATAGAAATTACATGAAACAGCATTAGATAACAGATATATAACATATATAGTTGTCCTTGGACAACCAAACTAAATCTTAAAGGGTCAATGAACTCAAGTATCACAGAGTAAGGGCTCACTTCCATACCAGTATAAAACAAACCAAGTGACCAATAATCCCTTACCATAAAACTTCTAGGTCAATGTCAAGTTCCTTTTAAAGCATGTGGTAAACTAAAGTAAAAGTTAGGGTGGGCGCTTTTCACTTCTCATTTTTAACAATGTCTGAATATAAAGCAAAAGTGTTTTAAAAAAACAAGAGGAGAATGCACAAATTACAACAGTTGTAATAAAACTATTGGTATTTCTCTATTTTCCAATAAAGATAATATTCAATATCACTTCTGACATGTACAGAAATTATTTTTTAAAAATATTTCCTTAAATTTTGTTTATTATTTCACCTTAGAAGTTGGAATAAAGGCCAGGTGCGGTGGCTCACGCCTGTAATTCCAGCACTTTGGGAGGCCGAGGCAGGTGGATCACGAGGTCAGGAGATCGAGACCATCCTGGCTAACACGGTGAAACCCCATCTCTACTAACAATACAAAAAATTAGCCGGGCGTGGTGATGGGCACCTGTAGTCCCAGCTACTCGTGAGGCTGAGGCCGGAGAATGGCATGAACCCAGGAGGTGGAGCTTGCAGTGAGCCAAGATCGCATCACTGCATTCCAGCGTGGGTGACAGGGCAAGACTCCGTCTCAAAAAAAAAAAAAAAAAAAGAAGTTGGAATAAATGAGCAGCTATCTATCAGTGTATTTCCCATAGCATACAGTTTGATTTTCTTTAGAAAAGAAGAAAACTCACACCAAATGAAGACAGAAGACAATATATATGGGATAGACACATAAAATACATTCCTTAAACAGAAAACATTTCATATATCTTAAAAGGACCGTCTATTACCAGTTATTTATTCCATAGTCAAAAGCATCACCGACATTGTTTTAGTTTCACTCATTTATATTAACTGTATCTTACAAAAATTCTTAAAACATTAAAAAAAAACTAATCCAAAGGGTTAAAAGTGAAATGTTCTCCCAAAGCTGCCTTCAGTCTTCATATTTTGCATCTATTGTAGGTATTATTCTAAGAAAGACAATAAATATGTTGCATTTATTGTATGTATTATCCTAAGATAATAAATTGGCTTATTTCTGAGCCTAAAAAACAAAACCTGCTACATCTGACTTTTGTTGTTGAGTGACTTCTATCTTCATTCTTTACATGCATTTTATCCTGAAAAACTCAATTAGTGTATTTTTCCCTTTTTAATCTATTGTGCAAATTATCTTTTTAATACTAATGTTAATGCTTTCAGTGGAAGACCTTCTGATATGTATTCTCATCTTGGCTCTTCAGGTAGTCTCCCATTTGAATTTTAATACATTATTCTCAATCCTTTTGGTTTTTAAAGTGAATAAGCTTCAGTTTCCTCAATTTATGTTGTGAATTTATTTTTGAGTTTTATATTGGGTTGTTATCTGCTAAATTCGTCATGAAAATGTAAGCTGCCATCTTCCAGCTTTCTCCTTGCACCAAGAGAAACACGCAGATGAGAACACAGTGCTCATCTGGATTTCTCAATCACTTTGACTTGACAGCTCTTATTCAGAAATGACATTTTCCTGTGACATTTTCCTGAGCACTGTGTTCTCATCTGCTTGTTTCTCTTGGTGCAGAGGAGAAAGCGAATTTATCTGTATTTTGAGCCCTCAGAAATAATGCCACATATCTACAACCATCTGATCTTTGACAAACCTGACAAAAACAAGCAATGGGGAAAGGATTCCCTATTTAATAAATGGTGCTGGGAAAACTGGCTAGCCATATGTAGAAAGATGAAACTGGATCCCTTCCTTACACTTTATACAAAAATTAATTCAAGATGGATTAAAGACTTGCATGTTAGACCTAAAACCATAAAAACCCTAGAAGAAAATCTAGGCAATACCATTCAGGACATAGGCATGGGCAAGGACTTCATGTCTAAAACACCAAAAGCAATGGCAACAAAACCAAAATTGACGAATGGGATCTAATTAAACTAAAGAGCTTCTGCACAGCAAAAGAAACTACCATCAGAGTGAACAGGCAATCTACAGAATGGGAGAAAATTTTTGCAACCTACTCATCTGACAAAGGGCTAATATCCAGAATCTACAGTGAACTCAAATTTACAAGAAAAAAACAAACCCATCAAAAAGTGGGTGAAGGATATGAACAGACGCTTCTCAAAAGAAGACATTTATGCAGCCAAAAAAACACATGAAAAAATGCTCATCATCACTGGCCATCAGAGAAATGCAAATCAAAACCACAATGAGATACCATCTCACACCAGTTAGAATGGCTATCATTAAAAAGTCAGGAAACAACAGGTGCTGGAGAGGATGGGGAGAAACAGGAACACTTTTACACTGTTGGTGGGACTGTAAACTAGTTCAACCATTGTGGAAGTCAGTGTGGCGATTTCTCAGGGATCTAGAACTAGAAATACCATTTGACCCAGCCATCCCATTACTGGGTATATACCCAAAGGATTATAAATCATGCTGCTATAAAGACACATGCACACATATGTTTACTGCGGCACTATTCACAATAGCAAAGACTTGGAACCAACCCAAATGTCCAACAACGATAGACTGGATTAAGAAAATGTGGCACATATACACCATGGAATACTATGCAGCCATAAAAAATGATGAGTTCATGTCGTTTGTAGGGACATGGATGAAACTGGAAATCATCATTCTCAGCAAACTATCACAAGGACAAAAAACCAAACGCCACATGTTCTCACTCATAGGTGGGAATTGAACAATGAGAACACATGGACACAGGAAGGGGAACATCACACTCTGGGGACTGTTGTGGGGTGGGGGGAGGGGGGAGGGATAGTACTAGGAGATATACCTAATGCTAAATGACGAGTTAATGGGTGCAGCACACCAACATGGTACAGGTATACACATGCAACAAGCCTGCACATTGTGCACATGTATCCTAAAACTTAAAGTATAATAATAATAAAATAAAATAAAAGAATTTATCTGTATTTTGGTGAACTGTAATGATGCTGAGTGATCTGATTATTAAAAGGCAGGATGTGAGTTTAATCAGGAACTTTTTAAAAAATAAACACTTCAGCTTCCTTCCCTCTCCCCTCCCCTCCCCTCTTCTTTTCTTCTCTCTGTGGCCCAGACTGGAATGTAGTCGGCTCGCTGCAGACTCCCTGCCTCCGGCTCCCGTGATTCTCCTGCCCCAGCCTGCGGGCTGCCTGGGATTGCCGGCGCGCGCCACCACCGCTGCCTGCTTTTTCTCCTTTGGCTGGAGGCGCGGTTTCGCCATGTTGGCCAGGCTGGTCTCCAGCTCCTGACCCCGAGTGCTCTGCCCACCTCGGCCTCCCGAGGTGCTGGGACTGCAGACGGAGTCTCGCTCACTAGGTGCTCGGTGTTGCCGGGCCGGAGTGCGGTGGCAGGGTCTTGGCTCGCTGCAGCCTCCGCCTCCCAGCCGCCTGCCTTGGCCTCCCAGGGTGCTGGGATTGCAGCCCCTGCCCGGCCGCCGCCCCGTCTGGGAGGTGGGGAGCGTCTCTGCCTGGCCGCCCATTGTCTGGGATGTGAGGAGCGCCTCTGCCCAGCCGCCCCGTCTGGGAGGTGAGGAGCTCCTCTGCCCAGCTGCCACCCCGTCTAAGAAGTGAGGAGCGTCTCTGCCCGGCCGCCCATCGTCTGGGATGTGAGGAGCGCCTCTGCCCAGCCGCCCATCGTCTGGGATGTGAGGAGCGTCTCTACCCAGCTGCCACCCCGTCTGGGAAGTGAGGAGCGCCTCTGCCTGGCCGCCCCGTCTGGGAAGAAGTGAGGAGTGCCTCTGCCCGGCCGCCCTGTCTGGGAAGAAGTGAGGAGCACCTCTGCCAGGCCGCCCATCGTCTGGGAAGTGAGGAGCGCCTCTGCCCGGCCGCCCCATCTGGGAAGTGAGGGGCCACCCATCATCTGGGAAGTGAGGAGCGCCTCTGCCCGGCCACCCATCATCTGGGAAGTGAGGAACGCCTCTGCCCGGCCACCCATCGTCTGGGAAGTGAGGAGCGCCTCTGCCCAGCCACCCATCGTCTGGGAAGTGAGGAGCGCCTCTGCCCGGCCACCCATCGTCTGGGAAGTGAGGAGCGCCTCTGCCCGGCCACCCATCATCTGGGAAGTGAGGAGCGCCTCTGCCCGGCCACCCATCATCTGGGAAGTGAGGAGCGCCTCTGCCAGGCCTCCCCGTCTGGGAAGTGAGGAGCGCCTCTGCCCGGCCACCCATCGTCTGGGAAGAAGTGAGGAGCGCCTCTGCCCGGCCGCCCATCGTCTGGGAAGAAGTGAGGAGCGCCTCTGCCCGGCCGCCCATCATCTGGGAAGTGAGGAGCGCCTCTGCCCGGCCGCCCCGTCTGGGAAGAAGTGAGGAGCACCTCTGCCCGGCCGCCCCGTCTGGGAAGTGAGGAGCACCTCTGCCCGGCCGCCCCGTCTGGGAAGAAGTGAGGAGCACCTCTGCCCGGCCACCCCGTCTGGGAAGTGAGGAGTGCCTCTGCCCGGCCACCCCATCTGGGAAGAAGTGAGGAGCGCCTCTGCCCGGCCACCCCGTCTGGGAAGTGAGGAGCGCCTCTGCCCGGCCACCCCATCTGGGAAGAAGTGAGGAGCACCTCTGCCCGGCCACCCCGTCTGGGAAGTGAGGAGTGCCTCTGCCCGGCCACCCCGTCTGGGAAGTGAGGAGCGCGTCTGCCCGGCCGCCCCGTCTGGGAAGTGAGGAGCGCGTCTGCCCGGCCGCCCCGTCTGGGAAGTGAGGAGCGCCTCTGCCCGGCCGCCCCATCTGGGAAGAAGTGAGGAGCGCCTCTGCCCGGCCGCCCCGTCTGGGAAAAAGTGAGGAGCGCCTCTGCCCGGCTGCCCCATCTGGCAAGAAGTGAAGAGAGTCTCTGCCCAGCTGCCCCGTCTGGGAAGTGAGGAGCGCCTCTGCCCAGCTGCCCCGTCTGGGATGTGGGGAGCACCTCTGCCCGACCGTCCTGTCTGGGAGGTCTACCACGGAGGCCAGAAGCAATGTGGGGGCTGGACGTGGTGGCTCACGCCTGTAGTCCCAGCACTCTGGGAGGCCGAGGCGGGTTGATCACTTCAGGCTAGGAGTTCGAGACCAGCCTGGCCAACATGGCGAAACATATGAAAAATACAACAGACAAACCAACCAACCAACCCAGCAACAACAAAACAGGTCTACCCTGGAGTCATACTCTAATTTTTTCTATTTTCCTCCCTTTCTGATCCTTTATCCCACTTTCTTTTTCTTCCTCTTCCTTCTCCTTCTTCTTTGTCAAATAGAGGATTGAGTTATTATCATTGATCCATACAAAGTCCTTCTCTCATTTATTTTCTTTAATTCCCACTCCCCGTTTCTATTCCCCGTCTTCCCATGTGCAACCTTCCTAATATGTTTGATACGCATCTTTTTGTTTGTATGTATTTTTAGAAAATGTTTGTTTTGTGTGCAAAAAAATTAATTAAAAAAAGAGATCTACAAAGAAAAAAATAATAAAGTATTAGCATTAAAAAAATAAACACTTCAGTTAAATTGGCAAAAACAACAACAACAACAACAACAACAAAATTCCTCAGTCACCTAGCAATCACTTCCCTGGAAGTAACCATTATTGCCAGTTCCTTGTTAAAATGTTCCAGAAATTATCAAAACTCAAACATGATTCAACATAATAGATTACATATACTACGTACATCTTGCTTTTTTCAATTATTATCTCAGTACATGAAACACAGTTGAGTTTTGCTAGCTGATCCTGAGACTCAGTTTCTTTTAAAAGGTTAGTCAATTTACTAATATGTCAGATATATTTTATCCTAATTCCTTTGTTATGCTTTCTGCTTTATTGGCTCCCAACTATGAGCAATGAAGAAACTGATGGGCGGGGAAAAGTGGCTCATGTCTGTTATCCCAGCACTTTGGGAGGCTGAGGCAGGAGGGACTGCTTGAGGCCAGGAGTTAGAGACCAGCCTGGACAATATAATGAGACTATGACTCTACAATTTTAAAAAAACTTAGCTGGGCATGGTGGCATGTGCCTGTAATGCCAGCTACTCGGGAGGCTGAGGCTGCAGTGAGCTATGATTGTACCACTGCACTCCAGCTTGGGCAACAGCAAGACCCTGTCTTAAAAAAAGTAAAAAAAAGAAAAGACAGAAAGAAATTGATATATTTCTACTCCCATCCTCCTTACTTTCCTTCCACCTTCAACGAAATTTTAATTATCCTTTTCTTAGAGTTTAGATTTATGCCTTCATATATGTGTATATATCCTGTTTACATGATTTTGTTTCCTCAAAGTCTGACAATCTTGTAGTACAAACACTTTATTTCCTGCAAATTAGCATAATGGATATCCCCACAGGCTTGATCAGATTTATGTTTGATCTCTTTGACAATACTATAAGTTATGATATGTTCTAAAAAGGGGCACATAATATCTGGTTGTCTCTTTTTTGGTGTTGTTAAGAGCCATTATTAGTCAATTCCTAGATCCATTACTTTGAGGGTTTTAATAGCAGCATTCTGTCCATTCCTTTTCATTATTTAGTTGGAACACTCTACAGATGTATGCTTTCCCTCCTGCTCTTTGCTTATCCAGCTGTATCAATTCATTTAGGAATGCCAAGATAAGTGATTGGCTCTCTTTATTTACCATTTTTAAAGAAAGTGAATTAGTTCCATCATCCTCTATGTTGAGTCATCAGTTTTTTTAGTATCATATAAACTCACAGAATATATTTGATAGGCTTCAAAATATTGCAATTATTATCCTTATTGTAGCCTGAAATAATTCTTCAAGTGAATTCCTAAGCTCTTCTAATGTGAACCTAATTTTTAATAGCTTCCTTGCTGGTCTGGTATGACAAGATGTTCCAAACTCAATTTATGTAACTAGCATATCCTTGTATACACAATTTGAATTATCTCCTAGTTATTCATTTGCTTTATATCAAATTATACAACAATGGTCTCAGAATACTACCACCAATATAATCAAAACAAAGTAATTTTGCATATGTTCACCCTTTCTTCTTCCACTATTTTGTGTAACTGTACTTTGTCTACATTAGCAGAGTACATTGCCACTAAATACTACATTCTCTCCCCCCAACCCTCATTTGATCTTAGTTGTATAAATGGCATTCACTTTCAGTCCTTTTATCAATGTCTCTCTGGTGTGATTTTGGTTTTCTGATGTTCATTCTCCAGTAGATTCCTCAGGAAGGGCTCATGGGAACAAGAGTTCTTGAATTCTTGCATGGTGATAATAGCTTGTCTGGCTCTCTGCAATTGAAAGTCAGTTTTGCTAGCTAGAGAATCTTTGGCTCGTGTTTTGAGTATATAAAATAAGTCACTCCCTTTTCATTTAGCTTAAAACATTGCTGTGAAAATGTCTAATAATTTAACTTTTGTTTCCTTTATAAGTCACTTGCTGTTTTTGTTTAAATGCCCAGAAAATTTTTTTTTCTTTTAAGTCCAGAAATTTGATATTGGTCATTCTGAGTTGATATTGTCAGATATGCAGTGTGCTCTTCAAAACACATAGCCTCCATTTCAGTAAGGTTCACTTGAATTCTAGTTTTTAGGCTTCATTCTGTTTCCTTCTTTGGCTTTATTATTCATGTTGGCTCTTCTTTGCCTGTTTAATACCTGTCATTTTCTCTTGAATCATCTTTATCTCTCCTTTTTTTTCCCTAAGATTTTCTTATGTAAAATTTCAAACATAGAAAAAGTTGAAAGAACTGGATACTGAACTCTACCACTATAGAGTTGCTATGTCATCTATGTATCCAACCATCTACCAACCCATCTTATCTTTTATACACATTTCAAAGTGACCTGTAGACATCAGTAGCCTTTACCCTAAAATAGGCCAGCACGTACAGCATTAACTAGAAATCAGTATGTGTTCACTTTTAGGTAAAATTTACACACAGTGAAATGCACACAACTTAAGTTTACCAGTCAGTTAGCCCTGATAAATGCAGAACGGTGTAATCCAAACCCCTATTCAAGATACAGAACACTTCCATCACCTCAGAAAGTTCTCCCTTTCCCAGTCACTCCTAGAGACAAACTTTTTTTCCACCATAGATTATCTTTGGCTATTGTATTATTTAATATAAAAGACATTCTATAGTATGCTGCTGTGTGAGACTTAATTCCGCAGCAACTATTTTTCAGATTCATCCACACTGGTTCATGTATCAGCTATTTACTTCTTTTTAAGTGGAATAGTATTTTGTTGTACAAACATACCACAATCTCTTCATTCATTACCTTATTGATGAATAGTAGGCTTATTTCCAGTTTTGGGAGGATATAATGTATAAAGCTGTTATGAATACTATCATATAAGTCTTTGAGGATGCAGACTTTGAATAAATATCTGGGAGTATAATTCTGGGTCAAAGGATAAATATATACTTATAAGAAATTGTAAGAACATTTTCCACAGTAGTTGTGCCATTTTACACTTGCACCAAAAATGTGAGTTTATCATGTTTATCAGTCACTCATATCTGCATTTGTGAAGTTGGGCCATTTACAAAAAGAATTGTTTGGCTTTCTATTATGGAGCTATAGACTGGTCTTTATGTATTCTGAATATAAGTCCTTTGTTAGATGTATGATTGTAAATATTTCTTCCCAGTCTGTGGTCTGCCTATTCAATTTTAAATGGGGTCTCCTAAATAGAAGCTAATTTTGATGAAGTCTCATTATCAGTTTTAACTGATTACTGCTTCTGTGTCCTAAGAAAGCTTTGCCTGTCCAGGTCATTAATATATTTTAATTAATCTAGAAGTTTTAGAGCTTTGATTTTTTCATTTAGGTCTATGATACATCTTGAAATAATTTTTGTACATGGTGTCAGGTTGGGGTTGGGATTCTTTTTTTCGTATTCAGTTGTATCTTGCATTCAGTTGTTCCAGCATCATTTGTTGAAAATATTTTTTCAAACTCCTGGCTTTAAGTAATCTTTCCATATCAGCCTGCCAAAGTGCTGAGGTTACAGGCATGAGCCACCATGCCCAGAGCTGAAAATACTTTCTTATCCCTTTTGAATTCCTTTGGCACCTCTCTCAAAAATCACTTCAGTGTATATGGGTGGATCTCCTATGCATGCACTGTAAGGCCAAATTCATGGATTTGTTAGTATCTACAAATAGCCTGCAAGAATTATGATGGGGACTATATTGAATCTATACATTAATGTTATCATGTTCATATAATGTTATCAATAATGAGTCTTCTCACCCATGAGTATGTTATACCTCTCCATTTTTTTTTTATTTTTTTATTTTTTATTTTTGTTTGTTTTTATTATTATTATACTTTAGGTTTTAGGGTACATGTGCACAATGTGCAGGTTTGTTACATATGTATCCATGTGCCATGTTGATTTCCTGCACCCATTAACTCGTCATTTAGCATTAGGTATATCTCCTAATGCCGTCCCTCCCCCCTCCCCCAACCCCACAACAGTCCCTGGAGTGTGATGTTCCCCTTCCGTTCCCCTTCCTGTGTCCATGAGTTCTCATTGTTCAATTCCCACCTATGAGTGAGAACATGCGGTGTTTGGTTTTTTGTCCTTGCGATAGTTTACTGAGAATGATGTTTTCCGGTTTCATCCATGTCCCTACAAAGGACATGAACTCATCATTTTTTATGGCTGCATAGTATTCCATGGTGTATAAGTGCCACATTTTCTTAATCCAGTCTATCGTTGTTGGACATTTGGGTTGGTTCCAACTCTTTGCTATTGTGAATAGTGCCGCAATAAACATACGTGTGCATGTGTCTTTATAGCAGCATGATTTATAGTCCTTTGGGTATATACCCAGTAATGGGATGGCTGGGTCAAATGGTATTTGTAGTTCTACATCCCTGAGGAATTGCCACACTGACTTCCACAATGGTTGAACTAGATTACAGTCCCACCAACAGTGAAAAAGTGTTCCTATTTCTCCACATCCTCTCCAGCACCTGTTGTTTCCTGATTTTTTAATGATGGCCATTCTAACTGGTGTGAGATGGTATCTCACTGTGGTTTTGATTTGCATTTCTCTAATGGCCAGTGATGATGAGCATTTCTTCATGTGTTTTTTGGCTGCATAAATGTCTTCTTTTGAGAAGTGTCTGTTCATGTCCTTTGCCCACTTTTTGATGGGGTTGTTTTTTTCTTGTAAATTTGTTTGAGTTCATTGTAGATTCTGGATATTAGCCCTTTGTCAGATGAGTAGGTTGCAAAAATTTTCTCCCATTCTGTACGTTGCCTGTTCACTCTGATGGTAGTTTCTTTTGCTGTGCAGAAGCTCTTTAGTTTAATTAGATCCCATTTGTCAATTTTGGCTTTCGTTGCCATTGCTTTTGGTGTTTTAGACATGAAGTATACCTCTCCATTTATTAGTCTTCAACTTTTCAACAATATTTATTAGTTTTCGGTGTACATGATTTATGTTTCTTTTGTTAAACTTATTTCCAAGTAATTTGACAATATAATAAACAGAATTTAATTTCATTTTCCAATAGTTTGCTACTTACATATGAAAATACAATTGATTTCTGTATACTAACCTTGTATTTTGACCTAACAAATTAGTTCTAGTAGCTTCTTCATGGATTCCTTAGTATATTCTACATGAACAATCATGTTTTCTACAAATAAAGTTTTACTTTTTTTCTTTTAGGTCTTCATGCCTTTTATTTCCTTATTACACTGGTTAGAACTTGCAATACAATGTTGAATAGAAGCAGTATGACTGGATATACTTGCCTTGTTCCAGATTTTAAGGGGAAATTGTTCAGTGTTTCACCATTGAGTATGACAAGTATATTAATAGGTTTTCACAAATGCACTTTATCAGAATGAGGAATTTATTTTCTATTCCTAGTTTTCTGAGAGTTTTAATTGTGGATGGGTATTAAATTTTGGTAATTCTTTTTCTGCATCTACCAAAATAATCACATGGCTTTTCTTCCTTGTTATTCTATTAAAATGGTGAATTACCTTAATTCCTTTTGAAATGTTACTCCAACCTTGCATTCTTAGGATAAACCCCTCTTGTTCAGGAACTGCTGAATTCAATTTACTACTGTTTTGTAATAGACTTTTGTGTCCACGTTATGAGAAACATGTTCTAATTGGTTTTTTATAATGTCTATGTCAAGCTTCAGTAGCAGGACAATGTATTTATAGAATGAGTTGGGGAGGCCAGGTTGGTGGCTCATGCCTGTAATCTCGGCACTTTGGGAGGCTGAGATAGAAGGACTCTGAGTTAAACACCTGCCTGGGTAACACGGTGAGACACTGTCTCTAAAAAAAAAATTTTTTTTTAATTGGCTGGGTATGGCGCCACATGTCTGTAGTCCCAGCTACTCGGGAGGCTGAGGCAAGAGGATTACTTGAGCCCAGGAGTTCAAGGCCAGATCATGCCACTGTACTCCAGCCTGGGTGACAGAGACTCTCTCTTAAAACTAAAAAAAAAAAAAAAAAAAAAAAAAAATGAGTTGGAGAATATTCTCTGCTATTTTAAGAAACAATCTGTATATGATTAATATAATTTCTTCCTTAAATGTTTTACAGAATTCACCAGCAAAACCAATATACATCCTTTTCGGTCTTACTGTACCACTTCAAATAAAATATAAGAATCTTGCAACCCTATAGTTCCAGGTACTGCCCCTCCACTCATTATGTGGTAGTTTTCATATGCATTACATTTTCATGTTATAAACCCAATTATTTAATGCTGTAATTTTTGCTTTAAACAGTCATATATTTTAACTGATCAAAAAAGGCAGTCTTTCATACATGCCCAGATATTTACTACATCCTTTATTCAATCCTTCCTGAAGATTAAAGTTCCAATCTGGCATTATTTCCTTCAGCCTAAAGAACATTATTTAGCATTCTTATAGTACCAGTCTGCTTGCAATTCTGATTATCAAGAATGTCTATCTCATCATCTTCATTCTTGATATTATCACGGGATATAAAATATTGAGTTAACAGTACTTTTCTTTTGGGTACATTAAAGATGTCATTCCATTGTCTTCTAGGATTGCTTTAAGAGGTCAGCCATCATTTGTATCACTGTTCTGTATGAAGTGTGTTATTTTCAGTCTGGCTGCTTTCAGAATTTTCTACTTATATTTGGTTTTCTGCATTTTTACTATGATGTGCCTATGTGAGGTTTTCTCTGTATTACTTGTTTGGGGTTTTCTGGGCTTCTTAGATTTATAAACTTCTTTCACAAGATTTGGGAAATTTGGGCCATTATTTTTTCAAATATATTTCTGCTGTGCTTTCTTGGGTTCCAATTATATTAATAGATACATTAGGCTGTTTGGTTTTATTCCACAGGTCTCAGGTCACTCAAGTTCTGTTCTGTTTCTCTGTTCTTCAAACTGGATAATTTCTATTGATCTGTCTTGAAGTTTACTAAAGGTTTCTTCTGCCATTTCCAATTTGCTATTAGTGAATTTTTTACTTCAGATATTTTAAGTTATGAAAATCACTTGGTTTTTATAGTTTCTTTTTCTGCACTGAAATATCTTATCTCCTCATTTACTCTGAATACATATTCCTTTATATCCTTTAATATGGTTGTAAGAGTTACTTTAAAACCTTTTTTGCTAACTTCAATATCTGCATCATCTCAGAATTTCCATTGATCACCTTTTCTTTGTCAAGGGGTCGCATTTTCTTGTTTCTTACTATATCTAGTAATTTTGGTTTGTGTTCCAGGCATCATGATACATGTATTGTAGAGAATCTGGAATCTTTTATGCTCCTTTGGTGATTATTGTTTGATTCATTTTAAATTTGGCTGAACATAAACCCAAAATCTGCCACCCTGTGATGGCCAACAGCTGAAATATCTTCAGTTCTTTTAGCCTTAAAAGAACAGAGGCTGCTCTATGTCTGCCCCAAGCATGTGCAGTTAAAGGTCAGGCAGAGATCTGAGCAGAGCTTATGTGCCAGGCACTGTTCTAAGTGCCTTATTTTTAAGTCATTTAAACTTCACAAAACTCTATAAAGTAGGTATTATCTTGACCTAACATATTGTCTATAAGATAGCACACAGAATTATATACCTTAACCATTATGCTATACTATCTCACAATATCCATGTTTTTACCTATAAATATACTATAGTTTTCATGGCACAGTAGTTAAGAGTTAGGATTCTGAAGCCAGACTGCCCAGGTTAAAATCTTGGCTCCACCTATTACTGGATGTTTCATGCTTAGGCAAGTTACTTCTCTGTGCCTCTATTTGTTGTGAAAACAAAATGAACGTATGCCAATATGAAAGATGCTCTGGATAGAGCCTGGCACACAGTTAACATATGTATAGGACTTATCTTTTTAAAAACTGGATATATGGCATTAGCTGAATTATTCTGCAACTTGATTTTTTTTCACTCAACATTATGGTTTTAAAAATGATTCATGTTGCAGAGCAGATTTGTTTTATACTACTACATACAATTCCACTGTATAAATGTCAATCTCTATTCATTATCCTACTGAGGTCCATTTGTTTCTTATTTGTTCCTATGTTGTGCTGTGCACTTCTTTACATATCTTCATGTGTACATGTGCAAGAGTTTCTCTAGATTGCAAACGTAAAAGTGGAACTACTGGATCCCTGAGGGTGCATGCCTTCAACTTTACTTGATAATGCCAAAATGCTCCCTAAGAGCATTTTGTCCCACAAGCAGCGTATGAGGTATTCTGCTTCTCCACATTCCCACTGACATTTGGTATAATACTGTAAGACATTAATGGGATAATCTTTATTATAATAATAACAATAAGTGGTAAAAATATCCTTCCTATGCATAATCAAGTATTTGTTAAAGATCATATTCTCAAGTCTGATAATAAAGACACTAAAATGCAAAACAAAATGTTTCCGTTTTAGAGCATAGACCTGGAGAATCCAAGGAGTAGCCACAACATTTCCATCTATCACAAGAAATATAAGCCATAGGGGAACATCACGCTCCGGGGACTGTTGTGGGGTGGGGGGACGGGGGAGGGACAGCATTAGGAGATACACCTAATGCTAAATGACGAATTAATGGGTGCAGGAAATCAACATGGCACATGGATACATATGTAACAAACCTGCACATTGTGCACATGTACCCTAAAACCCTAAAGTATAATAAAAAAAAAAAAAAAAAAAAAAGAAATATAAGCCATAAAAAATTAGGGTTGGGGAAAAGCAAAACACTTACCTCATACTCTCCAAGCAGTTTAGAAATAAACAAACCCTCCGGGAACTTAGATACAACCTAATAAATAGAAAGTGAAATACAATATAGACACAACTGAAATGCTGAGTGACACAATATTAAAATAATATAAACAAATAACAACAAAGGCAAAAGTAACATTATTAAATGAATTTTAGTCATATTACATTGTTTTTTTTAAATGAGTTTCCAGTTTTAAAAAACATTAGAACAAAAAGAGACTGTGATTTCCAACATTTCCAGAGTTGAGAAATCATTATTACATGATACTGCAATACCACAGCTCTCCAGAAACTCCTGCACGTCTTTAAGCTCAGCTAACACATTTAGCTTCAGCTCACATAAAACATCCTACAGCACAGTTTCAAGCATTTTAATTGTTAGAAAAGAAATGCAATAAACACTAGAAAAAACTTTGGAAAATAAAGTTAAGCAAAAATAAAAGATCTGTTAACAGCATTACTGTCCATACATACATCAAAAATCTATTTAATATTAAAACAAGGTCAATATTTCTATAGCCAGCTTTTAAATATCATACCAAAGACATCTTTTCATGTCAGTAAAAACAGATAAACATTTTTACTGGCCACAGATTTTTCAAAATATTAAAGACACCTAAATTTATTTGATCTTCTTTTTTGTTTCTTATTTTTCATCCCAAATATTGTAATGATTATCCTCATGCTTGAGTTCTGCATACTAGTTCAATGATTTTTAGAATAATTTCCTAAAAATAGACTTACTCTATCCCAATAAAGTATAAAAATCTTTGTTTTCTAAATTTTTCCAGATATATTTTATACAAAATTCTAATTCAAGCTTCAGAAAAATATAAAGTAAAAATTATTTCAAAATCCTGTGACCCAGAGACAGCCATTGCTACATTTAGAGAAACACCCTTTCAGAAACCCCTTTATGTGTGCACATATGTTATTCATGATTTTATATGAAAGAACAATTCTAAACACACTATTCTATAAAACCTGTTTTTAAAGTCCAACAATATGTCAAGGAGAAACTTCCATGTAAACTAAGAGAAACATACATAAACTTTCTCATAAGCTACATGACATCCCTAGTTTGGAGAATATCCAATATTGATACATAACCAATCCTTTAAAATTAATTTTAAAACTAATTTTTCTCCAATTTTTGGTACCACAAAAAAATCATATTCACTCTTGTAATCTCTGCCTTTGGGAGGCTGAGGTGGGGGAATGCCTAATGCCAGGAGTTCAAGACAGGCCTGGGCAACAGAGCAATATCCTGTCTCTACAAATTTTTTTAATTAGCTGGGTGTGGTGGCATGCACCTGTAGTCCCAGCTACTCGGGAGGCTGATGTGAGAGGATTGCTTGAGCCCAGGAGTTGATGGTTGCAGTGAGCAATGATTGCACCACGGCATTCCAGCCTGGGTGACAAAGCAAGACCTTGTCTCTTAAAAAAAAAGTCATATTGAATGTCCTTTAACAAGTAATTATTGGACACTTGCTCAAGTGTCTAAACAAAAAAACAGGGCCTGAATGCATCAAGGTTTTTGCATCTCTCCTAGTGAAATCATGACAGTTGAAATGGAATAATATAAGACAGTACAAGCTGTAATAGCACCTTGATTACTCAAAGCAGGATTAACAGCTCCCACCAAAAATTTAAGTGTACATAACTCTTTGGCTCAATACATAACACCAAAGAGTTTTCACTTATTAGTAAGGTAAAAGAAATAAGACCAATGACATAAACAGGCAATCCACATAAAAAATATATGTGACTACTAAGCATATGAAAAGATGCTTAATGTAAAAATCAAGAGATAAACTAAAACAACGTGATTGGATAGTAACACCTGTCAGTGGGAGTATAAATCTGTTCAAGCATTTTAGAGGGCAATTTAGTAATATTTATAATCAAAACATAAGATGCCTCTGACTAGCAATTCCACTTCTAGAAAAATGTCCATGGACATTAACTGGAGAACTTTTTCCATAGCCAAAGATAAAAACACCAAAACTTTAATCAATCATGGATCTCTACGTGAAACAGGGTGCATCAATGTAATGGGATACCACACATTGGAACAATATTTAATGTACATTTATAAAATTGGTATTTGGAAAGATCTTGAACTGTTTGTCAACAGTGATTTACTGGGATGACGGGAAGAAGGAAAGGAAGAGAGAACTTATGGAAGAACTTATTTGCTAAATAGTTTGATGTTAAAAATTTTTAGGAGTATGTATTTTGTTTCTTTTTCTTATTCTAAAAGAATTGTCACTTAGTTTGCAGTATATTAAAGATTAGATGTAAATTAATACTTGCAGACAAACTCAACCACAAATGATATATAAATTTATAAACCAATTATTATTGTCTCCCAGAAACAGAAATTACTTACAAATTTTATCTTATGTTTTAGTTCTGAACTGATAGTTCCTCCAGGTCCAATTTGTGCAATAACTGATTTGAATGTGTTCTCCAGCTATGAAAAAAGAAAAAAAAGGTCACAGTCCCCTTGCCCAAAGAAAGTCAAAGGTAGATCTAAATAATATGTAAAGAAAAAATCTATAAAAGGAGACATATTGCAATTAAATAGACAAAATACTGTTCTTAAGAGGAACTGTAACATTTCATACCATACGAAATACACTTAGAGTAGATAGAATCATTATGAAACTAAATGCTGAGGAATTTTCTAGGCTAACTAACATTCTCTAACAATTATTCTAGAGTCTATTACTCAATCCCATACTCTTACCCAGAAAGAATTTTTGTTACTAATTTTCTCCTATTTATAAAAGTATTCCATGTTTATCGAAAACATACTTAATGAATGCCTAATGCAGGGAAGAGATGGGATGGTGGAATGTCCCTGGATGGTGGGACAACTGGCCCTAAAGGGCAGGAAGGAAAAGTTTTTCTGTTGTAATGGAAGCAAAGAGAGTGGGGGAAAAGGTAAGGGTACAAAGAAAGGCTCTGTAAATGTGGAGTCAGAAGGTACAGAGAGTTAAAATCTGATAGCTCCTGCATTCTCTGAGTTCAGAAGCAAGGCCCACTCCTGAAAGTAAAAGGAAAGAGGAGGGAGGTCAGACATTTGAGAAAGTAGAAAAAGTGGGAAAATAAAGTTAAGGAAATATTGGATGATAATCTAAACTTAGCAGGTAGGAAGTCAGGACAGGAGGAATCTGAGTTAAGACAGTAGAGTCTGAGGATTTTAGTAGAGAGAAGTCAGTGGCATATAGAGGCCCCACTAAAATAAAATGATCATGCATGGGAATAATTGAAAAGTAAGCTGGAAGGACAGGAGGATGTGATCGGAAAGTAGCAGGGAGAATATCCATTTAGCCAAGGTCCAGTGAACAGCCACAGCAGGAGAACTAAAGCGGAGTGAAAGATTGTGGAGTTATGTTCAATCAACACTAAAGTTGATAACTGAATGTAAAAAAAAAAAAAGTCACAAAGATATAAAGAAAAATACCAATTACCTAAAATCCTACCACCCAGACACAATCACTATTAATACTTTTTCCATCTAAACTGTTTCTTTTGGTCTTTCTTCTTACTCTTACTTGGCCTGACATTACTTACAAACTGTGTAACCTTTTAGGTTTCAGTTTCTTCACCCGAAAAATGAAGATAATCTCCATCTCTCACAAGGCTGATGAGAAAACTAAATGTGATGAGGCACGAAGAGTGCATAACTAATGCCTGGCACATGGTGTGAGCATGACCCTTGCCTGCTCCTCTGGCAAGCAGCGCTTACCATGGCAGGATTCTCCCTCTGGCACTGACTACTCTTCTTTTCATCCAATACCATTGGCACAGCATTCAGCAGAAGCCCCTCCAAGTTTTGGCGAGTGCATGGCTCCCTATCAAGCTTCTGAGGGTTTTCCCCTATTTTCACATTTTCTTGGGCATTTCCATGGGTCTGGGAAGGAGAGGATTAGACACCTATGATTATATCATTAGCTTTAACAAAAGGTACCTAGCCCTTAGTCTTAGATTCTTTACATTTCTGCTGTAGTTGCCATGAGATAATTTCCTAAAGCTCTCCCAGTGAACAGTAAGATAATCTTTCTAAAGATAACTGATCTTTCCATCCGAAGGTTCTTGCCATTTGCAGATTCAATAACAATAACGTATTAAGTTATCACTGTGCTAGGTGTTTCAGGGACAAAAAAAGATTACCTTTGACGGTGTAATTCCTCTCAGGGCACTTACAATTAAGTAGGGAAGTGAGATCAACGCATAAACATCTATAACCTAAGGCTGTAAGTGCCAGAAGGCTTCCTTTTATAAGGACCTTGCAGGATGGAGTGAATTCTGCAGACACACATGGTAGAGAGAACATTGAAGGTAGAAGGAACTTCATAAAGAAAACTGAATAAAATCGTTTGCCTAAGGCATTAGGGAAATAGTGAAAGAAAAACTAGAAAGGTGGATTAATGTCCCATTACAGAATACCTTAACTGCCAAGCTAAAGAGTTTTTCTTGGTTATACAGGCAAAAACAGAGATACTGATACTAGAGATTTTTAGCAAGGGAGACAGATTATCAGAACTGTAATCTGGCAACAGAAGATTAGATTGGATGGGTGGACAACCAGTT
Source organism: Symphalangus syndactylus (assembly GCF_028878055.3). Taxonomy (NCBI): domain Eukaryota; kingdom Metazoa; phylum Chordata; class Mammalia; order Primates; family Hylobatidae; genus Symphalangus; species Symphalangus syndactylus. The sequence goes on along the minus strand of NC_072441.2, from coordinate 124,420,737 downwards.
AGGAAACCACTGCAACTCTCTAGGCAAGAGTTTTAACTGGGTGCTGGGAGAGAATAGAAAAAGAAGGGATATGACAAAGGTGGAATCCATAGAAAGTAGGAAAGACAATGAAGAGGAAGGAATCGCTGATTCTACAGGGATGAATGATGAGACCAGAGAAACTGCCTCAAGGACCTCAAGTTCTATGTAGGAAACAAAAGTACCATGGAACAGAGAGGTAGGCTTTTGTTGTTTTTTAATCAATTATAAAATTTGGAAAACTGGGAGGTAAATGGCAGGACGGTGATTACAGACTTGATGTGTCTCTCTGGATCATGGCTTATGACAAAGGTCGGCAAATTATGGCCTCTTTTTGTGCTTCCCATAAGCTAAGAATGGTTATATTTTTAAATGGCTGTGGGAAAAGGTACTATTTGTGACATGTGAAAATTATATGAAATTCAAATTTCAGTGTCCATAGTTTTATTAGAACACAGCCATATTCACTCATTCACATATTGCCTATGGCTGCTCTTGTGCTATAAGGACAGTGTTTAGTAGATGCAGAGAACATTTAGCCTGCAAAGCCTCAAATATTTACAATGTAATCTGTTAGAGAACATATTTGCCAATCTGGGGTTTAAGATAGCAAAATGGTGAGCTTTTAGCTAGGAATAGAATGCTTCTGAAAACAGTAAAAAAAAAAAAAAAAATTACCTCAAGCAAAATGTCTAAATTAAGGTGACTTTAAACTGAATGCAGTGGAGATTTTTTAAAGCCCAGGAAAAGTTGGGGATATCTATAATTATAGAGGGCAGAAGTTATAATGTGGAAGGGAAAAGTAAGATTGGGAGGTAATCAGTGATTTCAACGCTTTTAGTGTCAGATGCCTATACATCAAACATGAAGAATGGGATAGAACTAGAAAATGAAGATGGAAAGTGACAAAATATGCTATATTCAGATAGGAGCTTATAGGACCACAGAAGAGAAAGAGCTTTCAATCAAAAAGATACACTCTTCAGAAAAATGAATCAAAACATGAATAGGCAATAAAATAGAAGACTAAGTAGCAAATTAAAGCATAAAGCTCAACCTCAAATAAATACACATTAACAGAGACAGTTATTTGCCCATCAAATTATAAAATTTTAAAAATACCCACTTATTCATTCAACAAATAGGTATTGAGATCACACTATGTGCTTTACATCGTATTAAGTGCTGGATATACAGAGGTAAATAAACTAGATATGGTCCCTGTCCTCATGGAACTTGCAGAGATAGACCTGAATCGATCATACATATATATATGTAATTACAATTATTATAATGAAAAAACCCAGAGTCCACATGATCTTACTTATATGGGAAGTGCATAAAAGTCAAACTTGTAGGCACAGAGTAAAATTGTGGTTACCAGACACTAAGGGGTGGGAGGATTGAGAAGACATTGGCCAAAGGACACAAAATTTCAGTTAGGAGGAGTAAGTTCAAAAGAACTATTGTGTATCATGTTGACTACACTTAACAATATATTGTGTATTTGAAAATTAAGAGTAAATTTTAAGTGTTCTCATCACAAAAAAATGACAAGTATGTGAGGTAATACATGTCAAACAGCTTGATTTAGCCATCCCACAATGTATACATACATCAAAACATCAAGTTGTGCACCATATATAAAATTTTTACTCGTCAATTAAAAATCTTTTTAAATCCCCCCTCCCACGAGTGTCATGAAAGGATAATATGCCTGAAGGTATCAGAAAGGAAATGCAGGTGGGTGGGGAGGGATCGCTGAAGGAAACTCCATTTGTACTGAGTACCAGCAAAGGTACAAGGAAAGGACCACACACAATCTACGCGAGTATCAACTGAAACAATTCTTATGGATGACAATCTAGCCACATACAGGATAAGCCATAAAAATAAACATTCCTTTCAATCAATGATGGCTCTTCTAGAAATTTATCCTGTGGAGTAACAGATGTGTGCATACTTGAGCAAGATTTTCAGCATAAGGTTATTTTTAATAGCAAAAACTGAAAATAGAGCAAATGCCCAACTTAGGCTGCAAGTTAAATTATGGCACATTCATACCATCATTTAAAATTATGGCACATTCATACCATCATTTAAAATCATGGCACACTGATACCATCATTTAAAATTATGTTGCATTAGAATATTTAGTAATGTGGCACATTCGCAATGCATAAGAGGAAAAAAAGCAGGTCACAAACTAAGAACCAGAATGATTTTAATTTTTTAAGTCAAATTTTCACGTGATAAGAGTACACAGGTGATCTTTATTTTCTTTTTGCTTTTCTGTATTTCAAGTTTTCTGTAATCAATCTATATTACTTTTGTAATAAAAAAATTTAAAAACAGACACCTAGATAATTTAGAAACATTATCTAATGATGAAAGCATTTTGGAAAGAGGATGCACGCGGCTAAAAGCAGAAAGAAACAGAAGTTACATCTCAGATGAATATATTTCAGACCTTTTGGCCATATGGGAAAACATTAATACATTTCTTACAAAGATCACAAAACTGGCACAGAAACATACAGCATCAATGCTTTCAGCTGCTTAAGTATTTGTTAGGTATATGCTATAGTACAGATGTATCCCTCTCTACCTCCCACTCCCCAAATCCCTAAGTTGAAATCCTAAATCCCAAGGTGATAGTATTAGGAGGTGGAGCCTTTGGGAGCTGATTAGATCACGAGGGAAAGGCCCCCATGAATGGGATTAGTGCCCTTATTAGAGAGGCCTTGGAGAGATCCCTTGCCCCTTTTGCATTGTGAGGACACAATGAAAGACCTCTATCTATGAATGAGGAAGAAGGCTCTCACTGGACACCTTATATGCCAGAGTCATGATCTTTGACTTCAAGATGTTGAAAAATCCAAGCCTCCAAGAATGTTGAAAAATAATGTTTGTTGTTTACAAGCCACCCAGTTTGCGGTAGCTTGTTATAGCAGCCAGAACTAAGACCCTATAAATAGGATTATGTAGGGTTTGACTTATTTGACTAAAAGCCAGGTAGTATGGAATTTGATTTGCCATACTAAATACTTCATCTGAACTTGTGGGAAAACAGCTACAGAAAAGCTACTCTAAGTTGGCCAGAGAACATAACCCCCAGAGAACTGCATTAATTAACCCACTGAATAGCTCCTTCTGATAATTGTTAACATATCCAATTATTTATCAAAGATACTCTTGAACTACAGTTGAATCAGGTTATCAGGTGAAATAAAATGTTTCACCTCTTATATGTAATGCCAAGCAAAGCATCTAATTCATGTAAAAACTGTCAATTGTTTAGATGCAAATTAAAAGTCTTCAAACTAAGACCACCCTGATTTCATTTAGATGAGAAGATATTTCTTTATAAGTCCAAGTTTATCTACCTTAATCTCATGGTGAATGTTACAATAAGGTCTTGAATCTGTAAGACAGAGTGGGCATGGAACAGGTAGAATGGGGTCCTCTTTTTTTTTTTTTTTTTTGAGACAAAGTCTCACTCTGTCGCCCAGGCTGCAGTGCAGTGGCGCAGTCTTGGCTCACTGCAACCTCTGCCTCCTGGGTTCAAGAGATTCTCCTACCTCAGCCTCCTGAGTAGTTGGGACTACAGGCACATGCCACCACACCCCAGCTAATTCTTGTATTTTTAGTAGACATGGGGTTTCACCATGTTGGCCAGGCTGGTCTTGAACTCCTGACCTCAAGTGATCCACACAGCTCCGCCTCCCAAAGTGCTGGGATTACAGGCATGAGCCACTGCACCTGGCAGGATGATGTACTCTTAAATGGTATTAAGGCTAGAGATCCTAGAAATGCCAGATCTCTGTTCCTTGACAAATTGCTACTCTTAAAGGTAAATACCTATTAATGGAAAGCAACGTAATCTGTGGTCTAGAACTACACACAATGCAGAAAATTCTGATGACCTGGGCTGGACACAGCATCTGAGGCTTTACCCACTAGAAAATACAGCTAAATCCATATGCTATTCACCCATTAAAATGTTCATTTCTACTCTAAATTCCCTCTCAAGAAGTCAAAATAAAGAAAATTGAACGCCTTTCAAAAGAGGCCTTAAACTGTTCTAACAAATTGCTTTGTGAAATAAAGCAATGGGCAGGGGTGGGATACAAATGGCCAAGCCAGCCTGTTTCTCTTGCAAGAGGAAAGTGAAGACATTCTGATCCTCATTTTAGAAAGGAAAAACTTTTTTTTCATTTTAATAATATTTTCTTGTGACAGAAATGATGCATGTTCACTTTGGAAGAACAAAAGACACAGATGATCAAAAAGAAAAAAGTTTACACTTTAATTTTGTTATATATTTTTCTACACACATAAAAACACAAACTTGTAGAGTTTTGAGAGTATACCTAGCAAACTAGTAGATCTACAGTTTTGAAGAAATGGAAAGTCGCACTTTTTGTAAATAGGATTATGTGAGGTCTGATAATTTTGTAGTGTTTGTCCTACCATAAATTAAAATACATAGTTTAGGAATTAGAGCCCACACCCCCTCTCAGAACAAGATTTAAATTGTTCTGGTGGCAAAAACTTCAACTGGAAGTAAAATGTGGTTATTAGGCTGCATCTATGAGGAATTATTAGAGCTGCAAAACTCAGGATGAAACTCAAAGAAAAGACAGAAGAAAGTGTATCTGCATCTCTCTCACTCCTCAACTTGGAGCCATGCCATGAGCAAATGTCCTCAACTCTGCATTCGTTATTGCCTGGCTCTCACAGTTAAAAGGTAGAGTCTTCCTGCTAAATTCTATAGAGTAGAAAGTTTCTGAAAAAAGAAATATACATTATAATTAATTTTTTCTGGAACTTTTAGTCAGCACAATAAATTTAGAAAATGGAAATAAGAACTTTAAATATTGAAAATGGCACAGCAAATCTACTGTTCATAAATGGTAGGGTAGTCTACTTGGAAAACCTATGGGAAAACTATTGAAACAACCAAGTTTGCTAACATAGTTTCAAAATAATATTTAATAGTCAATTTCTTTCTTTCTGAACCATGAACACTTAGAATTCCAGTCTTAATGGCAAAAACCGTATCACAACTAGCCAGGCATGATGGCTCACACCTATAATCCCAGCACTTTGGGAAGCCGAGGCAGACATTCAAGGTCAGGAATTCGAGACCAACCTGGCCATCACGATGAAACCCCATCTCTACCAAAAAATACCAAAATTAGCCAGGTATGGTGGCACACCCCTGTAATTCCAGCTACTTGGGTGGCTGAGGCGGGAGAATCGCTTGAACCCAGGAGGTTGCAGTGAGTCGAGATCATACTACTGCATTCCAGTCTGGGTGACAGAGCAAGGCTCCATCAAAAAAAAAAAAAAAAAGTATCACAACATATAATATCTAAGAATACAATTTCGAGAAATGTGCCAAACTCTAATGAAGAAAACTACATATCTGCAATGAAAGGCATAAGATTAATACTTGAATAAATACAGAACTACAACATGTTAATGAATGAATACACTTAATGAAATGTATGAAGTCTCTTCAAAAATTTTAAACTTAATTCTAAGAAATCTCACTGAAATTTTAGAACTTACAAAAACAATTCTAAACTTTCAGGAAAAAACTAGAAAAAAAGTCTGAAAGGAGACTAACCAGGGGAGACTTGTCTTAAAAAACATTAAAATGAACTTAAAAGTAACTTAAAAGTAATAAAAATGGCTGATTAAAAAAAATCAACTTTGTCAGTAACCAAAAATCGATGTGAAACAATTAGACTCTATGTTTAGCTTTTTGATGAGAAAAAATTTTTGTACTTAACCATCTTTCAAGGATTGACATTTGAGTTAATAACCACACAGAATCCTAAGAGTTATATAATTAGAAAGTATGGAGAAAAAAGACACTACCACACTCTGAGTTGAAACATATATTGACACTTTTCTGGAGGTCAATTTAACAAAAGCCATTTTAAAAAATGAAGATTTTCTTTGATGAAAAGAATGAGAAGTAACTGAACAATTCATGATAATCTTCCTGAATTTCAAAGAAAAAGAATTTGACAAGCATGCAGTTAGTCAGCTTACCTACAAAGGAAGATAAGCAGGCTGGTTTCAGCCTTCTTTGGCACAGGAAATGTCAAAAGAAATCAAAATAATCTAAAAATAGGAAAATTACTACGAAAGCAACATAAATGAACACTTTCTTGGTAGTAAGACTATAACTCTTTTTAGGCTGAGTTTTCTGTATTAAGAATTACTTTCACCATTTAAAATAAAAGTTATAGCTCCCACTCTCCTGCCATAAATAACTAGAAAATTTGGAAAATGTATGAAACAACAATTTAGAGCTGTTGAATAACAATGCAGAACTGAGAGGTGAGCCTTGAACACACCCCTCCTACACCCTGCCCACCTTACAGTCTGGAGAGCTTTCAGGATACAGTGTAGGAAGAAGTAACAGAAACAGAGCCTGGCAGTCTACATGAATTGAGGAGACAGATTTTGAGATGATGAGGATGCTAAAATTTGCAGGATTGAGTATGGAAAACGAGGAGTGGCACAGAAATAGCTCTAGAGATCTGCAGAGGAACTCCCTTAAGTTTCTAGATGAGTACTGATCTGCGCGAGTGGAGAGAAGTTCTTTGAGGCTGGAGAAACAAACAAGAAGCAACAGGCTGAACAATACTCCAAGCTCAATAAGGCTAGGAACAGTGTTCCCACTAGACAGAGTAGGAGTACTTCGTAATACATTGAGTCAATCCTTAGAAAGGTAATGCTTCAGTGGTAGGGCTAAATTAGCCCTAGATTGAAGGCTGTTTTGGACCCACAGGTCTTGGTCTGCTCAGGGTGCCATAACAAAATACCATACGCTTGTAATCCCAGCACTTTGGGAGGCCGAGGCGGGTGGATCACAAGGTCAGGAGATTGAGACCACGGTGGAACCCCATCTCTACTAAAAATACAAAAAATTAGCCGGGAGTGGTGGCGGGCGCCTGTAGTCCCAGCTACTCGGAGAGGCTGAGGCAAGAGAATGGCGTGAACCCCGGGAGGCAGAGCTTGCAGTGAGCTGAGATTGCGCCACTGCACTCCAGCCTGGGCGACAGAGCCAGACTCTGTCTCAAAAAAAAAAAACGAAAAACAAAATACCATAGACTGGGTGGCTTAAATGACAGAATTTTTCTTACAGTTCTGGAGGCTGGGAAGTCCAAGATTAAGGCATAGGTTGAACATCACAAATCCAAAAATCTGAAATTTGAAATGCTCCCAAATCCCAGTCTTTCAATGCTAATACAATGCCACAAGTGGAAAATCCCATACCCGACTTTATGTGATGAGTCACAGTCAAAACACAGTCAAGATTTTGTTTCATGGACAAAATTATCTAAAATATTGTATAAAATTGCCTTCAGCTTATGTGTATAACGTATATATGAAACATACATGAATTTCATATTTAGACTGGGATCCCATCTCCAAGATATCTCATTATGTACATGCAAATATTCAGATAAGGGATACTCAACCAAGCATTTCAGATAAGGGATATTTGACCTGTACTACCCAATTTGGTTCCTGATGAGCACTCTCTTTCTGACTTGCAGATGACCACCTTCTTGCTGTGTACTTATATGGCCTTTTCTCAGGGTGTTCCCGTGGAGAGAGCAAACTCTCTAGTGTCTCTTCGTATAAGCTATTCATCCCATCATAAGGACCCCACCTTCATAACCTAATCTAACCTTAACTACTTCCTAAAGACCCCATCTCCTAATATCATCATATTGGAGGCTGGGGCTTAAATATATAAATATGGGGAGAACATAATTAAGTCTATAGTACCCACTCTAATACAGCTTAAAAGAAAAACTCAAAATGATCAAATTGAGTCAAAGTAACTTATATGTAAAGCCCAGCAATGAAATATTCACAATGGTCTAGCATCCAATCAAAAGTCACCAACCACGTGAAGTGGTAGAATATGATCATGTCAGGGAAAAAAAATCAATAGAAAAAAAATAGAAATGGCACAGATAATAAAACTAGACAAGCCCTCTAAAACAGTTATTACAAACCTTATACATATGCTATGTCCATAAAGAAATTATTAACATAATGAATAGAAGAAATAAGGATATTAAAAAGACCCATGTGGAATACCTGAAGATTAAAAATGCAACATCTGAATGAAAAATAATCTGGATGGAATTAGGTTACATTCTGGAGAAAAGATTAACCAGTTTGAAGACAGCAATTGAAACTATATAAAATGAAGCACACAGTGGGGAAAAAAGAGAATTGTAATGAAAGAAAAAGAGCGTTAGTGACCTGCAAGAAAATAACAAGCAATCTAAAATAGATGTGATTGTACTCCAAAAGAGGAAAGAAGAGAAAAATATTTGAAGACAAAATTTCCAGATTTCATGAAAATTATAAACCCACATACAAGAAGCTCAATGATATAAGAAGCTCAATGAATCCCAGGCAGAAAAAAATAAAGAAAAGTACGCCAAGGGATACTACAGTCAAACTGTGGAAAACCAAAGAGAAAATCCTGAAAGCATCAGAGGGAAAAACACATTATGTATAGAACAAAGTAAGAATTATTACAGACATTGTCAGAAACTATGAAGACAAAAAAATGGAATAACATCTCTGAAGCGCTAAAAGGGGGCAAAAACTATCAAACCAGATAGAATTCTATACCTGGAAAAATAATATTTCAAAATGAAAATGATAAATAGACCTTTTCAGATGAATAAAAGCTAAGACTATATACCACCAGCAGATTTATCTTAGAGGATATGTTAAAATTTTCCAAGCAGAAAGAAAATTATACTGGAGAGAAATTTAAACAGAAAGAATTGGAGAGCATCAGAAATAAGTGTAAGTAAACAAGTTTTTTTCATTTTTAATCTCTTAAAATTTGACTTATGTTTTTAATATTTTAGTATTAAAATAAATATTTCTATTTATCTTAAACATTTTCTAAGCAAAAATAACAATGTATTAAGAGGTATATAGCATGAGAACTAAAATGTATCACAGTAAGAGCACAAAGGATGGAGGAGGGGAAAATGTAAATGTACTGTCCTGAGGTTCTTACATTTTATATGAAATGCTGTAATATTATATGAAGGTCAATTGTGATAAGTTAAAAATATAGGTTGAAAACCCTAAGGCATCCACTAAAAATATAAAACTGAAAAATATAGATAATAAAAAAGATAAAGTGGAATCCTAAAAAAAATACTTAACCAGGTACAAGGCAAAGAGTGTTCCCTCCCACTGCTTTGCAACATCTTGCAGGAGTCCTAGCAAATGCAGTAAGTCAAGAAAATTAAGTGAAACAAACAGACTGGGAAGGAAGAAATAAAACTGTCCTTTATTCACAGATCACATCATCTATGTAGAAAATATCACAGAATTTTTTAAAAACTCCTGGAACTAATTAGCAATTATAGCAAGGTTGCAGGATGCAAAGTTAATGTACAAAAGTCAATCATTTTCCTATATTCCAGTAGTAAGTGAAATTTGAAATTTAAAAAATACTATTTACATTAGCACTCCCCCAAATATAATACTTAAGTATAAATCTAACAAAATATGTACAAGATCTGTATGAGGAATACTACAAAACTCTGATGAAAAATATCAAAGAAGAAATAAATAGAGAACTATTCCATGTTCATGGATAGAAAAACTCAATATTGTCCAGATGTTAGCTCTTCCCAACTTGATTTATAGATTCGATTCAATCCCAAACAAAATCTCAGCAAGTAATTTTGTGAACATCAACAAATTGATTCTGAAGTTTATATAGGAGGCAAAAGATCCAGAATAGCCAACAAAATATTGAAGAATAAAGCCAGAGGATTGACACTACCCAACTTCAAGACTTACTAAAAAAGCTACAGTAACCAAAATAGTGTGGTACTGGTGAAAGAACAAATAGACCAGTGGAACAGACTAGAGAACCTAGACATAGACTCACATAAATACAGTGAACTGATCTTTGATAAAGGAGCAAAAGCAACCAATGAATCAAACATAATCTTTTCACAAATGGTACTAGAATTGAACATCCACTTGCAAAAAAACCCACAAAAATGACCCCCCACACACATATCTAGACCTTACACCCTTCACAAACATTAACTTAAAATGGATCATAGACCTAAATGTAAAATTCAAAACTATAAAACTCCTTGAAGACAACATAAGATAACACTAGCTGACTTTGGATAAGGTGATGAGTTTCTAGAAACAACACCAAAGGCACAATACATGAAAGAAATAATTGATTGCCTGGTCTCAAGATTAAAAACTACTTCTCTGTAAGACAATGTCAAAAGATTGAGAAATAAGCCACAGATTAGAAGAAAATATTTGCAAGACACATCTGATAAAAGACTATTATTCAAAAAAACAAAACAAAACAAAACAAAGAACTCTCAAAACTCAGCAATAAGAAAAGAAACAATCCAATTTATTAAAAATGGGCAAAATACCTGAAGAGACCTCTCACTAAAGAAGATATGCCAGATGGCAAATAAGCATATGAAAAGATGTTCAACATCATGTCATTAGGGGATTTCAAATTAAAACAGCAATGAAATACCACTATACAGCTATTAGAATGGCCAAAATCTAAAACACTAGCAACACCAAATGCTGACCAGCAATGGGGAACAACAGAAACATTCACTCATCACTGGTGAGAATGCAAAATGGTACCACCACTTTGGAAGACAGTTTAGCAGTTTCCTATAAAAACAAACATATCTTTATCTGACAATTTAGCAACTGTACTCCTTGGTATTTACCCAAATGAATTGAAAACTGCTATCCACACAAAAAACCCGCACACATTTATACCAACTTTATAAGGAAACAAGCAAGACGTCCTTCAGTACAAGTGGATAAACTGTGGTACCAGACAATGGAATATTACTCAGTGCCAAAAAGAAATGCACTATCAAGCCATGAAAAGACATAAAGGAATCTTAAATGCATATTATTAAGTGAAAGAACCCAATCTGAAAGGCTACATGCTGTGTAAGTCCAACTATATGACTCTCTGGAAAAAGCAAAACTATGGTGACAGTAAAAAGATCAGTGGTTACCATAGGATTAAGGGACGAGACAGATGAATAGGCGCAAGCACAGAGGACTTTTAGGGGAGTGCAACTATTCAGTATGACACTACAATAGTGGATACATGCCATTACACATTTGTCAAAACCTGCAGAATGTACAACACCAAGAGCAAACCCTCCTACCCCCCATCTCCTCCTGAACAGGTGCTGGTATCCACAGCTGAGAGACCTCATTGTTGCACAATGAATGCAACAAATAGCAGGATTAATGCAATAGTACCTCACATCTCAAAACTAACATCGAATGCAAATGGCCTAAATACTCCACTTAAAAGACACAGGACTGCAGAATGGATAAGAATTCCACAACCAACTATCTGCTGCCTTCAGGAGACTCAGCTAACACATAAGGACTCACATAACTTAAAGTAAGGGGGTGGAAAAGGCATTTCATGCAAATGGACACCAAAAGCAAGCAAGGGTAGGTATTCTTATATCAGACAAAACAAACTTTAAAGCAACAGCAACTAAAAGAGACAAAGCGGGACACTATATAATGGTAAAAGCCTTGTCCAACAGGAAAATATCACAATCCTACACATATATGCACTTAACACTGGAGCTCCCAAATTTATAAAACAATTACTAATAGACCTAAGAAATGAGATAGACAGCAACACAATAATAGTGGAGGACCTCAATACTCCACTGACAGCACCAGACACGTCATCAAGACAGAAAGTTAAAGACACAATGGATTTAAACTATACCTAGGAACAAATGGACTTAACAGATATATACAGAACATTTCATCCAACAACTGCACAATACACATTTTATTTAACAGGGCATGGAACTTTCTCCAAGATAGACCATATGATAGGCCATAAAACGAGCCTCAATACATTAAAGAAAATTGAAATTATATCAAGCACTCTTTCAGACAACAGAAGAATAAAACTGGAAATCAACTCCAAAAGGAACCTTAAAAACCACGCAAATACATGGAAAATAACCTGCTCCTGAATGATCATTGGGTCAAAAATGAAATCAAGATGGAAATTAAAAAATTCTTCAAACTCAATGACAATAATGACACGCCTATCAAAAACTCTGGGATACAGCAAAGGTGGTGCAAAGAGGAAACTTCATAGCCCTAAACACCTACATCAAAAAGGCTGAAAGAGCACAAACTGACATTCTAAGGTCATACCTCAAGGAACTAGAGAAACAAAAACAAACCAAACCTCAACCCAGCAGAAGAAAGGAAATAACCAAGATCAGAGCAGAACTAAATGAAATTAACAACAACAACAAAAAATACAAAAGATACATGAAGCAAAAAGCTGGTTCTTTGAAAAGATAAATAAAATTAATAGACCATTAGAAAAATAAACCAAGAAGAGAAGAGAGAAAATCCAAATAACCTCATTAAGAAACGAAACAGGAGATATTACAATTGACACCACTGAGATACAAAAGATCATTCAAGGCTACTACGAACACCTTTATGCACATAAACTAGAAAACCTAGAAGACATGGATAAATTCCTGGAAAAATACAACCTTCCTAGCTTAAGTCAGGAAGAATTGGGTACCCTGAACAGCCAATAATAAACAGTGAGATTTAAATGGTAATTTAAAAATTACCAACAAAAAAAGTCCAGGAGGAGACAGATTCACAGCAGAATTCTAACAGACATTCAAAGAAGAATTGGTACCAATCCTTTTGACACTATTCCACAAGCTAGAGAAAGAGGGGCGCCTCCCTAATTCATTCTATGAAACCAGCATCAGCCTAATACCAAAACCATGAAAGGACATAACAAAAAAAGAAAACTACAGATCGATATCCCTGATAAACATAGACACTAAAATCCTTACCAAAATCTAGCTAATCAAATCCAATAACATATCAAAAAGATAATCCACCATAATAAGTGGGTTTCATACCAGGGATGCAGGGATGATTTAACATATGCAAGTCAATAAATGTGATACACCACATAAACAGAATTAAAAACAAAATCACATAATCAACTCAATAGATGCAGAAAAAGCATTCGACAAAATCTAGCATTGCTTTATGATTAAAACTCTCAGCAAAATCAGCACACAAGGGACATACCTCAATGTAATAAAAGCCATCTATGACAAACCCACAGCCAACATAATACTGGATGGGTAAAGCTGAAAGCGTTCCCTCTGAGAGCTGGAAGATGACAAAGATGCCCACTCTCACCACTCCCCTTCAACATAGTACTGAAAGTCCTAGCCAGAGCAATCAGACAAGAAAAATAAAGGACATCCAAATCAGTAAAGAGGAAGTCAAAGTGTCACTGTTTGCTGACAATATGATCATTTACCTTGAAAACCCTAAAGACTCCTCCAGAAACTCCTAGAGCTGATAAAAGAATTAAGCAAAGTTTCCAGATACAAGATTAATGTACACAAATCAGTAGCCCTTCTATACACCAAAAGTGACCAAGCGGAGAATCAAATCAAGAACTCAACCCCTCTTACAATAGCTGCAAAAATAACAAAATACTTAGGAATATACCTAACCAAGGAGGCAAAAGACCTCTACAAAGAAAACTACAAAACACTGCTGAAAGAAATTATAGATGAAACACACAAACGGAAACACATCCCATGCTCATGGATGGATAGAATATTGTGAAAATGACCATACTGCCAAAAGCAACTGACAAATTCAATGGAATCCCCATCAAAATACCACTATCATTCCTCATAGAATTAGAAAAAAAATTCTAAAATTCACATGGAACCAAAAAGGAGCCCACATAGCCAAAGCAAGACTAAGCAAAAAGAACAAATCTGGAAGCATAACACTACCTTATTTCAAACTATACTATAAGGCTGTAGTCAATAAAAAAGCATGCTACTGGTATAAAAATAAGCACATAGGGGGGTGGAGCCAAGATGGCAGAATAGGAACAGCTCCGGTCTACAGCTCCCAGCCTGAGTGACACAGAAGACGGGTGATTTCTGCATTTCCGTTTGAGGTACCAGGTTCATCTCACTAGGGAGTGCCAAACAGTGGGTGCAGGACAGTTGGCGCAGCGCACTGTGTGCGAGCCAAAGCAGGGCAAGGCATTGCCTCACTCGGGAAGCACAAGGGGTCAGGGAGTTCCCTTTCCTAATCAAAGAAAAGGGTAACAGATGGCACCTGGAAAATCGGGTCAGTCCCACCCTAATACTGCGCTTTTCCAACGGGCCTGGAAAATGGCACACTAGGAGATTGTGTCCCACACCTGGCTCGGAGGGTCCTATGCCCACAGAATCTCGCTGATTGCTAGCACAGCAGTCTGAGATCAAACTGCAAGGTGGCAGCGAGGCTGGGGGAGGGGCGCCCACCATTGCCCTGGCTTGCTTAGGTAAACAAAGCAGCCAGGAAGCTTGAACTGGGTGGAGCCCACCACAGCTCAAGGAGGCCTGCCTGCCTCTGTAGGCTCCACCTCTGGGGGCAGGGCACAGACAAAAAGACAGCAGTAACCCTCTGCAGACTTAAATGTCCCTCTCTGACAGCTTTGAAGAGAGTAGTGGTTCTCTCAGCACGCAGCTGGAGATCTGAGAACGGACAGATTGCCTCCTAAAGTGGGTCCCTAACCCCCGAGCAGCCTAACTGGGAGGCACCCCCCAGTAGGGACAGACTGACACCTCACTCGGCCAGGTACTCCTCTGAGACAAAACTTCCAGAGGAACTATCAGACAGCTGAATCTGTGGTCTCAAGAAAATCTGCTGTTCTGCAGCCACCGCTGCTGACACCCAGCCAAACAGGGTCTGGAGTGGACCTCTAGCAAACTCCAACAGACCTGCAGCTGAGGGTCCTGTCTGGGAGAAGGAAAACTAACAAACAGAAAGGACATCCCACCAAAAACCCATCTGTACATCAGCATCATCAAAGACCAAAAGTAGATAAAACCACAAAGATGGGGAAAAAACAGAGCAGAAAAACTGGAAACTCTAAAAAGCAGAGCACCTCTCCTACTCCAAAGGAACGCAGTTCCTCACCAGCAACGGAACAAAGCTGGACGGAGAATGACTTTGACGAGTTGAGAGAAGGCTTCAGACGATCAAACTACTCCAAGCTATGGGAGGAAATTCAAAACAATAGCAAAGAAGTTAAAAACTTTGAAAAAAAATTAGAAGAATGGATAACTAGAATAACCAATGGCGAGAAGGGCTTAAAGGAGGTGATGGAGCTGAAAGCCAAGTATTGAGAACTACGCGAAGATTGCAGAAGCCTCGGTAGCCAATGCGATCAACTGGAAGAAAGGGTATCAGTGATGGAAGATGAAATGAAGCGAGAAGGGAAGTTTAGAGAAAAAAGAATAAAAAGAAACGGACAAAGCCTCCAAGAAATTTGGGACTATGTGAAAAGACCAAACCTACGTCTGATTGGTGTACCTGAAAATGATGGGGAGAATGGAACCAATTTGAAAACACTCTGCAAGATATTACCCAGGAGAACTTCCCCAATCTAGCAAGGCAGGCCAACATTCAGATTCAGGAAATACAGAGAATGCCACAAAGATACTCCTCGAGAAGAGCAACTCCAAGACACATAATTGTCAGATTCACCAAAGTTGAAATGAAGGAAAAAATGTTAAGGGTGGCCAGAGAGAAAGATCGGGTTACCCACAAAGGGAAGCCCATCAGACTAACAGCTGATCTCTCGGCAGAAACTCTAAAGCCAGAAGAGAGTGGGGGCCGATATTCAACATTCTTAAAGAAAAGAATTTTCAACCCAGAATTTCATATCCAGCCAAACTAATCTTCATAAGTGAAGGAGAAATAAAATACTTTACAGACAAGCAAATGCTGAGTGATTTTGTCACCATCAGGCCTGCCCTAAAAGAGCTCCTGAAGGAAGCACTAAACATGGAAAGGAACAACCGGTACCAGCCACTGCAAAAACATGCCAAATTGTAAAGACCATCGAGGCTAGGAAGAAACTGCATCAACTAATGAGCAAAATAACCAACTAACATCATAATGACAGGATCAAATTCACACATAACAATATTAACTTTAAATGTAAATGGGCTAAATGCTCCAATTAAAAGACACAGACTGGCAAACTGGATAAGGAGTCAAGACCCATCAGTGTACTGTATTCAGGAAACCCATCTCACGTGCAGAGACACATAGACTCAAAATAAAGGGATGGAGGAAGATCTATCAAGCAAATGGAAAACAAAAAAAGGCAGGGGTTGCAATCCTAGTCTCTGATAAAATAGACTTTAAACCAACAAAGATCAAAAGAGACAAGGCCATTACATAATGGTAAAGGGATCAATTCAACAAGAAGAGCTAACTATCCTAAATATATATGCACCCAACACAAGAGCACCCAGATTCATAAAGCAAGTCCTGAGTGACCTACAAAGGGACTTAAACTCCCACACAATAATAATGGGAGATTTTAACACCCCACTGTCAACATTAGACAGATCAACGAGACAGAAAGTTAACAAGGATAGCCAGGAATTGAACTCAGCTCTGCACAAAGTGGACCTAATAGACATCTACAGAACTTTCCACCCCAAATCAACAGAATATACATTTTTTTCAGCACCACACCACACCTATTCCAAAATTGACCACATAGTTGGAAGTAAAGCTCTCCTCAGCAAATGTAAAAGATCAGAAATTATAACAAACTGTCTCTCAAACCACAGTGCAATCAAACTAGAACTCAGGATTAAGAAACTCACTCAAAACCACTCAACTACATGGAAACTGAACAACCTGCTCCTGAGTGACTATTGGGTACATAATGAAATGAAGGCAGAAATAAAGATGTTCTTTGAAACCAACGAGAACAAAGACATAACATACCAGAATCTCTGGGACACATTCAAAGCAGTGTGTAGAGGGAAATTTATAGCACTAAATGCCCACAAGAGAAAGCAGGAAAGATCCAAAATTGACACCCTAACATCACAATTAAAAGAACTAGAAAAGCAAGAGCAAACACATTCAAAAGCTAGCAGAAGGCTAGAAATAACTAAAATCAGAGCAGAACTGAAGGAAATAGAGACACAAAAAACCCTTCAAAAAATTAATGAATCCAGGAGCTGCTTTTTTGAAAAGATCAACAGAATTGATAGACCGCTAGCAAGACTAATAAAGAAGAAAAGAGAGAAGAATCAAATAGATGCAATAAAAAATGATAAAGGGGACATCACCACCAATCCCACAGAAATACAATCTACCATCAGAGAGTACTGCAAACACCTCTATGCAAATAAACTAGAAAATCTAGAAGAAATGGATAAATTCCTCGACAAATACACCCTCCCAAGACTAAACCAGGAAGAAGTTGAATCTCTGAATAGACCAATAACAGGCTCTGAAATTGTGGCAATAATCAATAGCTTACCAACCAAAAAGAGTCCAAGACCTGATGGATTCACAGCCGAATTCTACCAGAGGTACAAGGAGGAACTGGTACCATTCCTTCTGAAACTATTCCAATCGATAGAAAAAGAGGGAATCCTCCCTAACACATTTTATGAGGCCAGCATCGTCCTGATACCAAAGCCTGGCAGAGACATAACCAAAAAAGAGAATTTCACACCAATATCCTTGATGAACATTGATGCAAAAATCCTCAATAAAATACTGGCAAACCGAATCCAGCAGCACATCAAAAAGCTTATCCACCATGATCAAGTGGGCTTCATCCCTGGGATGCAAGGCTGGTTGAACATATGCAAATCAATAAATGTAATCCAGCATATAAACAGAACCAAAGACAAAAACCACATGATTATCTCAATAGATGCAGAAAAGGCCTTTGACAAAATTCAACAACTCTTCATGCTAAAAACTCTCAATAAATTAGGTATTGATGGGACATATCTCAAAATAAGAGCTATCTATGACAAATCCACAGCCAATATCATACTGAATGGGCAAAAACTGGAAGCATTCCCTTTGAAAACTGGCACAAGACAGGGATGCCCTCTCTCACCACTCCTATTCAACATAGTTCTGGAAGTTCTGGCCAGGGTAATCAGGCAGGAGAAGGAAATAAAGGGTATTCAATTAGGAAAAGAGGATGTCAAATTGTCCCTGTTTGCAGATGACAAGATTGTATATCTAGAAAACCCCATCGTCTCAGCCCAAAATCTCAAGCTGATTAGCAACTTCAGCAAAGTCTCAGGATACAAAATCGATGTACAAAAATCACAAGCATTCTTGTACACCAATCACAGACAAACAGGAGCCAAATCATGAGTGAACTCCCATTCACAATTGCTTCAAAGAGAATAAAATACCTAGGAATCCAACTTACAAGGGATGTGAAGGACCTCTTCAAGGAGAACTACAAACCACTGCTCAATGAAATAAAAGAGGACACAAACAAATGGAAGAACCTTCCATGCTCATAGGTTGGAAGAATCAATATCATGAAAATGGCCATACTGCCGAAGGTAATTTATAGATTCAATGCCATCCCCATCAAGCTACCAATGACTTTCTTCACAGAACTGGAAAAAACTACTTTAAAGTTCATATGGAACCAAAAAAGAGCCCGCATCGCCAGGTCAATCCTAAGCCAAAAGAACAAAGCTGGAGGCATCATGCTATCTGACTTCAAACTATACTACAAGGCTACAGTAACCAAAACAGCATGGTACTGGTACCACAACAGAGACATAGATCAATGGAACAGAACAAAGCCCTCAGAAATAAGGCTGCATATCTACAACTATCTGATCTTTGACAAACCTGACAAAAACAAGCAATGGGGAAAGGATTCCCTATTTAATAAATGGTGCTGGGAAAACTGGCTAGCCATATGTAGAAAGCTGAAACTGGATCCCTTCCTTACATCTTATACAAAAATTCATTCAAGATGGATTAAAGACTTAAATGTTAGACCTAAAACCATTAAAACCCTACAAGGAAACCTAGGCAATACCATTCAGGATATAGGCGTGAGCAAGGACTTCATGTCTAAAACATCAAAAGCAATGTCAACAAAAGCCAAAATTGACAAATTGGATCTAATTAAACTAAAGAGCTTCTGCACAGCAAAAGAAACTACCATCAGAGTGAACAGGCAACCTACAGAATGGGAGAAAATTTTTGCAACCTACTCATCTGACAAAGGGCTAATATCCAGAATCTACAATGAACTCAAACAAATTTACAAGAAAAAAACAACCCCATCAAAAAGTGGGCAAAGGACATGAACAGACACTTCTCAAAAGAAGACATTTATGCAGCCAAAAAACACGTGAAAAAATGCTCATCATCACTGGCCATCAGAGAAATGCAAATCAAAACCACAATGAGATACCATCTCACACCAGTTAGAATGGCCATCATTAAAAAGTCAAGAAACAACAGGTGCTGGAGAGGATGTGGAGAAATAGGAACAGTTTTACACTGTTGGTGGGACTGTAAACTAGTTCAACCATTGTGGAAGTCAGTGTGGCGATTCCTCAGGGATGTAGAACTACAAATACCATTTGACCCAGCCATCCCATTACTGGGTATATACCCAAAGGACTATAAATCATGCTGCTATAAAGACACATGCACATGTATGTTTATTGTGGCACTATTCACAATAGCAAAGAGTTGGAACCAACCCAAATGTCCAACAATGATAGACTGGATTAAGAAAATGTGGCACATGTACACCATGGAATACTGTGTAGCCATAAAAAATGATGAGTTCATGTCTTTTGTAGGGACATGGATGAAACTGGAAAACATCATTCTCAGTAAACTATCACAAGGACAAAAAACCAAACACCGCATGTTCTCACTCATAGGTGGGAATTGAACAATGAGAACTCATGGACACAGGAAGGGGAACATCACACTCCGGGGACTGTTGTGGGGTGGGGGAGGGCGGAGCGACAGCATTAGGAGATATACCTAATGCTAAATGACGAGTTAATGGGTGCAGCAAAACAACATGGCACATGGATACATATGTAACAAACCTGCACATTGTGCACATGTACCCTAAAACCTAAAGTATAATTTAAAAAAAAGGATTACTATTAAGAATGATGTATTATTTAGGAATCAGGTAAATAAATTTTATAGCACATTCAAAAAAAAAAAAAATAAGCACATAGACCAATGGAACAGAATAGAGAACCCAGAAATAAACCCAAATACTTACAGCCAACTGATCTTTGACAAATCAAACAAAAATATAAAGTGGGGAAAGGACACCCTTTTAAACGAATGGTGCTGGGATAATTGGCTAGCCACATGTAGGAGAATGAAACTGGATCCTCATCTCTCACCTTACACAAAAATCAACTCAAGATGGATTAAGGACTTAAACCTAAGACCTGAAACTATAAAAATTCTAGAAGATAACATTGGAAAAACCCTTCTAGACATTGGCTTAGGCAAGGATTTCATGACCATTTTCCCATCAGTAAGAAAAAAAAACCAAGCAATCCCATCAAGAAGTGGGCTAAGGACATGAATAGACAATTCTCAAAAGAAGATATACAAATGGCCAACAAACATATGAAGAAATGCTCAACATCACTAATGATCAGGGAAATGCAAATCAAAACCACAATGAGATACTACCTTACTCCTGCAAGAATGGCCATCATCAAAAAATCAAAAAACAGATGTTGGCATGGATGCAGTTAACAGGGAACACTTCTATGCTGCTGGTGGGAATGTAAACTAGTATAGCAGCTATGGAAAACACTGTGGAGGTTCCTTAAAGAACTAAAAGTAGGCCGGGTGCAGTGGCTTATGCCTGTAATCCCAGCACTTTGGGAGGTCGAGGCAGGTGGACTGCCTGAGCTCAGGAGTTCACGACCAGCCTGGACAACATGGTGAAACCCCATATCTACTAAAATACAAAAAATTACCTGGGCGTGACAGCGTGTGCCTGTAGTCCCAGCTACTCGGGAGGCTGAGGCAGGAGAACTGCTTGAACCCAGGAGGTGGAGGTTGCAGTGAGCCAAGATTGTGCCACTGCACTCCAGCCTGGGCAACAGAGCGAGACTCCGTCTCAAAAGGAACTGAAAGTAGAACTACCAGTTGATCCAGCAATCCCACTACTGGGTATCTACCCAGAGGAAAAGAAATCATTATACGAAAAAGATACTTGCAGATACATGTTTATAGCAGCACAAATTGCAATTGCAAAATCATAGAACCAACCCAAATGCCCATCAATCAACAAGTGAATAAATAAACTATGGTATATATATACAATGGAATACTACTCAGCCATAAAAAAGGAATGAATCAATGGCATTTGCTGTGACCTTGATGAGACTGGAGACTATTATTCTGAGTGAAGTAACTCAGGAATGGAAAACTAAACATCATGTTTTCACTGATATGTGGGAACTAAGCTATGCGGATGCCTAGGCATAAGAATGATACAAAGATTTTGGGGACATGAGGGGAAGGGTAGGAAGGGGGTGAGGGATAAAAGACTACAAATAGGGTGCAGTGTATACTGCTTGGGTGATGGGGGCACCAAAATATCACAAATTACCACTAAAGAATTTACTCATGTAACCAAATACCACCTGTACCCCCAACCACCTGTGGAAAATAATAAAACAAACAAACAAAAACCTGAAAAACGAAACAGCCAAAGCATAAACCAACTGAACTAAAAGGTAAAATAGACAAATCTATAATTATGTTTGAAAATTTCAATACTCCTCCCTCAGTAGTTCATTAGAAAACAGTTAAGAAGAAATCAATGACATAACTGACTTGACATTTATAGAATATTATACCCAAATATAGCAAAATATATATTCTTTTGAAGTGAATTATAAAACATTTACCCAGATAAACATATTCTGAGCCATATGAGTCTAATAAATATATAAGGAATGAAATCTATGTTGTTGGACCACAATGAAATTCAAACAAACATCTCTGAAAAAAATCCCCAAATATTTGGATATTAAACAACACACTTCTAAATAATCCACGATACAAAGAAAAAAACCAAAAGGGAGATTAGTAAATTTTGACCTGAAAATGATTTTCCTATCAAATTTGAATTTCATATCAAAGTTTGGGAGATGTAGCTATAGCAATACTTAGAAGAAATTTATAACCTTAAATGTTTACATTAAAAAGGGACCAAAATCAATGACCAAACCTTAAGAGCAAAGAGGAAATTAACCCAAAGTAAACAGAAGTTACAAAACAATTAGAACTAAATGAAATAAACAGTGGAAAAATAAAAAAAAATTATCAAAACTAAAAACTTGTTCTCTGAAAAATACAGCCATGCATCTTTTAACAATGGGGATACATTCTGAGAAATGCATTATTAGGCGATTTCATTGTTGTACAAACATAGAATGTACGTAACACAGACCTAGATGGTATAACCTTACTACACACCTAGGATATATGGTATAGCTTATTGCTTCTAGGCTACAAACCTGTACAGCCTGTTACTGTACTGAATACTATAGGCAACTGTAACACAGTAGTATTTGTGTATCTAAACACAGAAGAGGTACAGTAAAAATACAGTATAAAAGATAAAATGGCACACGTGTATAAAGCACTTACCATAAATGGAGCTTGCAGGGTTGTACGTTGCTCTGGGTGAGTGGGTGGTGAATGTGTAGGCCTAGGACATTATTGTACACTACTGTAGACTTTATAAACATCATACACTTAGGCTACACTAAATTTATCTTGTCATGTGGTAAGGTGTTCAGGGACAATAATATGCATGGAGTTGTCATTACCTATGATAACAATGCCTTCCTTCTGGAATGCTTCCTGAAGGAAATGCCTGAAGCTGTTTTACAATTAATTTTTTTAGTAAGGAGTGCACTCTAAAATAATGATACAAAGTACAGTAAAAACACAAACCCATAACATGGTTGTTCATTGTCATTATCAACTATTATGTATTGTACATAACTGTGCTATATACATGACTGTCACCACAAATATGTGTTGCATTGCACTACGTTGTTACAACAGCTAATCACCACCAGGTGGCAGGAATTTTCCAGTTCTATTATAATTTTGTAGAACTACTGTTGCACATGCAGTCTTGTTGACACAAGTGTCATTATGTGGTGCATGACTGTGTATAAGTGAATAAATCTTTAGCGAGACTGATATGTGTGTGAGAGAGAAAGAGCAACCATCACAGACCCTAAAGACCTTAAAATGTTATTGGGAGAACATTATGAACAACTTTATTTCAATAAATTTGACAACCTAGATGAAATGGACAGCACCTTGAAAGACAAGGTACCAAGGCTCATTTGAAAAAAAAAAAAAAAAGAAAGCATAAAATCCAAAATAGCCCTATATCTGTTAAAGCAACTGCATCTGTTGTTTAAAACCTTTCTGCAAAGAAAGCTCCAGGCCCAATTTGGTTCACTGACAAATTCTATGAAATATTTAAGAAAAACAAATACCAATGCTACACAAACTCTTTCAGAATAAAGAGGTGGAAAAAACTTCCCAACTCATTTCACATGAGGCCTCTATTAAAATGATTCCAAAACCAGATAAAAGCATTACAAGAAAACTACGAATATATCTTATGAACATAAATGCAAAACCCTTAAAATATTAGCAAATTGAAGATAGCAACATATAAAAAGGATACTATATGATGACCAAGAGGGATTCATCCAGAAATATAAGGTTGGCTGAATATAAAACCAAGAAAAGTAGTTTTTAAAAAAGGAAAGTCCTATAATAATTTCAATGTATGGAGAAAGAATATGACAAAATTCAACCTACATTCATGAAAAAAATTCTGAGAAACTAGGAATAGGAGGGAATTTCCTCAACCTGATAAAAGGCATCTAAAAAGCTACAGTTAATATCATAATTATGGAAGACTGAATATTTCCCCCATATAGTTAGGAACAAGTCAAGATTTTCCACTCTCACATTTATATAATATTATATAATACTAGAAAGCCTACACTGTGTGGTAAGGGTTGGAAGAAAGGCAGATAGATTGAAAAGGAGGAAGTAAAACTGTCTTTACTCTCAGATGGCATGATGGTCTATGCAGAAAATCCAAACTCTACAAAATAGGTGCTAGAATGATTTGAATTACAGAACTGAATTTATCAAGTACCATGACTCAAGGTCACAGGATACAAGGTCAACATACCCCCCCAAAAAAAACAACAAAAAAAAAACAATTGATTTTCTATTAGCAATGATTAGAAATTTTAAATACCATTTATAATAGCTAAAAAATATGGAAGGTGTAAAGGATAAGTTTAACAAAATATATGCAAGCTTTATGCACTGAAAACTATAAAACATCGCTGAGAGAATGTAAATATCTAAATAAATGAAGATATACCATGCTTTTGAAGCAGCAGACTTGATATTGTTAAGATGTCATTTTCCCCCCAAACTTATCTAGAGATCCAATGTGATTCTAATAAAGATCACAATCTTATTTATTTCTGGCAGAAACTGACAAGTTGATTTGTATCAAATTAAATGTATCTGCAAATGCAAACCTAGAATATCCAAAGCACTTTTGAAAAATGACAAAGTTGCAAGACTTAACTACAGTCATGGGCTACATTATGACTTACGGTCCACAATAGACCACCTGTATGATGGTGGTCCCACAAGATTATAATACTGTATTTTTTCTGTATCTTTTCTATGTTTAGATACACAAATACCCCATTGTGTTACAACTGCCTACAGCATTCAGTGCAATAACATGCTATAATGGTTTGCAGCCTATGAGCAATAGGCTATACCATATAGCCTAGGTGTGTAGTAGGCTATATACCATCTAGGTTTGTGTAACTGCATTCTATGATGATCATACAACGATTAAATCACCTAACAACACACTTCTCAGATCATATTGCTGTCATTGACACATGACTATATATGACTAAGATAAAGCTACAGTAATAAAGATAGTACAGTATTGGCAAAAACAGAAATGTAGATAAATGGAACTGAACAGAGTCTCAAAATACAACTACACATGTGTCAGGTCAATAGATTCGATAGAGGTGCCAAAATAATAAGGAGTAACTGTCTATATGCAGAAAACTTTGATCCATGCCTGGTACCTCAGGCAAATCTGGCTTGAAATGGATAATATACCTAAATATAAGAACTGAAAACAAAACTTCAAGAAAAACATAGGAGAAAAGTTTTGTAACTTCGATTAAAATCCATTAGATAGGCAAGAATAAAAGAAAAATATGGGCCAGGCGTGGTGACGCACATTTGTAATCCCAGCACTTTGGGAAGCCAAGGCAGGCGGATCCTGAGGTCAGGAGTTCGAGACCAGCCTGACCAACATGGTGAAACCCTGTCTCTAATAAAAATACAAAAATTAGCCAGGTGTGGTGGCGGATGCCTGTAATCCCAGCTACTCAGGAGGCTGAGGCAGGAGAATCACTTGAGACCGAGAAGCGGAAGTTGCAGTGAGCCGAGATCGCACCATTGCACTCCAGCCTAGGTGACAAAGCAAGACTCCCCGTCAAAAAAAAAAAAAAGAAAGAAAGAAAGAAAAATATGAATAAATTAGACTGTATCAAAATTAAAGACTTTTCCACAACAGACAGGATTAAGGAAATGAAGAAGCAAACATAGTCCAGGAGAAAATATTTACAAAACACGCCTCTGATAAGGACTTACATCTAGAATATGTAAATTTTTCCAATTCAATACAATGACAACACAGTTTTGTAAAATGGGCAAAATATTTGAATAGACACTTCAAAAAGGATATACAAATGGCAAACACGCATTTGAAAAGATGCTCAACATTATCATTAGATTATTATGATCCAACTTAAAACCATGAGATAGCACTACACACCCACTCAAATGGCTAATATTTTTAAAACTGACAATCCCAAATGTTAACAAAGATGTGTAACAACTACAACTCTCATACATATCTCATGGGAAAGGAAAGTCACACAGCCACTTTGGAAAACAGTGGTAATTTCTTATCAACATACACTTACTATATGATGCAGTAATCCAACCCCTAGGTATTTACACAAGAGAAATGAACTATGGCCATACAAGATGTATGCAAATATTGACAGTGGCTTTATAAGCAAAGAACCAAAGAGGAAATAACCCAAATGTCATCTAATGGGGAAGGGATAACAAATTTAGGTGTATCTGTAAAATGGACTAATACTAAACAAGAAAAAGGAACAAATTACTGATATATACATCTTGGATGAACCTCAGAAGTATTCTACTAAGTTAAAGAAACCAAACACAAAAGATTAGATATTGTTTGATTCCATTTATATGAAATTCCTGGAAAGCCAAAATCATAGAAAGCTGTGGTTGTCTGTGGCTGCAGTTGGGGAAAGAAACTACAAAGTGGCATGAAGGAGCTTTTTTGGGGATGATGGAAATGTTATTTTTTATTTTGATGGTGATTATATAATCATATATTAATCAAAACTCAAACTGTACACTTAAAATGAGTAAATTTTACATGTAAATTGTTACTAAAGCTAATTTTAGTAGAAATCAGGCATTTTCATGTTTTGAACTTAATTTCCACGTGCTCGTTCTGAGCTCTAACTTGTTAACATGATGATTTAGTCAGGCATTTATTGGTTATATTCTAACAGTTTTTATTCAAAGTCCTTCAGCATTACAGTCACAGAAAAATACCAGGATTATTATGCTCAGGGACAGCCACTTAGAAGATATTCGTGAGGTAAATTGCAAATACGCTTCTGTAACTTTGGTGAGGAACTGGAACTAGAGATACAGATTTGGGAGTTGGGAATCATTTGCAGAAAATAGTGGAAACTGTGGAGTTGATAAAATTGTACTCTTCTTTCACTCCACTTCTCACTTCTTACTGATCTACAGAACCATAGGAAATGCTTAGTCAAATTTGAAATAAGCGAATGACTTCAGTTTTTAAAAGGTCAACTTTTCCATTATATCTCCAAATTCGTATCTCTCACCTGGTTTAATTTTTCAGTGTGATTCAGCCTTGAAGTCTCCACTACATTTAACTTGGAAGTCTTTCCCATGCTCATCATTTGCTTCGGTGGTTCCATGTTTGAAGTGGGTTGTGAAAAGCATGCCTTTGCTACCGGAAAGCCTGTGGAGTATGACCTTTGTTTCATTCTAAATGGCTGGGTAAAAATTTTACCTTTTGTGAGTAATGGAAGAAGAGAGAAAAATTGTCACTAGCAACTTCTATTTCATTTTCTGGTGGCTACATATAGAGGCTACTGTGAGCTAACTGCCTTCAACTTAGAAGTAAAAATTAAGAAAAGAAAGCTTACATTTTTATATCAAGCCAAAATTTACATATAGTGTAAGTTATTAGTCATCCATAGCGGAAGACAGAGACCATAAGTGTTACCAAAAAGGTTGGGGCTATCTAAAAGTCCACTTAAGGTCACTGAATATAATTGCAGAGAGGTAGGATTCAATATGTAAAAAGCTGTATCCCATTTAGGAGACAAAAAAGTCTCCAAGGAGCCTGCTTAGCACTATGCTTTTCAAACTGGATAACCACTAGTAGTACCACAGTTCTGGGAGGATGAAAAGCTACAGAATAAAATATAAATTCTTCAAGATTTGTAGGGAGAGGGAATACCACTGGAGAGGTGTATTCTGTTGTATGACATGAAAGATACAACACCAGACTTCACCACAGCCTAGCTCTTTCTTTACCCTAAGGTCAAGTTCACCAAAAAAAACAAACAAAAAAAAACAAACAAAAACAAAAAAAAAACAAACCACCAGTTGACTTCAAGATATCCTGATGATAGAAGTAGGAACCATGGATGGAGAACACGAACAAAATCACTGGAAAGGAATATTCACCCCCCACTATTCAATAAATTGGTAAAGTGCTTTCTACAACTCAATCTCTTGCAAGTTTAATAGTATGAGTCAGTCTTCCCAAGTTTTAGGACTTCAAGAATACTGATAAAGTTGAGGGCTAGACTTGAAACACTTAGTAGCCTCCAGAGCCTTCCCTATCCAAGTATATCCTCATATCCTCAAACTACATCACCCACCAGTGTAAATATTGGTTTATAAACTTGTGACACATCCTCATGGTTCAACCATGTTAATCTAAATGCAGACCTTGGAGAAAAAGAAAATCATTGAAATAAGCATAGAATTCTCCCAAGTAGGCTCCGCCTATGCTCAGTGTATAAACTGTACATTGTCAAGGGAGATACTATCCAGATGGTCACATCGGTCTCTTGAGCCTTTAACAGACACAGCATTTGGGCAGAAACTCACTGGATGGGCAGCAATAACAGTTGGGTATCTAACTCTAGCTGTACCACTTTTCCAGCCATGTGACTTTGGAAAAGCCATTTAATTTTCCTTAGCTTTGATCTCCTTATCTATAAGACACGGTTACTTACCCTACCTAGTATGGTAATGAGAATGCAAGGTAAAATGCTATACAGATAAGGTGGTTATTATTACAGCACGAAAGTTACCGAAGTGTCTCCTAGGATAAGCCCCAGTGATAGCAAAGATTAGAAGGGTTAAGGCTAAGAATTTAAGTATTTTAACTTTTCATTTTCCGTATAGCTTATTTATATGAACACATTCATGTAAAGTTCATTTACAGTGTTCTAGAGAGAGCTGATCTTGTAGTTTTTAAAATAATAATAGCTACCACTTATTATCAGCTTACTAAATGCCAGAGACTTTACAGAACTCACCTCATGTAAGGTTCTCAACACAACCCCAGGAGGCAAATACTGTTATTTCTATTTTAAAGATGAGGAAACTATGGCTTAAGTAGATTGAATAGTTCGCCCGAGACCACTCAGCTAGCAGGTAGTAGAGCCAGGCTTCAACTCTAACAAACTCATGGACCTTAGCGATTACACACCCCTCTATGTGCCAGGACTGCTCCAACATTTGCTCACATGCGTACCTGCTGGACATCCTCTCGGCTTTTCCTCTGTTACACTCTTCTTTAGCATCAACAAAGAACCTGCTCTGGTCTGCTCTACAGAAATGACATCTGAAGCCGCATTAAGCACTTCAAACATTGAGAGAAATCCATATTGCATGTATTGGAATGATCGTCCAAATCTTTTGGCAAATGCCTTTTCAAAATCAGAAAGGAGAACAGGAGATAACGCCAACAGGTCCTTCAACTCACTCTTCACAACAGCTGGAAGAACAGGGGCAACCCTTCCTCGGTAAGGTACTCGCTGATAAGATCTTGGTCCAGAATAAATACTAGGTCTTCCCTTATGCATGGAGTTTCGAACCTTATGGCTGCTCCTCTGTTTTGCAACTAAGCTTGCTATTCCTTTGGTAGATTCATCTGGAATGGCTGAGACGTGAAAAAAAGAAATCATATTTAGGAGGAAAACTTACTCTCTTCTTTATCCTTAGTATCTGTGTTTATACAGTTTTTAACTCTCCAAGGAGCTGTTTATCCAGGCAGCACGATAAACAGTAACTCTTGGTTCCTCAATTTCTTGCATTTTGGGCAACAGCTTGCTAGCTCTTCTGCCAGCTGAAGAAAAGATAACTCAATGTATTATCGTTACAACTAATTGACCCCTGGTAGATTTGAAACTCTTGGGATGAACTGCAAACTTCCCTACAATAGTTTTTTCTTGTGCTTCACCAAATTTAAAACATGTTTTTATAATTAAGAAGTTCTTTTTTTGTTTCTCCCGACTTAAGGTGCAATAACCTGAAATCATATGTAAAAATGTAGTTTTTGTGAGTGCACGATTGTCTGGGGGAACGATTTGTTAATTTTGCAGAGGTTCTAATTTTGCCCACAACCTCAAAAGCACCTATGAGTCTCCCTCCCCCACCAAATTAAAATCCACTGGCTGGGATGCATAGTAACTGCAGAACTAGAATAATTATTTACTATGCAATTGTTTTTATTACAAAGTTTACAGACCTTCGAAAATCTTAAGCCTACCTTTCAGTATTACAGTACCACCTGCACCGGAGCAGACACTAACAACATCAGGCATGTCCAATACCAGCTCCATAGTAGACCGATACCCAAGGATTCGGAGTGGTAGACGGTTGCCAACCATCAAAAGGTACTCCTTCTCCAACTCCTGTGGGCTCAAACCATCTTTGGTGGAAATGAGAAGTGACCTTATTTCCTTCCGCAGACATTCCTGTATACGCTCTTGTTCAGACATTGTGCCCTACAGGACTGAAGACAGAAACGCAGCTCATGAGGAAAAGAGGGCAAACCCACGAAAAAAGATTAAAAAAAAAACAATAGTGGGATACAAATAACTAAGACGCCAGTTTTAAGGGTAATAAGGCACAAGCAGTAGTATGAGGGTGCCCTGCGGCTTGCGCGTGGCCGGGCGATTCAAGCCATGAATCTCCACCTGCGTTGATTAAGCTACAGGTGTCAAGAACTCTGCCCCGGCCATGGGGTGGCGTTAACTGGGGTTCCTGTCGGGTGGTCGACTCCAACGCAAACTTCCCATCCGAAGCCTTCAGGGGCTCCTCGGGAACCAGGACTAGGAACTGAGGCCAACGCAATGCCGCCTCCGCCCTGCAGGGCGAGGGCCCCATGGAAAGGCTCTCCCTCTGCACAACTCTGACACCCCAAGCCGAGGGGGCGCTCCCCACTTCCTCTTACCTGAAGGTACCACCAATCTTCGCCCGCCCCCTACCTGGTCTAGGGTTGGGGTCCCTGCCCCACCCCCAATGTCTCCCGGTGACCCTCGCGGGAGCCGGGCGTGGCCCTTCCACCTGCCCTGGCGGCTCTCTGCAACCTGAGGTGGAAAGGAAGGCGGGAGGCGCCAGGTGAGGCGCCCTTCTCGCCCGGCACCGCCCTGCTGCCAGTCACCCGTCTTGCCTCCACCGCGCCCTGACGCCAGCACTGCCGTTGCGGGCAGAGTAGGGATTAGGGGGCCCTCTCCGAAGCGGCGCAGGACTGTAGCTGCGCCGGCGGCCCCGCGCGCCTGCGCACCAGCGCCCCCTGACCAGCAGGCCTCTCCCGGGGCGCCGCGTTCCAGCCCCGAGGACACGTGGCGGGTGGGACGGTTGGGCAGGATTAGCCGCTCCGGGGTCAGGTGTGAGGTCCGCCCTAGTCTCAGGAGCCGCTGGGCCCGGCTGCAGAGGCCGCCTTCCAGGATCCCAGGCGCCTACGTCCTCCGACGCGGTGCGAAGGCGCCAGGTGGGGCTGCGGCACTTGGACCAATCCAACCACCTCAAGAGCTGGGGCCCGGCCTGACGCAGGGAGGGAAGCGGGCCGCGTGGGCCTCACAATCACCTGTGGGGCTATTTAAGAGGAGAAAAGGGTGCACAGGTCTGATAAGCAGAGATTCTCATTCAATAGGTCTGGGTTTATTTGAGGAAAATCACAGACAATTCTGATTCTTGGCTGAGAATCCCTGCAGAGCTAAATGCAACTCTGGCTCCCTGATGAAGGAATGGGTGGGGCTAGGAGACCTTTTTAAATGAGTGGACAACATTCTAGGTGCCACTAGAGATTTATTTGGATGTATAGTTGGTTTGGTATAATGAGCCAGATTTATAAAGTCCTTGAAAACCAGAAAACAGTAGTTTAAGAGATATAGAATAGGGAGGCATTGTATAATCTAAAGACTTGTACCTTAAAATGTACAGTCTAATTAAACAAGACAAACCAAAATAACCAAAGAATTTGAATCAACAAAGAGGCTTGAGCACACACAACAACCTTATCTTCCTTCTTTTTTTTTTCTTATAAAATGTAAGGTTTAATATACAACAGCAAGGAACATCCCGGAGGCTGCCAGCTAGTGTGACTTCGTGTTTCTGTGCTACGTGAGACTAGTGTCCTCGTCTTCCATCGTGACAACCCTTCTGTCTCCCCCAACCCCCTCCCCCCACAGTGCCAACGGGCTCTGGGCAAAGCTGCCCCGTTTTCTTTTAACCTAAGGGATGCCATGGTTTGGCTGACTACATTTGACTGCCACCACTGAAGGCAGCTGATGTCTCAAGCGGCTGGATACTGTGGCGATGGAAATCAGAGGAGGTACTAGCATGGAGGGCGGGGGTGCCGGGTCAAGGTCGTCTGGGTTCTCAGGAGCCAGTCTGTGCCACAGAACCATCGGCAACTGCCTTTGTAAGGCACCTCGGTCTGGCATTCGGAAAACCACCCCGTCTTGCCAGAGCCCCTTGGTCTTGGTTAGCAAAAGCTGTATCTGATCCAAATCATGCTTTCAATCAGGAGAAATCACATTCCTTCTTTTCCCTTTCTAATGTATTCCAGTGTGTCTTTTTTTTCCTCAGTTTTAATAAGCAAACTGTACCACCATCTTATTCTGAGATGCTCCTTTTTAAAAGCTGTAGATCATATTAATGGAAGTGTTTAATGCTGGGAATATTTTCCATGTACAATGATTTGTAACCCTCTTATCTCACTAGTTGCACATTATTAGTTCACATCCAGTTCAATTTATAAATTAAGAGAGGTGTCATTTGTCTGTACAAAAGTCAATGCATATTTATGAACTTCTTTTATTCAAATATATTTTCACATATCTTATCTAAATACATAATGCAGAAGCCCGTGTGAGTTGGGCAGTATGGCCCAGGAGGGCCTGAGACTAACACATCCACCTTGGCAAAAGGACAGAAAATGTCTCTTATGGTTGGAAAAAATAGCCTTTTGTGTGTTTATTTAGTTTACAAAATATACTCAAAATGCTATTATTAGCTGAATTTGTGATTTCCTTTTGAATTTCTGGGTTATTCTTATTTATTTTTCCCATTTTGTTTTTGCACCAAGGAGACCGCAGTCAAAAGAAAGTTACTTTGCAACTGATTTCCTCTCTTGGGACTGAAAATTTAAACAGATACTAAATTATGACAGCGAATTTAGAAAGGAGGGCTCCAAGGGCTTGAAAAACCATATCTGGGATAATATGATGCTTCTACGAATATTGCGATCACATCGTGGCGATCACATCGTGGCGATCACCGGAGCATGCCGCATAACTACCTCTTTGGCTAATATGCTTTCTTCTTGGTGATGACTAATCATCTTCTATTAAACAGCAGTAATGCTGGAAGAACTCAACTATACACGTGTAATGAAGCCAGTATTCTCCCTGGACAGATTAGCTACAACTGATTTGACACATACCATTATAAGGGCTTCAAACCTGACAAACTCTGTCCTTGCTACTGATGTATGCCGTCAAGCTCCTCAGAGAAGAGATGGGATCCAAGTGTTCTGCTTGGTAGTACTGATGTGCTTAACTGCCAGTTAAGGAAAGTTGCCCGTCCCCCTCACATCCCTGTCCCTTGTGCCACCAGGACAAGGGTCCTGCGCCGTGTGCTATCATCAAAGAGCCGAGGCCTGTCGCTCTCTCCTGCTTGTGGTTTAGGGGAGTTTGTGCAAAGGAGCTGCTTCTGCAGTCTCCCAGCTGCCTCTTCACCCCTTGAGGATGTCCAGGTTTTGTGATTTTGTGTGGGGTGAGAGTGGGTGGGTGGGAGGGAGGTGACCACCAGGAAGAGTGAGGGGATGCGACGGGACTCACGTGCTGCGACTTCCAAGTGAGTATGCTGCGAGGCTGCCGTGTCCCAGGTATGGCTGGTGGGCAGGCAGGCACGGCTGTTCCTCAGATGATGGTGGGCACCCTCCTGCTGCTGTTGTTCCGGTTATTGTTTCTCCTGGACAAGTTAGGGATGGCTATGAGCACTCAGCGCTCATCGGGGCAGCCATACTCCAGCAGCACATTGATGCATTCCTGCCTGGAGGCCTGCCAGGTGTAGGCCAGCACTGTGTTCCCATGGGTATCTCAGGCCATGACATCCACCCCGTACCAGATCAGGAGCTGCACCAGGACCACATTTCCCTTGTG
This sequence comes from Symphalangus syndactylus, assembly GCF_028878055.3. Taxonomy (NCBI): domain Eukaryota; kingdom Metazoa; phylum Chordata; class Mammalia; order Primates; family Hylobatidae; genus Symphalangus; species Symphalangus syndactylus. The sequence continues at coordinate 124,386,784 of NC_072441.2, read as the reverse complement.
GCAGGCCAGATGCAGTGCAGGGCAGCCATCTCAGTCTCCCTCCCGGAAGGTTTCTTTCGTCTCGTCCCGGGAGCCATGCACCAGCAGCAGGATGGCCGTCCGCAGGTCCTCGTCTGCGGTGGCCCGAAGCAGGTGCTGGCCCAGGGACAGATCCGTGCAGGGTAGCGGGGCCAGGAAGAGCTTCTGCTCGTGCTTGGCATGGATCCATTGTTCCTTCTCTTCCCTTGTGGAGTCTACTAAGGGTTTCGTCCACCCCTGGCTGCTCTCTTCCCAGACGCTGTTGAGTAGCTCGTTCCCAATGGGTGACATCATCTTGATAAGCTCAACTGGCCAGTCATCCTGGTCCAGAGATCAGACTCAGGGAAAGGTGAGTGCCAAGATTCCAGTGGATCCCTAAGCACTAGAGACACATGAGCGCTCCCAAGTTCAAACTGGTCCAGTTAGGATTCTGAGTCTCGCAGTCCACACAGTGGGAGTTCCCGTGCGTGTGTCAGATTGACTGCAGGGCCATGGCCTCACTCTGGTTCATCAGCTGGGACTTGTTCTTACTGCTCTTGCACGACTGCAGGCTGGCCAGAATCTGGCTCTCGATGGCTTGGACCCAGGTGTCCCGCTCCTCATTCGTCGTGGCTTCAAAGTGCCACGTTTGGCCAGTGAGGGACACAATGATAAACTCAAAGTTTTCTTGTTCTTCAGCAGTGCCAGACAGGCCATCGGCTTTGAAGTTGCTGGTGGTTTTCTGCCTACGGTGCTTCTTTCTGTTGGTGTGAGGGGAGGTGGGCTGGTGGTGCTGGAGTTACTGGGACTGGAGCATACGGAGTCACCCACCCCGTGTCACTGCTAATGGCCGAGTTTGCAATGACTGTAGCCTCACTTCACTGGTTGGCTCTGGAGACTGAGTAGGAGCACTGGTGCATGCCATCTGGTTGGCTTTTGAAGGAGACCAGGCTGATGCCACTTGCCATCTGAGACCCAGATGCACTAGTGACATTCCCTGAATTGGGTGAGATGTGTAAACTCCTCATGTGCTTGGATAGGCCATTGGTTTTAGGCCTGGAGATGGGCACGCAGGCCGATGTGGCTCGGGGTAGCCTCTTCCCTGGGACTTTCACAGTGGTTCTCAGAAGGTCAGTCTCCTTACCATGAACATTCTGCATGTAATCATGTAAACTTGGATGATAGGTCAGCACACCATTGTCACACAGGATGACATATTTCTTTTTCCACTCTTCAATGATTTACCTCTCTGCTTCAATGGCATGCCCTGCATACTTGACATGGCTTTGCTGCTCCCGATGCCGTATGCACGACTCTCTAGGCCTTTCTTCTCTTTGGGTCACTCCCTTTCTGAGAGGTGAACAGGTTGGACCCTGCTTGGACTGCTTGTGAACGGGTGTGGGCATGTTGGCAGTGGGAGGAACATCCATCTGAAGTTCCTTCTGGCTGGTGCTGGGAGTCGATGGAACGGAGGAGGAACAGTTGCTTAAACTCCTACCTCCATTACTTGTCTAATTGATGTGCATGGCGGACACCCGTGCAGAACAGACGGCGGAATGGCTTGGAGAACTGGGTAGCGACTTGCAGGGTCCTATGGACAGCTGCTGCTTCTTCCATGTGGCAACAATCTTCTGGGCAACCTCCTGGAAGTCCCTCTCCATGTTCAGCCCATACATAGCACACGTCTCATAGTACGTGCACCACTTCAGGTCGTTGGAGTGCTTCCTTACCCTGGCATCATCAATGATCCTCGGGTTAGTGGAACTTATGGTATCCTGGGTTCCCACCAGAACCAGAGGAATCGCGCTCATGTTCTGATAGTTGGCCATTCCACTGTAATAAACAGTCTGGAAACTTATTTCATCCTCCAAGCTGAAAACAAATATAACTGCGTCCACCGACATGGCAAACTGCACCTCCGGGGGGGGGTCCCCTTCATATTTAATCAGCAGCAGATAGCTCTGTCCATCAACAACAATCTCTTTCTTGAACCTGCCACCGCTTTGAGCTCCGGGACAGATCGACTCAGCGTCCATTCCTAGCTGTTCACAAAGGCATCTTCGATGGCGATGACGTGCTCCCGGATCTGGTTCTGCAGCACCGGCTCCTTCACGTGCTCCAGCAGCTCCTAGATGGAGTAGAGGTTGGGGTGGACCAACTCGAAGTGCTGGATCTCGGCCGGGATGGCAGCCGAGTTGGCCAGCTGCTGCTGGTAGCTCATGGTGCAGGCGCCACGCCCGGAGCCGCCCGCCCCCAGCCGCCGCCGCCCCTCCCCGCCGGCGGCGGGCGGAGGAGGCTCGAGAAAAGTGCCGGCGGAGTAGGGGCGGAGCTGTCTCGCGGTCTCAATTCACGGCAGGGGACAAGCGGCCGGCGATCCCGGGCGTCTCGGGTCAACACGCCACCCCGGGGAAGCGCGCCCCCACCTGGAGCGCGCCCCCACCGCCCCCACCTGCAGCGCCCCGCGGCGGGCGTGACAGGCCCAGGAGGAGGCTCCCTAGGGCGCCTTCCTGCGACGCAGCCTCTTTCTAGCCCTAGGCCCCGCTCCGCCGAGTGCTGAGCCCTGGCAGCCGCTGAGTGCTGAGCTCTGAGCTCCGAGCTCCGAGCGCCGGGGCGCGGGGCCGAGGGCCGATTCCCGGGCAGTGTGGCTGCGCCGCTCCGGGCGCCCGGGCGCGGCCTTCTTTCTTAAATCTGATGACATAATGCTTTTTTTTTTTTTTTTTTTTTTTTTTTTAAGCCAAGGGAACGAAATGTTCCATCAATGAGCCAGGAATACTGAGGAATCCCCGAAAGATTGAAAATAAGATTATGGGCTGGTTTATAGCAGAATGAGCAGGGCTGAATAACAAACTAACAAAAAGGAAAATTATAAGACATGGAAAATGGATCTAAACATTGCAACATTTGAATGACAAAAGCTGTATAAACAAAAACCAGCAAGAATGATGGTAAGGGTTGGGGAGTTAAAAAGAAGAAAATGTCCCAAATTTGCACCAAAACACATCTTATTAAAAGGGCCCACTTAGAGTTCTTAAAATAATTAATGAAAAAAGATCCTGTCCTAGGTAAACTCTAGGAGAAAGAGAATCAAGAGATTTTTATATGGAAATGTTATCTATAAAACAATGGAAATTAGTTTGCCCTTGAATTTCTCAATGGCAATATCTTCAGGGCTAACTCTGGAATCCTTTGGGCTAACCAACAGTAAAGTGAGAGGAAAATAAAAACATTCTTAGACATGAAAGGATTCAGAAAGTTTACCATCTCATTGAATGACTTGAAAATGACTCCTGCAAAATGAACAACGAATTACAAAAAAGATGTCCCAGATTCTCATCCCCAACAGATGAGGCAACAGACATTGAGCACATACTGTGTGCGCTCTACACAGATTATCTCATTTTCTTCCCAATAACTCTGAAAAAGGTACAATTATGATGCTCATTTTAAAGTGAAGAAACTGATATACAGATGTGAACCAGAATATATGAAAGAGTGATAGGCAATACAACATAAAATATATTATTGAATCAAAAAGTTATTGGTGCATAATATAAAAAAGAGAGTTTTTACAAAGATATTCTGGAGCTAAATCCCACCTTGATAACCGTAAAGCAAGTGTCAGAGGCTGTGTGAAGTTGCTTCATTAGAAAGACTCCACTGGGGAACAGTAGCTACCCTTACAGTCCCCACTTGATTGGATTTGCAGTAACCAAGACCTATCAGTCATCTGTGGCAGCTGATCTGTGAAGTGAATGGGAATGAGGTGGGAACCATCACAGTGGCATCTTTCTCTCCTTTGATGGTAACACTTATCTCTGCAATTCTCCAGGAATGTGGCATTGCTTTTGATGTACTGTTTTGGCACCCCACTTGGTACTTCCTACTGGAATAGCCCTTACACCATGGGTGAGTGTACCAATGTAGGAATTCTGCCAGTTGCTAAGATTACCTATTCCAGCTATTCACTTGGCAACTAGGGCCCTTGACCACAGGATGAATTCACAGTTCCACTAGCCATGCCCCAAAGGTGAACCTGGGCCAGAATTCAGTTCATTTGTCACCCAACCTCTATAAGCTCAAAATGTTGATGGCAAACAGCAACATTTTGGGTTCCAGAAATTAGTGTTAGTTTGGGATTTGCATATGATAGTCACTAAAAAATTTGGGTATTTCCTTTTCTGCAGAGCAATTATCTATAAGGGAGCACAAACTCTTTGGGGAGATGAAAGTTTGCATGCAGTCTTAGGTACAATATTTCCACAGCGTCCTTATTCAAGAATATTTGGGCTATGCTCAAAAGGCTGTGGATCTGGGATCTGATTTAGTGCTGGTAATGGGATGACAAGTTGTATCTCTCTTGCTCAGGAGAGGTCTCTGTTCCCCAGACATAAAGCTGTGTTTTGTGGGTTGTTTTTTGTTTTTTTAGAGAGACAGGATCTCACTCTGTTGCCCAGGCTGGAATGCAGTGGCATGATCATAGCTCACTGAAGACCTGAAGACCTGGGCTCAAGCAGTCCTCCCTCCTCAGCCTCTTGAGTAGCTAGTCATGCGTGCTCCACCATACTTAGCTAATTTTTTTTTTTTTACTATTTTTTGGAGGGGGAGGTAGGGGTCTTGCTATGTTGCCGATGCTAGTCTCAAACTCCTGGACTGAAGCAAAGCTCCCACCTTGGCCTCCCAAAATGCTGGAATTATAGGCATGAGTCACTGCCCGGCCTGGATTTGTTTTTGTTATACGAACCAAAAAGACTTAATGGGTTATTTGTTGAGTTCATTCCTTGGGTTCCTAAAATTACTTAACCACATCCAGAGAGCTCCTGGGTCAGACCAATGTGTTTTCCACCCTGCTGCCTATTATGATGACTGGAGCCCACTGTTCTTCTGGTAATTAACTCCCTCCACATGAATGCCTCCCATCCTTGCTTGTCTGTGGGAGTGTATTTTAATTTGCAGCTGCTCCTTCCAGCATTCCTGCCCTAGAAAACAGCCGAGATACAGAGAGAGAGAGAGAGAGACCCAATTTGGGCCCATCGGATGCCATTGTTCAAGTCTATTTCCTGCAGCAATGACTCCAGGCCTTTGCCATTGCTCTTACCTTTCTTACCCTACTCCTGCTCTACCACTAGATGACTTTGCTCCAAACCACCCAGAGCAAATGGAGGCTCTCATACATGAACCCCCTCAACTTTGAGCCCAGTCCTCTAAACTAGTCCCCATCATGTCTTTCCTTTTGGTCTCGGTCAATGAGGGGGTCATCCATCCTACTGTTGATTTTATCCCCCCCAGCTCCTCTAGATCATGACCTTACCCTTTGGTTACTATTACACATATTCAATACCTCTTCACAGACTACTTTCCTATAGCATAAAATTATGCTCTGATCTTACATACACATAACACAGAGGAGAAAGACAGCAGGAAGGAGAAATAAACACTTTCTCTTGAACTACCTCCCACTCCAGCCTTTCCTTTGTGGCCAAATCCTTAAACAGTCTACACTCAGTTTTTTCCCACCTTTTCATCCACCATTCACTGCTCAGTCCATAGCAATCAGCCTGCTACTCAGGACTTCTTTCTTTTACCAAAATTATCAATGGCAAACTTACTAACTGACAAGTTTTACAGACTTTTCATCTTACACGATCTCTGCTGTTTACTGTTGGTGTCTCCTCCCTTTCTGAAAAATCTCTCTTCTGTGGGTTTCTATGATGCTGTTGCACTGGGCTTGGCTCCTAGCATTCTTCTCTATTTCCTCCTTTTGTTATTCTGTTAATGCCCATGCACATTTAATACAGGGTCTGTCCTTGGCTCTTTGCTTTTTTTTTTTTTTTTTTTTTTTTGAGAGCAACTCTCGCTCTTGTCCCCCAGGCTGGAGTGCAATGGCGCAATCTTGGCTCACTGCAACCTCTGCCTTCCGGGTTCAAGTGATTCTCTTGCCTCAGCCTCCCGAGTAGCTGAGATTACAGGCGTCTGCCACCACGCCCAGCTAATTTTTGTATTTTTAGTAGAGACGGGGTTTCACCATGTTGGCCAGGCTGGTCTCGAACTCCTGACCTCAGGTGATCCGCCTGCCTCGGCCTCCCAAAGTGCTGGGATTACAGGCATGAGCCACCACACCCAGCTGGCTCTTCACCTTTTTATCCATCCCCCTCTTCCTAGGTCAGCTTTCTCATTCTCATAGTTTCAGCTTTGGCTAATGCCTTCCAAACGGCATGTTCATTCAAGCAACAAATATCTTTTAGCTCCTACTGTGTGCCAAGTACTGTCCTAAGAGATGGGACTATAACAGTAAGCAAAACAAAGTTTCTGTTTTTCTGGACATTACCAAAGACAAGCATTAAGCAGATAAAATATATGATGTCAAGTAATGATAAAGGATCTTACAAAAAATAAACCAGGATAAGACAGTGAGAATGGGGCTGCTGTAAATGGAGTATTTAGAAAACACTTTTGTTTAACCTGTATCATACTGGCTCTCAAAGTGTGGTTCCAGACCAACAGCATCACCTGGGAACTGGCTAGAAATGCACATTATCAGGCCTCACTCGACCTGCTGAATCAGAAAGTAGGGGTGGGGGGATGAGTCCAGCAATCTATGCCTTAACAGGCCCTCCAGGTGATTCTGATGCATGCTGTAGAGGAGTTTCCCACCTCTGTTGCCCCAAATAGATTACAGGTGTGCAGTCTGATACTCATTTTCTCAGCCCATAGGGATAGCTTTAGGGTTGGGGGTTAGAGAGATGCCAGGAACCTCCGGACCAAAGTAGCGTACACCCAGACTTTTCAGAAGGCAACCAAGTGGGATCGGCTGGCATGCCACAGGCCTCCAGGTGGCATGGTAAAAGCCATCCATTGATCTGCTGCAAGAAGCTAAGCGCTGTCAAGGACCTGCTTCTGCCCTCACTTCCGGGTGAAGTTTGTGGTCCCTTGCATATGGAGACTGCACAGCATAGAGCGAGACAGGTGGAGAATCTACTCCAGCTGCACCACGACAGCTTTTCATAATGCATGTGTTGGGCTTCCTAGAGCTTCTTTCCTTTCCTTTCCTTTCCCTTTCCCATTCATTCATCCATTCTTTCACTCACTCGTTCATTCAATTCATTCATTTATAAATAGAGACAGAGGTCTCTCTAGGTTGCCCAGGCTGGTCTCAAACTCCTGGGCTCAAGAGATCCTCTTGCCTTGGCTTCCCAAAGTGCTGGGATTACAGGCATGAACCACTGTGCCCAGCCTCATTATTATTTGAAATACATTTATTTTTATAAATTTATTTATTTTTGAGACAGATTCTCGCTCTGTCACCCAGGCTGGAGTGCAGTGGCGCAATCGCGACTCACTGCAACCTCCACCTCCTGGGTTCAAGCCATTCTCCTGCCTCAGCCTCCCAAGTAGCTGAGACTACAGGTGCGTGCCACTATGCCCGGCTAATTTTTTTGTATTTTTAGTAGAGACAGGGTTTCACCATGTTAGCCAGGATGATCTCGATCTCCTGACCTGATCCACCCACCTCAGCCTCCCAAAGTGCTAGGATTATGGGCATGAGCCACCGTGCCTGGCCATTTTGAAATAAGTTTAAAGAAAAAGTTGATTAGATTTGAAACCCATTCATATTATCACAAGAAATATCAAAATTACATTTGTTGATGACAGAAATTAGATTCTTTAAGTTCAACTGTTGTAAATTTTTAAGTGATTGTAAAAATGATTTTTAAAGCTTTTAAAATAGTGTGAACACATTTCTCATTCATGGTAACAAAAATTTAGAGTTCATCCTTTAAAAAATTTTGATTAGGAATTTTATGTAGTCATTTCAAACATGAAATTTATATCTGTGGAAGCAAACTCAAGATTCTATTTTTAAATTTTAAAATATTTGTATACAAATTTAGTTTACTGATATTGAATCCCTAACACTTTTTAAAACAATGATTACATATCAAAAATTAATTTTTTCACCAAGCCCTATACAGATACCCTCAAATCCCCTCAAGTTGCCCCAGTATGCTATTCAAATAGTATCATTTTCTGTCCTTTAATGGGAAAAGACTGGAAGCACTGCGCTAGGATCACCCTCTCTCTCTCCCTGTCTGTCCCCTCTTCCCTCTCCACCCCTTCCCTCCCCGCCATACCTCTTCCATAACACTGAACTATAAAGGGACAAAATAGAGTCCTCAGGGTCACACAAGCCACCAGAAATAGGAAATGTATCTCTTCTTTTTTTTTTTTTTTTTTTTTTTTTTTTTTTTTTGAGACGGAGTCTCGCTCTGTCGCCCAGGCTGGAGTGCAGTGGTGCAATCTTGGCTCACTGCAACCTTTGCCTCCCAGGTTCAAGCAATTCTCTGCCTCAGCCTGCTGAGTAGCTGGGATTACAGGCACCTGCCACCAGCTAATTTTTTTGTATTTTTAGTAGAGATGGGTTTCACCATCTTGGCCAGGCTGGTCTTGAACTCCTGACCTTGTGATCCACCCGCTTCAGCCTCCCAAAGTGCTGGGATTATAGGTGTGAGCCACTGTGCCCAGCCCAGAAATGTATCTTTAGTGAAAAAAAAACCAGAAAGATGATAAAGTATATTGAAACCATCGCTGGCCAGGATCGCTTCGCCATGTACTGTTTCCTCTCCCATGGTTTTCTTTTGAAAATCCAGCACAGGATGCTGGAGCCACAGTCAGCAGCTAGTGAGTCAGGATCTTGGCTTCAGAAACATAATCCCTCCTGAACTTTAAACCTAAATATTTCATTGTCCACTGTATATTTCTAGACAGATAACCTGCAGACACTTCTAGCTCAATACCTCTGAAGCTGAACTTGGCCCACCCACCTTTACACAAAATCTGTTTCCTTTTTTGTATTCCCTCAGTTGGATGTCAGCCCCATTCACCAATCACTTTGATTAGAGTCCTGAGAGTCATCACTTTTCCCTGTAAACATAAGTCATATCCTCCCTCTCACCTGGACTGTTGCAAGAGTCTCCCCACTGGTCTCTCTGCCTCCATCCTCTTCCCATTTCTTTTTTTTTTTTTTTTTGAGACAGAGTCTCGCTCTGTCGCCCAGGCTGGAGTGCAGTGGCATGATCTCAGCTCACTGCAAGCTCCACCTCCCGGATTCACACCATTCTCCTGCCTCAGCCTCCCGAGTAGCTGGAACTACAGGTGCCCGCTACCACGCCCGGCTAATTTTTTTATTTTTTTATTTTTAGTAGAGACGGGGTTTCAATGTGTTAGCCAGGATGGTCTTGATGTCCTGATCTCGTGATCTGCCCACCTCGGCCTCCCAAAGTGCTGGAATTATAGGCGTGAGCCACCGCGCCAGGCCCATCCTCTTCCCATTTCAATTCACCTTCCACCTTGTCCATAAAGTGACTCTTCTCAATTGCAAATCTTACCATTTTCCTTGTTCACAATGTTTCAATAGCTTCTTTTGGCAATAGATGAAATATAAGTTCTCTTATATGGCATAAAAGGCTTTTCATTTCTTGGGCTGCCTAGCTCTCTGGCCTCCTCTTGTGCCAGTTTGTCAAGCCACTGATTGACCTGCTATCTTTTGTACTGTTTCTTCTGGCTGGAAGGTCCAGCTCTCAAAGTCCGCCTGAGGATCACCTTCTCATCCCAGTATGGCCCAAACTGGATCCCCTCTGACTCCACTCAGGTAATGTTACTCACTCCCTTCTTTGTGTTCTCACAGTACCATATAGATCAGTGGTTCTCAACCAGGAGCAATTTTGTTTGATGCCATGGGGAAAACACTTGGCAATATCTGAAGATAATTTTGGTCACCACAACTAGGGATGAAGTGCTACAGGCATCTGGTAGAGGCCAGGGATTCTGCTAACGATGCTGCGATGCTAACAATGCTGTTACAATGTACAAGACAGCCCTCCACAACAAAGAATCATCCAGTCCAAAATGTCAGTAGTGCTGAGGTTGAAAAACCTGGACGTACAACACTTTATCACACTTGTCTGTTTACACATCTGTCTCTCCCTGTTATACTATGCGCTCCTCAAGGGCATGCACCATGTCTTACCTTTAAATCCTCAGGGGTGAGCAGTGCAATACATGTAGTAGGTGCTCACTAAGTATCTATGGAGTGAATTAATGAGACAGAAGTTAAATAAGTCTCATCTCGTCCCTGCACCTAACAGGTCAACACCTGCATTTCAAAGCAAAGAGTGTAGGAACATAAGATGCTTGGGGTCAGAACAGTTAGGGGATGTGGATCAACCAAAGCAGCCGCAACTTCTGATCAGTTGCTAAGCCTACTAAGGTTGAGCTCTCCATCTTTCTCAAGTCCTCTATCCCTTCATGGTCCCCACTCCATAACCCCATGAGACTACCAAACTATTTTGATTTTCTCCCTCAGAAATATTTCCTGAATCCAAGCCATCCCCACTGCCAAAGCTGCAGATCAGGCTCTCAGTTGTATCACCTTCCTAGACCACTATTGTGCCCTCCTATTTAGTCTCTCTGCCACCTACAAATTGAGAAAGTCAAATTTAGTAAGTCCTTATAGTTTCCAGCTCTAAAATAACAGGATTTGTAACATCATGTAGTGCCAATCAATTCCAGCCTTTCCATTAAATAATCCAAATGAATCAGTATTCATGCATTCACTTATTCATATGGATATAATACTTCAAAACACTAACTGGGAATAACTGTAATACTTTAGAAAGCCTTGCACTCTTTCATAATCTTTCATCTTGGAAACATAAACTCAAAAATAAACAGCTTTAATTGATCCTCCCTTTCTTCTAGTAACTCAGTTCCCACAGATGTCAGTTTCTTAACAAATCCAAACAAAGAGTAAAGTATTGAGAGTTTCAGAATGTGTGCATATCATATTTTCAGCAAAGGGATGAGTAACACTTTCAATTAAAAAGGAATCTAAAAGAAAACAGCAGCATCCCTGTAAAAGTAGATGAGGACAGCCAGCTGGACTTAGCTGCTAACTCAGCACTCCCTTCCCCAACTCCTCCACCTTCCAGCCATGCTGCATTGACGTTTTTATCATGGAATGGTATGCAGCTTCTCTGATTTTGTCATTGTCACTCATAATCCCAGCAGACTTGTGTTATAAGCAGCTGCTTATATTGCTGTTATGTACAGATATAGAAAATCAAGTAACGATTATGTAACTTGTCAGTGGTCAAAGAAGCCAAGGAAACTGAGCAAAGGTGACTGAGAACAAGTGCCCAGCATGGGCTCCAACACCCAGTAGGGCCTTTTCTCATTGGTTTTTCTCCTACAAAGAATTTCTCTCTTATTGAAAGACAGTACAGTTTGGGGAATATCATTTGACCAGATATCCTGCTCCATTCTTGGAGTAAAAAACAGGTGCAATTTTAGTATAAGAGTCTAGCTAGGGATGTGGATGAAATTAATTTATGACAGGACCAGGCTGAGGAAAAATACCAATAAATGCTACAAATAGTTTCTCACTTTTTCTAACAGGGAAATCTCTACAGGATGATAAAGATGCTAGCTGTGTTTAATAGCAAATGTTAATTTGGGGGAATATGAAATAATCATGATACCTTTCTCTCTTTGAGCCAAACACAGCTTTGGAATTTTTCTCACTGTAGTGTTGTAGGCAGAAACTATCAACTGAGGCAGGCCCTTGCAAGGAAATATTTGTCCTCCTTAGCCCATGCAACGATCAGGTTTAGACAGTAAAAAACCTATTTAAATGACTGGATTGCTCATCTTTTATTTACTTTATTCCCAGTGGCCTAACCTGGAACATATAGAAGAAAGTAGTGGAATGGTTTGTCCAGACGTACTTCAGCTACTTCAGGTCCTCAGTCTTTAATAAGGTTTTGGGAGAGAAAAAAAGCTATTGCTGTGTGAATTGAATAAATATTGAAAAATTTAAAAAATCAGCATTATTTCTGCCATCATGTGATCTGAACTATCTGAGTAGTATCATAAATCTTGGGTGATGGGTTACCTTGACCAACCTCCCTTTCAGTAAGAAACAAATTATTAACAGAAAGTGAAAGAGAAATAAACCTATTCAATGTTTCAAGTCCCTCAGAAGAGGGTGAGGCAGCTCCCCCGTTCGTTGCTAGATCCAGCCTGGCCAATGAACCCTGAAAAAGCCCAACTCCTGCTTTCATCATGGAAGCACGGGACAAAGTGTCCCTTCCTAAAAACAGAAGTTAGACCAGACCCCTTCCTGCCTATGATTCTTCAAGAAGCATTGCATCATCATCAGGAGTAAGCATTAATAAAGACCCTAAATAATAACAGAGACAAAACACATCGCAAAGAGAGTTTTCTTTTATCCCCTTTAAAATGTAAATACTCCCAGGAGGAATCAGCCAACATCATTACGGGTTAATGCATATGTAGAACAACTACCGCCAGGATATAAAATAAGAAATAAGTAGGGAGGAAAGAAACGCATCCTTGAGACGACTCCAAGAAGGAAAGTTGGGGGTTGAGGGGAAATTTCTGATTTTACCTTAAAGTCACCCTAATTCGATGACCTTTTGTGGTTTTTTTTTTTTTCTTTTTTACTTGGCCCTGCCCAAGCATGACCTAAAAAAAACCAAACAAACAAACAAACAAAAAAGGTTACTAACAACTGTTCCTCTCCACGGAAATCTGCAGTAAAAGGCAAAAGATGTATTCGTTGTGAAGAGAAACCAGAGCTTGCGATGAGCTTCTGTATCTCCGTCAGCCCTCTAGCATGACATTAGGAACCCTCCAGGCCTGAGTCTTCACAGCCCGGGCTGGCACCTGCAGACACGCACTGCCCGGGGCCGGCTCTCCCACCCAGGCCTCTCTCTGCTTCAGCGCCACCCCGGCCGTGGGAGTCGGCGGGCGCAGTCCACAGCTCCACCGAGACACAGCCGTCGGGGTTCCGGGTGCGCCCCGCCACGGCCCCGCCCACGGCCCCAGGGTCCCGCCCCTCGCCCTCAGCCCCCACCCGACGGTCTTTAAGGTCCCCCGGGCACGCCACGCGGACCCGCAGCGACTCCGCAGGGACTGCGCTCCCGTGCCCCTAGCGCTCCCGCGCTGCTGCTCCAGCCGCCCGGCAGCTCTGAGGATGGAGAGGAGGGCGCGGAGCTCCTCCAGGGAGTCCCGCGGGCGAGGCGGCAGGACTCCGCACAAGGAGAGCAAGAGGGCGAAGTCTGAGAGGAGCGGCGGAGGCCGCGGGCACCAGGAGGCTGGGCCCGAGCCGTCGGGCTTAGGACGGGCGGGGACCCCGGGGGAGCCCCGAGCGCCCGCCGCCACAGTGGTGGACGTGGATGAGGTCCGGGGCTCCGGCGAGGAGGGCACCGAGGTCGTGGCGCTGTTGGAGAGCGAGCGGCCCGAGGAAGGTACGGATTCAGCACCATTATCTGCCACCTTTCCAGGTGGTAACTAAGGGGTGTCAGATAAGGTGGAAAGGGTCATCCCACGAGACCCACTGAAGCCAGAGCAGACTGCTGGATGCTCAGGTTCCTGGGAACGGAAAGGCGTAAGTTAGGAACCCAGCAACCTGCTATGGTGAGCAAAGAACATCAGAAGAAATACAAATATCACTATATACTGGTCTCAGGGCCAGCCTTGGATGGGAGTGGGGAGCGAGTGTGGTACAGGTTGGGGACGAAGCAACTTGGCAAAGGAGCCATGAACTTGGTTTTTGTGGCCATGGATGGGCATATGGGCACCTAATTTAAGTAAAGACATGCATGAGCTGGTGGCTGTAGGCTGTAGGCTATAGGCTTATTCTTCTTCCTGCGTCCGCACCTCTCGGTCTTACCTAAAAGCATTTTAAACTGGGAAGATGATCATTCTTTCTGAAAAGCAGTCGCAGCAGAGCCAAGTGAAGAAGAGCCACACCTGAGTTTAAATCACAGCTCAACCACTTGCTAGCCATGTGATCATAGGAAGGACCTTAACCATCTCTCATATAACAGTACCTGCCTCAGAGGGTAGTGGTGAGGATACAATGAGAAAAGGCATCCAAAGCACTTTGCACAAAGTCTGGAACAAAAACGTACTCAATTCCAGCTGCAAGCTAAGAGACAGGAAAATTAGATCAAAGGAGGGAATGCAAAGAAAGTGTCTCTTGCTTCTGCAGGAGAAACAACTCTTGGGAAAATTTTATCTACCTCCAGTCTTTTTTATAATGAGTGGAAGAAAAAAATGATTACCACTTCAGTGGGATGACAGATGTTAAAAGAAATTAAATAAGGAACAGTGTGTTATATTGCTTCCTGCTGGCTATGAAGTTTTAACATTTCCTAGTTACCAGCAATGCAGTACATGCTGGATCACTGAAAGCTACAATTTAAGGAAGATCTCTGCAGTTGGGGTATAATTTAAATGGGTCATGTTAACACTGTTTTGCCCAGTTGATGATACCCTTTCATCAGTCAGAAACCTCTGTTCAGTAAATGGTTGCTGGGTTCAATGCTGAGGTTAGAGGGCTTGTAACTGTTAGGCAGCAGATCACACTGGTAGGGTAGACAAGTAAGGGAGCCACCATTTATGAAACCCCTACTATATGCCAGGCACACACTGGGTGTTTTACTGAGTTATTTAATCCCTCACCATCCTCTTATCACAGATGAGGAAACATGCTCTGAGAAATTAAGTAACATGCCCAAGTCCTGTAGCTGGGAAGTAGAGAAGCCAAAATCCTAGAGTAAGACAGTCTGATTGAAATGCTCACCCTTGCTTGGTGCTGCCCCTCATTTCTGGTCATGGTCCTACTGGCTGTGGCCTTGGGCACCTTTTTGGGCCTCAGTCCCTCCAGGTACAGAGTAACAAAAGCAGGAGACCTCAAGCAATGGGCGAGGAGTCCCACTAAGGATGAAGTGACCTTTGCTGAGCCCTTGTGTGGGAGGTTTCTGAAGCTCATGGTGAACAGAGAGTAACGTCCCCTCCTCTTTCTCACTTAGCACCACACTCCCAAAGGCAGGCTACTTAAGACGGGAGAAATGAAAAGCACTTCACCTCACCAAAATGTTGGGGACTCTCAGACAATGTTTAAAGGTTTTCCTGCTCGAATAATTAATGTTTCACTATTCACTTAAACCAAACAAGTTAGACATTCAAGCAACTTATTCTAACAGAATAATATCTTGGGGGTAAGTCTTCACGTTAGGTTTGAGGATATAAATTAGTTTTCTATTCATATCTCTCGCTACTGTATGAAGGAATTTTTGAGGCCTTTCTTCACTTATAAAATGTAATTTTGTATATGCATTTATTTATTTTTACTTGCCATGGCTACCACTGGCAACTGAAACATATTTATAAACTAATTAAAACTGGCAATGATACTGTTAGTCATTGCCCTTGAAGAAGAATATTATAAAAATTAATATGTTGGTAGAGCAGCATTTCCCAGAGTAGGTTCCATGAGAAATAAGTTCCATAGAATATCAATGAGTGTTCCTTAGAGAAAATATTACCTGTCCAAATGTGTGTAAACAAAGCTAAGAATGCTTTGCGAGATTCTCATAGCTTCAATGTCCTGAATAGCACTGGGAACTCCAGGAATGGGATGTAGTGCCTAGTATTCTCTAAACTCATTTGCCCAGGAAATTCTTCTTTGGTGGAGCACCCTGTGGTATTAGTATTTCGTAGGATTGCCTTTAGAAACTGCCATACTATGGTATTCAGTGCTGATTTTGTTTTTGTGCTGGTGCAGCTTGCATCTCTGTCCTCTTCTTCAAGTGATCTGCACATCAATTTGGTGGTGACCTTTCTGGGGCATGAAAATCAAATTTTCAGGCCTACTAATTAGTTATCCCCTTTGTTCCCATCTCTTACAAATAAGATTTTAGGCCAGGTGCTGTAGCTCATACCTATAATCCCAGCACTTAGGGAGGCTGAGGTGAGAGGATCACTTGAGGCTAGGAATTTGAGACCAGCCTGGGCAACATAGCAAGACCCCATCTCTGCAAAAAAATAAATTAGCCAGGTAAGGTGGCATGCACTTGTAGTCCCAGCTACTTGAGAGGCTAAGGTGGGGGGACTGCTTGAGCCCAGGAGGCCGAGGATGCAGAAAGCCATCATTGCATCACTGCACTCCAGCCTGGAGAGAGCAAGACCCAGTCTCAAAAGAGAGAAAAAAAGAAA
Source organism: Symphalangus syndactylus (assembly GCF_028878055.3). Lineage (NCBI taxonomy): Eukaryota > Metazoa > Chordata > Mammalia > Primates > Hylobatidae > Symphalangus > Symphalangus syndactylus. The sequence goes on along the minus strand of NC_072441.2, from coordinate 124,370,707 downwards.
GAAAGAGAAAGAAAGAAAGAGAGAAAGGAAGGAAGGAAGAAAGAGGGGAGGGAGGGAGGGAAGGAAGGAAGGAAGGAAGGAAGGAAGGAAGGAGGGAAGGAAGGAGGGACAGAAAGTAGACTTTACCATTTCCTAATTTTTAGTCACCTAGTCCTCTATGATCTTTTTAAACTGGCAAATAATATTCCTTTAGTCAGTTTTCTAGTACCTGGAGGTTAAAATTCTTGAAATTTTCATAAGTCTTACATTTAAATCATTTTCATTCCTCCTTTCTTCTCACACTCAACTAATATTTATTGAGCACACGTATGGTGCCAGACACTATTCTAAGTCCTGGGGGCATAGTGTAAATAAGACAAGACCCCAAGAAGCTTGTGTTCTTGAGACTGACTTTCCTTGATATTGTTTCATTTATCACCCAAGCATCTTGGATGTTCTGAACCCCAGTTCCTTATCACTTTTTTAATACATATTAGTAGGTGAATATTACCCCATAAAGTTAATTTTCAAAGACTATTGAGATCAACACCTTAATGGAGGTGTTAAAATGATTGAATTTCAGACATTAAGGCATGTAATGAATGGGGAAGTTATTTCATGGAAGATAAGCCTCTGGACATGTGCTTGGAATCACTTAAAACAAACCGGACAGAAGATGGCCTAATAGGAACAGCTTTGGTCTACAGCGCCCAGCGTGATCAACACAGAAGACAGGTGATTTCTGCATTTCCAACTGAGGTAACTGGTTCATCTCACCAGGACTGGTCAGAAAGTGAGTGCAGCCCATGGAGGGTGAGCTGAAGCAGGGCGGGGCGTCGCCTCACCCAGGAAGCACAAGGGGTCGGGGGATTTCCCTTTCCTAGCCAAGGGATGCCATGACAGACTACCTGGAAAAACAAGACACTCACACCCAAATACTGTTCTTTTCTCAAGGTCTTAGCAACCTGCAGACAAGGTGATCCTCTCCCGTGCCTGGCTTGGTGGGTCCCACGCCCAAGGAGCCTTGCTCACTGCTAGCACAGCAGTCTGAGATCGATATGTGAGGCCGCAGCCTGGCTGGTGCGGGGGGGTGGGGTGTCCACCATTGCTGAGGCTTGAGTAGGTAAACAAAGTGGCCAGGAAGCTCAAACTGGGCAGAGCCCACCATAGCTCAACAAGGCCTACTGCCTCTAGACTCCACCCCTGTGAGCAGGGCATAGGTGAACAAAAGGCAGCAGACAACTTCTGCAGACTTAAACATCCCTGTGTGACAGCTCTGAAGAGAGCAGTGGTTCTCCCAGCACAGCGTTTGAGCTCTGAGAATGGACAGACTGCCTCCTCAAGTGGGTCCCTGACCCTCGTGTAGCGTAACTGGGAGACACCTCCCAGTAGGGGCCAACAGACACCTCATATAGGCAGCTGCCCCTCTGGGATGAAGCTTTCAGAGGAAGGATCAGGCAGCAATATTTGCTGTTCTGCAGCCTCCTCTGGTGATACCCAGGCAAACAGGGTCTGGAGTGGAACTCTAGCAAACTCCAACAGATCTGCAGCTGAGGGACCTGACTGTTAGACGGAAAACTAACAAACAGAAAGGAATAGCATCAACATCAACAAAAAGGTCATCTACGCCAAAACCACATCTGTAGGTCACCAACATCAAAGACCAAAGGTAGATAAAACCACAAAGATGGGGAGAAACCAGAGCAGAAAGCTGAACATTCTAAAAATCAGAGCGCCTCTTCTAAACCAAAAGATTGCAGCTCCTCACCAGCAATGAAACAAAGCTGGACGGAGAATGACTTTGATGAGTTGACAGAAGTAGGCTTCAGAAAGTCAGTAATAACAAACTCCTCCTAGCTAAAGGAGGATGTTCAAACCCATCGCAAGGAAGCTTAAAACCTTGAAAAAAGATTGGACGAATGGCTAACTAGAATAAACAGTATAGAGAAGACCTTAAATGACCTGATGGAGCTGAAAACCATGGCACAAGAACTTCATGACGCATGTGCAAGCTTCAATAGCCAATCCAATCAAGTGGAAGAAAGGGTATCAGTGACTGAAGATCAAATTAATGAAATAAAGTGAGAAGACCAGGTTAGAGAAAAAAGAGTAAAAAGAAACGAACAAAGCCTCCAAGAAATATGGGACTATGTGAAAAGACCAAAGCTATGTTTGATTGGTGTTGGGAGCAGGCCCCCCAAAATCTGGCCATAAACTGGCCCCAAAACTGGCCATAAACAAAATCTCTGCAACACTGTAACATGTTCATAATGGCCCTAACGCCCAAGCTGGAAGGTTGTGGGTTTACGGGAATGAGGGCATGGAACACCTGGCCCGCCCAGGGTGGAAAACCGCTTAAAGGCATTCTTAAGCCACAAACAATGGCATGAGCAATCTGTGCCTTAAGAACATGCTCCTGCTACAGTTAACTAGCCCAACCTATTCCTTTCATTCCGCCCATCCCTTTGTTTCCCATAAGGGATACTTTTAGTTAATTTAATATCTATAGAAACAATGCTAATGACTGGCTTGCTGTTAATAAATATGTGGGTAAATCTCTGTTCCAGGCTCTCAGCTCTGAAGGCTGTGAGACCCCTGATTTCCTACTTCAAACCTCTATATTTCTGTGTGTGTGTCTTTAATTCCTTTAGCGCCACTGGGTAAGGGTCTCCCCGACCGAGCTGCTCTCGGCAGATTTGTGTACCTGAAAGTGATGGGGAGAATGGAACCAAGTTGGAAAACACTCTTCAGGATATTATCTAGGAGAACTTCCCCAACCTAGCAAGGCAGGCCAACATTCAAATTCAGGAAATACAGAGAATACCACAAAGATACTCCTTGAGAAGAGCAACCCCAAGACACATAATTGTCAGATTCACCAAGGTTGAAATGAAGGAAAAAGTGTTAAGGGCAGCCAGAGAGAAAGGTTGAGTTACCCACAAAAGGAAGCCCATTAGATTAACAGCAGATCTCTTGGCAGAAATCCTACAAGCCAGAAGAGGGTGGGGGCCAATATTCAACATTCTTAAAGAAAAGAATTTTCAACCCAGAATTTCATATCCAGCCAAACAAAGCTTCATAAGTGAAGGAGAAATAAAATCCTTTACAGACAAGCAAATGCTGAGAGATTTTATCACCACCAGGCCTGCCCTAAAACAGCTCCTGAAGGAAGCACTAAACATGGAAAGGAACAACCGGTACCAGCCACTGCAAAAACATGTCAAATTGTAAAGACCATTGATGCTATGAAGAAACTGCATCAATTAATGGGCAAAATAACCAGCAAACATCATAATGACAAGATCAGATTCACATATAACAGTATTAACCTTAAATGTAAGTGGGCTAAATGCCCCAATTAAAAGACACAGACCGGCAAATTGGATAAAGAGTCAAGACCCATTAGTGTGCTGTACTCAGGAGATGCACCTGATGTGCAAAGATTCACATAGGCTCAAAATAAAGGAATGAAGGAAGCTCTACCAAGCAAGTGGAAAGCAAAAAAAAAGCAGGGGTTGCAATCCTAGTCTCTGATAAAACAGACTTTAAACCAACAAAGATCAAAAGAGACAAAAAAGGCCATTACATAATGGTAAAGGGATCGATTCAACAAGAAGAGCTAACTATCCTAAATATATACACACCTAATACAGGAGCACCCAGATTCAGAAAGCAAGTTCTTAGATAGCTACAAAAAGACTTAGATTTCCACAAACTAATAATGGGAAAATTTAACACCCTACTGTCAGCATTAGACAGATCAATGAGACAGAAAGTTAACAAGGATATCCAGGACCAGAACTCAGCTCTGCAACAAGCAGACCTAATAGGCATCTACAGAACTCTCCACCCCAAATCAACAGAATATACATTCTTCTCAGCACCACATCACATTTATTCTAAAATTGACCACATAATTGGAAGTAAAGCACTCCTCAGCAAATGTAAAAGAACAGAAATCACAATAAACTGTCTCTCAGACCACACTGCAATCAAATTAGAACTCAGGATTAAGGAACTCACTCAAAACCACACAACTACATGTAAACTGAACAACTTGCTCCTGAATGACTACTGGGTAAATAATGAAATGAAGGCAGAAATACAGATGTTCTTTGAAACCAATGAGAACAAAGACACAACATACCAGAATCTCTGGGACACACTTAAAGCAGTATGTAGAGGGAAATTTATAGCACTAAATGCCCACAAGAGAAACCAGGAAAGATCTAAAATCGACACCCTAACATCACAATTAAAAGAACTAGAGAAGCAAGAGCAAACACATTCAAAAGCTAGCAGAAGGCAAGAAATAAATAACATCAGAGCAGAACTGAAAGAGATAGAGACAGAAAAAACCCTTCAAAAAATCAATGAATCCAGGAGCTGGTTTTTTGAAAAGATTAACAAAATAGACCGCTAGCAAGACTAATAAAGAAGAAAAGAGAGAAGATTCAAATAGATGCAATAAAAAATGATAAAGGGGATATCACCACCTATCTCACAGAAATACAAACTACCATCAGAGAATACTATAAGCACCTCTACACAAATAAACTAGAAAATCTAGAAGAAATGGATAAATTCCTGGACACATACACCCTCCCAAGACTAAACCAGGAAGAAGTCAAATCTCTGAATAGACCAATAACAGGCTCTGAAATTGAGGCAATAAATAATAGCTTACCAACCAAAAAAAGTCCAGGATCAGATGAATTCACAGCCAAATTCTACCAGAGGTACAAAGAGGAGCTGGTACCATTCCTTCTGAAACTCTTCCAATCAATAGAAGAAGAGGGAATCCTCCCTAACTTTTTTTATGAGGCCAACATAATCCTGATACCAAAGCCTGGCAGAGACACAACCAAAAAAGAGAATTTTAGACCAATATCCCTGATGAACATCGATGAGAAAATCCTCAATAAAATACTGGCAAATGAATCCAGCAGCACACCCACCACGATCAAGTTGGCTTCCTCCCTGGGATGCAAGGCTGGTTCAACATATGCAAATCAATAAACGTAATCCATCACATAAACAGAACCAATGACAAAAACCACATGATTATCTCAATAGATGCAGAAGAGGCCTTTGACAAAATTCAACAGCCCTTCATGCTAAAAACTCTCAATAAACTAGGTATTGATGGAATGTATCCCAAAATAATAAGAGCTATTTATGACAAACCTACAGCCAATATCATACTGAATGGGCAAAAACTGGAAGCATTCCCTTTGAAAACCAGCACAAGACAAGGATGCCCTCTCTCACCACCCTATTCAACATAGTGTTAGAAGTTCTGGCCAGGGCAATCAGGCAAGAGAAAAAAATAAAGCGTGTTCGATTAGGAAAAGAGGAAATCAAATTGTCCATGTTTGCAGATGACATGATTGTATATTTAGAAAACCCCATCATCTTAGCCCAAAATCTCCGTAAGCTGATCAGCAACTTCAGCAAAGTCTCAGGATACAAAATTAATGTGCAAAAATCACAAGCATTCCTATACACCATTATCAGAAAAACAGAGAGCCAAATCATGAGTGAACTCCCATTCACAATTGCTACAAAGAGAATAAAATACCTAGGAATCCAACTTACAAGGGATGTGAAGGACCTCTTCAAGGAGAACTATAAGCCACTGCTCAACTAAATAAAAGAGGACAGAAACAAATGGGAGAACATTCCATGCTCATAGATAGGAAGAATCAATATCGTGAAAATGGCTATACTGCCCAAAGTAATTTATAGATTCAATGCCATCCCCATCAAGCTACCAATGACTTTCTTCACAGAACTTGAAAAAACTACTTTAAAGTTCATATGGAACCAAAAAAAGAGCCCATATTGCCAAGACAATCCTAAGCAAAAGGAACAAAACTGGAGGCATCACGCTACCTGACTTCAAACTATACTACAAGGCTACAGTAACCAAAACAGCATGGTATTGCTACCAAAACAGAGATATAGACCAAGGAACAGAATGGAGGCCTCAGAAATAACAACACATCTACAACCATCTGATCTTTGACAAACCTGACACAAACAAGAAATGGGGAAAGTATTCCCTATTTAATAAATGGTGCTGGGAAAACTGGCTAGCCATATGTAGAAAGCTGAAACTGGATCCCTTCCTCACACCTTACACAAAAATTAATTCAAGATGGTTTGAAGACTTAAATTTAGACCTAAAACCATAAAAACCCTTGAAGAAAACCTAGGCAATACCATTCAGGATATAGGCATGGACAAGGACTTCATGACTAAAACACCAAAAGCAATGGCAACAAAAGCCAAAATAGACAAATGGGATCTAATTAAACTAAAGAGCTTCTGCACAGCAAAAGAAACTATCAGCAGAGTGAACAGGCAACCTACAGAATGGGAGAAGATTTTTGCAATCTACCCATCTGACAAAGGGCTAATATCCAGAATCTACAAAGAACTCTAACAAATTTACAAGAAAAAAAAACCCCATCAAAAAGTGGGCAAAGGATATGAACAGACACTTCTCAAAAGAAGATATTCATGCAGCCAACAGACACATGGAAAAATACTCATCATCACTGGTCATCAGAGAAATGCAAATCAAAACCACAATGAGATACCATCTAACACCAGTTAGAATGGCAATCATTAAAAAGTCAGGAAACAACAGATGCTAGAGAGGATATGGAGAAACAGGAATGCTTTTACACTGTTGATGGGAGTGTAAATTAGTTCAACCATTGTGGAAGACAGTGTGGCGATTCCTCAAGGATCTAGAACTAGAATTACCATTTGACCCAGCACTCCCATTACTGGGTATATACCCAAAGGATTATAAATCATGTTACTATAAAGACACATGCACACATATGTTTATAGCAGCACTATTCACAATAGCAAAGACTTGGAACTAACCCAAATGTCCATCAATGATAGACTGGATTAAGAAAATGTAGCACATATACACCATCGAATACTATACAGCCATAAAAAAGGATGAGTTCATGTCCTTTGTAGGGACATGGATGAAGCTGGAAACCATCATTCTCAGCAAACTATCACAAGGACAGAAAAGCAAACACCGCATGTTCTCACTCATAGGTGGGAAATGAACAATGAGATCACTTGGACACAGGGCGGTGAACATCACACACTGGGGCCTGTTGGAGGCTGGGGAGCTGGGGGAGGGAGAGCATTAGGAGAAATACCTAATATAAATGATGAATTGATGGGTGCAGCAAACCAACATGGCACATGTATACCTATGTAACAAACCTGCACGTTGTGCACATGTACCCTAGAACTTAAAGTATAAAAACAAAAAACAACAACAAAAACAGACACATGTAAAGCTCAGTGCTTTTTATATGTATGTGTTATTTTATCCTTATGCCAGAGATAGGTGATATAGCTCATGAACTAGTTATTATGGGATAGTCATGAGATGTTAGCATCCTCATAATATAGTGAAGAAACTGAGGTGTGAAAAGGTCATACGCCTTGCCTAAGGTCATCTGGATATGAAACAGTAGAGCCAGAACTGGAATCCAGACCTTCTTCACAAATTTTGTGCCTGTTCCAGTATACCCCCACTCCCTTTCTTTTTTATTTTATTTTTGAAACAAGATCTAGCTCTGTCACCCAGGCTGGAGTACAGTGGTGCAGTCATAACTCACTGCAGCATCAACCTCCCAGGCTCAACCTTTCTTCCCACCTCAGCCTCCTGCATAGCTGGAACTACAGGCATGCACCACCACACCCAGCTAGTTTTTAATTTTTTTTTGTACAGACAGGATCTCACTATGTTGCCCAGGCTGATCTTGAACTCCTGGACTCAAACGATCCTCTCACCTCAGCCTCCCAGAGTGCTGGGATGACAGGCATGAGCCACTGTGCCTGGTCCCCACTACCTTTCCAGGAGCCTGCTCCTCTCCAGGCCCTGTGAACTCTGACTACTCTGATTTGACTTATTCTAATATTTCCAGCAAAGTCTCCAAGTTGCACCGACTCCAGTACCAAGAATTGAACCAACAGATGCTAGTCAGTGAATACAGTGAAGTTTCAATATAATTATTCTTTTGCTTTGATTTTTTTAAGGTACCAAATCCTCCGGATTAGGGGCCTGTGAGTGGCTTCTTGTCCTCATTTCCCTGCTCTTCATCATCATGACCTTCCCTTTTTCCATCTGGTTCTGCATAAAGGTGAGATTCCATGAGGACCCAATAGGTAATTTCCTGAGGCCTCTCACTGGCCACACCATGCCCATTCTCACTTCTGTTTTCTGGTACATGTTATTGCTCCATGTGGAATGCCCTCACCCCAGACTCACCTTCTAGGATAGCTCTTACTCCTCCAAGACCTTGCTCAAATGTGAACAGGAAGCCTTCTTTGACTCCTCCAGACTGTCATTCCCTTCCCGGTGCTCCCATGTCACTCTGCTTTCACTTCGTTCTAACACTTACCACATGTATTATATTGGCTATGTCTCATTCATCTGCATTCTGTGACCAGAATGGATCATGACATCCACTCCACACACTTCCACGAAACTTCTCAGGCAGCTTCTATAGACCATGAGTCATGATTATCTTTGGCCCACAGGTGGTTACAGATGCCTGTCCCTGAAGTAAATGAAGACCTGTGTCCGTTCTGGAAGCACATGCCAAGATGGAATTAGAGGAGCAAGAGATTTATTGGGAGACATTGCCTGTGAAACATTAATGGGAAAGAAAACAAGAGTAGTCAGGAGAAGCCTTCAGACAGTTATGCAGGCCTGACAATTGTGATATGAGAAGGGGAAGAAAGGATTGGGCAGAAAGAGCCTCTGACTGTGGTGCAGCTCTGAGAAAGCATTGGCCAGCCCAAAAGGGAACTCCAGAGCAAGGTTTGCTTCATAGGAGTCCCACAGTGGGCAGAAATGGCATGGCCCTAGTACTCCTGCCATCTCAGTCATTGGCTGGAGCTGCAGAGAAGACTGTGTCCTTGGCTGAAACAGTACATCTGCTGCTGGGGCTGTTGTTGGTTTTACTCCTCACAGCAAGCAGCAGCTCTTTCCTCTTCCCCTTCACCTTTCCCTCCCCAAGATACATTTTGGTATCTCGTGTTTTTGTTTTCATTTATCTCAAAGTATTTTCTCATTTTCCTTGTGATTTCTTCTTTAACCCATTGGTTAGAGTATATTGTTTAATTTCCACATATTTGTCAATTTCTCAAATTTCCTTCTGTTATTGATTTCTAATTTAACTTCATTGTAATAAGAGAATATACTTTATGTTATTTCAATCCTTTTAAATTTGTTTAAGTTAGTTTATGGCCTAGCATATTATCTATCCTGGAGACGATGTTTCATATATGCTGGAAAAGAATGTGTTATTTGCTGTTGTTGGGTGGAGATGTTCTGTGTAGATGTCTGTTAGGTCTATTTGTTGACAGTGCTATTCAAGTCTTCCATGTCTGTCTAGTTCCATCCATTGTTTCAAGTGGGGTATTGAAGTCTCCAACTGTGACTACTGAATTGTCTATTCCTACTTTGAATTATTTTGGTCTTTTTCCTCATGTATTTTGCAACTCTGTTTTTAGGTGCATCTATGCTTATCATTGTCACACTTCCGAAATGCATTGATCCTTTTATCATTATACAATGTCCCACTTTATTGCTAGTAACATGTTTGCTTCTTTTGAAGTCCATTTTCTCTGATGTTAGGATAGCCATTCCTGCTCTCCTTTAGTTACTGTTCTTATGGTATATCTTTTCCATCTTTTACTTTCAGTCTGTTCATATCTTTGAATATAAAGTGTGTCTCCTATAGACAGTGTATAGTTGGCAGCAGGCTCTTCTTGAAGGGTGACCTGAGCACCTGCATGATTGCCACAAGATCCAACACTGACTCAGCCATGGTTTTTGGGAAAGGCTCTCAGGTCTGGTCACTTAAGATGGTAAGCCCTAAGAAGCCAATTAGGGAGAGGAAACAAAAGCAGAACCAGGCAGTTATATTTGAGCAAGGTCTTGAAGAAGTAAGACTCCCCTTCATCTATGGGGAGAATTTGTTTTTTCCAGTAAAAGCAGGTAAGAAACAAGTAATGCTAGGAAACCAAGCAATTGGGAATTGCTGGGCATGCTCTAAGAACCACATACAGTCATTCATTCTGATTGTTTCAAGCAAGGCAGTGTTCTGGCCTCATAAAATTGTAAACCTCATGAAGACAAACAAAACATGGTTCCCAGCCTCAAAGGACTTACAGTGGGTTAGTAGATCCTGTTACTTTAAGAAGCACATTTCAAAATGTGTTTTGTTGGGCCTCTTTATCACATTTTTATATCTGGCTAGTTATTATTCATTGGAGCTTTTTAAAGTGGAGGGAGGATAGGGAAGGAAAATAAATTTGTCTATAGTCACAAATCATTCTTTCATTTATTCAATAAATATTTATTGAATACTTACAATATATCAGGCATTTTTTAAGCACTGAGAAAAAAAGATTAATTCCGTATCATCAAGGAGTGCCTCATCTGGTGGGGCATATATTAATATATAAATAAGCAGACCAAGTTAAGTCAGTGATAAACATGCAATTGAACTCAGATTCTGATACTGGTTCAGAAAGTGAAGTTTATTTTTAAAGTAGTGTGCAGTAATTTCTCTATTTCTCTTCTAATAGACATTCTCCAGAATCTTTTTGTCATTTAAAAGTATCTCTGCACATTTTCAGGGTAAACACAAATTTTCTAGATCTATCACCAATGAAAATTGGCAAATTAAAATCCAATTGAGGCTGGCCACGGTGGCTCATGCCTGTAATCCTAGCACTTTTGAAGGCCAAAGCAGGTGAATCACCTGGGGTCAGGAGTTCGAGACCAGCCTGACCAATAAGGCGAAACCCTGTCTCTACTAAAAATACAAGAAATTAGCCAGGCATGGTGGCTCACACCTGTAATCCCAGCTACTTGGGAGGCTGAGGCAGCCGGGAGGCGGAGGTTGCAGTGAGCCGAGATCATGCCACTGCACTCTAGTCTGGTTAACAAGAGCGAAACTTAGTCTAGAAAAAAAAAAAATCCAATTGAATCATTTTGAAGCAGCCTCAGAAGAAATTGCACTCTGAAACAAAATATCACAAGTGGTATTAAAATATACTCCCTCTTTCTGTTAAATAGCTAATGAGCAATACACATAAAAGCTAGTAATGCAGAAGTCACAGTAAAATACAAGATTTAATATGCCTTGATAAGATTAATTTAGGGAAAGTTGGCCATGGTTTTTTAGATAGTCATAAGTCTTTAATCAAAATTCTGTCTATGGGTTCAAAAATTAACATGGTTAATATACTTTTTCATTTCTGAAATTTTACACTTACTAAATATAGATTTTGGAAATTTAAGTATTAATAGAAATTTTTTCTTGGTTCTCAAAACAAAAAACTTCTGATATCTAGGATCATTCTTATGCCAAGGCCTTTTGAAGACTTTATTTTTCTTTCTGGGAGTGATTTGAAAGGATTAAATTTCTCTTTAGGTTGTACAAGAGTATGAAAGAGTAATTATATTCCGACTGGGACATCTGCTTCCTGGAAGAGCCAAAGGCCCTGGTAAAAAACACTCTTTTTTTTCTAAACACCTCTCTCCTGACTTGCCAATTTCTTCAACCCATGCAGATTTGTAATATGAACCTCAGATTAAATGAAGTAACTTGATTCATGATATCTGAATTTTCCAATCTGTTACTTATAGGTTATTCAAAAATTCTTCAGAGACTATTACTACTAGGTCATAGGTAGCCAAGAGAGAGAATTGGCACAGAGAACCCACATGCCAGGGCGAGGCTTGCTGGAATAGCAAGTTAGCTTAGGAGCAATGGCTGGGGACTGATTTGAGTACAATGTGTATAATATGGTCAGAGTCCTGTGAATTCTCAGAGAAAAGCTGAGCTAGTTCCCAATCCAGGTGCTCAGATCCAATCATGGGAGATAGGCAAAGTTTAGCATTCAAATAACAAATTGGTCTTCAGTTACACGGATTTAAAAAACATAGATTAGGCATTTCTTGTGGCTCAGACTCTGTGCTAACCATAAGACATGGTCTCTGCTCAGGACCTTAAGATCTAGTGGAGTTGATGTCCAGAGGTCCAAGCCCATTATGGGAGACAGATAGAAGTATGGTCAGTCTGAAAGGTTTAGTAGTGGGGGTTTGGAGATCTAAGTCAGCCAGGAAGGTATGAGGAGCAAAGTCCCATGTGTATATATTGGAGAGGGTCTGAGTTCCAGGACATCCCCACAGAGACCAGACTAGGTACAAATATCAGAGTTTGAAGATTCAGAATGAATATATGGGTCCACACAAAAGTAGAACCAGACCCTGTAGTTCCAGGACAAAGAACATCTTGTTCTGGCCCTGGTTTTCAGGAACCTTCTCAATTGGCACTGAGGAGGACTAGTAGCTGACTAGTATCCTGGACTCTGTGAGGTGCTGCTTGTTTCAACAAAGCTTTGGCTCTTGCAGGAGCCCACAGAATCCAATGGGCTCTCACAAAATCTCAATAAATCAATCTACAAATGTTTATCGCACATTGGTCCTATATATTATATAGGGTGGGCAAGGACTAACTAGCCAACCAGAAAGCTGGTATCATGATAATTGCTATTCTGATTACTTCTGGGGCTCACATTCTAAGGAATATGACATGGAGGTTGCTGGCTCTAAAATTTGACACCTGGGTACACTCATGGATTCAAAAACAATTTTAGAGAGCGCCTAAAAGGCACTAAGTCAGACACTAAGGCTAACAACAGCGCATAGGACACTACTTAGGGAGTTCAATTCTAGTGAAAGGACAGACATGCAACTGAGATCTGGGGAGGCCAGCACCATGACTAACAGGACCACACAGCCCAGTTTGCTGGGAATAATCCCTGTTTATACCTATTTTCCTGGATTATATATTATAATATATAATAGTGCCCTCCTTTTACCCTCAGGTGGAGGTGGGATGGGCCAATGGTCTGTAATTAGAGGCTAAGAAAAGTAATGTAGTGTGCAACCTGACCCCAGAAAGGTGAAACCCAAACAGCCTTCATGCTAGCTATTTATCTGTCACTTCCTCCTCCCTCTCTTTTAGGTCTTTTCTTTTTTTTGCCCTGCCTGGATACCTATCACAAGGTTGACCTTCGTCTCCAAACTCTGGAGATACCTTTTCATGAGGTAAGCCAAATGATGGCTTTTGCTTTCTCTATACATTTTCCATGGTCTATCTACCATGGAAAAAATGATTATTTATACTCAAAAATAGGAAAGAAAAATAATGATATGGACTACATCAGAACTTAAAAGTTTTGTGCATCAAAGGACACAATTAACAGGGTGAAAAGGCAATCTAGGGAATGGGAGAAAATATTTGCAAATCATATATCTCATAAAGGGCTAATATCCAAGATATATAAAGAACTCATACATCTCAACAACAAAAAAAGTAAACAACCTGATTTAAAAAATAGGCAAAGAACTTTGTGATAGTTAACCTTATGTGTCAGCCTGGCTAGGCCATGATCATTTGACCTATATTTGGCCAAACACATCTGGATGTTACTGTGAAGGTACTTTTTTAGATGGGATTAACATTTAAATCAGTAGACGTTGAGTAAAGCAGATTACCCTCCCTAATGTGGGGTGGGCCTCATCCAATTAATTGAAGGGCTCAAGAAAAAGACTGACCTCCCTTTGAGGAGGAAGGAATTCTTTCAGTAGAAAAGATAAACTTTTCGCTGGGTCTTCAGCCTGAAGATTTTAGACATGCTAGCTTCCATAAGCACATGAGCCAATTCTTTAAATCAATATTTTTTTCTCTCCCCACCCCAGCATACCTATATGTGTATGTGTGTGTGTGTGCATATATATGTATGGTGAAACCCAAACACACACATACACATTTTATAGTTTCTCTAGAGAACCCTAATACAAACTTGAACAGACATTTCTCAAAGGATGACATACAAAGAAGATGAAGATATATAAATGGGCAACAAGCATATGAAAAGATGCTCAGCATCACTACATTAAGAAAATACAAATCAACATCACAAGATATCACTTTACACTCATTAACATGGCTACTGTTTTTTTAAAAACCTGGAAAATAACAAGTGTTGAAGAGGACGTAGACAAATTGGAACCCTTGTGCACTGTTGGTAGGAAAATGTAAAATGGTGCAGCCACTGTAGAAAACAGTAGAGCGGCTCCTCAAAAAATTAAGAATAGAATTACTGTATGACCCAGCAATTCCACTTCTGCATATAAACCTAAAAGAATTGAAAGTAGGGTCTTAAAGAATATTTGTACACCTGTGTTCATAACAGTATTATTCACAATAACCAAAAGGAAGAAGCAACCCAAGTGTCTACTGATGACTGAAGAGATAAATAAAATGTGATATATAACCCACAATGGAACATTATTCAGCCTTAAAAAGAAAGGAAATTCTGACATTCTACAAGATAGATGAACCTTGAGGACATTATGCTAACTGAAATAAGCCAATCACACACACACACACACAAATACTGCATGATCCTACTCATATGAGGCACCTAGAGTAGTTAAATTCATAGAGACTGAAAGTAGTATGGTGGTTGCAGAGATTGAAGAGGAGAAATTGGAGAGTTATTATTTCATGGGTACAGAGTTTCAGTTTTACAAGATGAAAAAGTTATGGAGATGGATGGTGGTGATAGTTGCACAATATTATGAGTGTATTCAGTATCACTGGACTGTATACTTAAAAATGGTTAAGATGGTAGTAAGTTTTATGGTATATGTATTTTAACACAATAAACAAAATTGGGAAAAAAACCTCACCCCAATCCTGTTACCCATAGTTAACTGTTGATATTTTGGAGTATATCCTTTCAGTTTTTCAATGTATGTGGTTATATTTACAGATGGGTATATATATATATACACATATATCATACCATATATACTGTTTTGTAATGTGTCTTTCTTAACCCAACAATATATTGTGATCATCTTTTCATATTAGCTAAATGCTTCTATCCCTTTATTTTAAATGGACATACAGCATTTCATTTAGTGGCTGTATCACAATTTACTCAACCAATTCCCTATTGTTGATGTTAAATTCTTTCCAATTTGTATTCCAATTGGCAAAACTGTGAGTAACATCCTTATAGCTAAACCCTTAAAATATGTCCTTATGATCAATATAAAAAGGGAAATGTTAAGACATCTTTCTAGGGCTTGTGATGTATATCATCAAAGCATCCCCTAATGTACACTCTAGCAAGCAATACATTAGAGGGCTTGTTTCCCAGAACATGCTTCTCTTTTAGCAGATGTTTTATTTTGGTATCAGTTTAGAAAGACCTGGTTTCGAATCAACTGAATGTCTTCTTGCGAGAAAATTATTTCTGATTTTTTTTACAAAAGGATTTACCACAGGATTAAGTTGTGCATTCTTTCATGTATTTAATAAAAATTTCATAATTTTCAAAAACATGTCTATTTTAAATAAAGGGTAGGCCAACTCTCTTTTTCTCTTGCGGAGAAAATTCCCTTTGAACACATTTAGTTCCTCTAACCCCACATAGGAAAGGAGCCCAAGAATCAAGCCTGTCATCCAAACTTTTTTCTGCCTAGATTGTGACCAAAGACATGTTTATAATGGAGATAGACGCCATTTGCTACTACCGAATGGAAAATGCCTCTCTTCTCCTAAGCAGTCTTGCTCACGTTTCTAAAGCTGTGCAATTCCTTGTGCAAACCACCATGAAGCGTCTCCTAGCACATCGATCCCTCACTGAAATTCTTCTAGAGAGGAAGAGCATCGCCCAAGATACAAAGGTACTTAGATAAACGTAATGGCCAATATGCTGAAATATTTATCTCTTATTCATTTGTTCATTGGCCATTTATTAAATCTTCTATGGCCAGTTCCATCCCTTAGGGACCATCCCTTTGGGAGCTCATAGCTAGTTAGGAGGTTGCCAAATTGACTCTAAGTCAATTATAGTTATCAGTATGGTGCTTGTTAATCAGTCATTGCCACAGTTTTTGCTCTCAAACCTACTCCAGTGACTTTAAATTCATACCCAAGTACTCACCTAGTATTAAGTATTGAGAATGATTGCTGGCAGGAACGGTGGGGTTGGTGGGGATGGACAGGAGGGGTTGGTACACAAAGATGATAAAGCATGGTTCCCAGGAGCTTACTGTCTACCTGGGGAAACAAGCATAACGAGTGTCAAGTTAAATAATAAGTTCAAATAAGACTTTCAGATAACAAAAGCTAAGATGTCATAGACCTTTACATGATGAATTACGCAATCCATTGTCTAGATTTAATCAATTTGGAATTAGAGGGGAAAGAGCAAGAACTGCTTTACAAGCAGCTCCCTCTAGTCCACAGGCAGCAAGCTCAGCAAGCTCATTCACGGCCAGGGTCGGTGGCTTTGATTCTTACCAAGGCAGGTAGGCAAAAGGTATTCAGAGGAGAAGTGAGAAGACAGCAGGATTCCAGGCAGCTGGCCAATGGAGTGGCAATTACCACTAGCAATGGAGCCTGTCACTGAAGCAGTGGGGACACCCAGGCGCAGAACTGGGTTAGGAGGTTGTGAATCATGGTAGTTGGAAGGAGGACCTCAAATAGAGGGACCCCAAGAATCAAAGGCACTGGTAGTAATTATGCTTTATGGGATGTCCCCCTTCACCCTCCCTTCCTTATTCATCCTTCTCCTCTAAAGGATAAAGTCCAGACACTTGACATTCAAGCTTGCCCTTATTACACTGGTTGTAATATATATACAAGTGTTCTTTGACTTATAAACCATCATAAAGCAAAAAATATCGTAAGTCAAAAATGCATGTATCCTAATAAACCCATGATAAAAGTCAAAAATTGTCAAACCATTGCAAGTTGGGGACCATCTATCTAAGACATTAGTTTTCCCAGACTACAACCACCATAGCAGCAGGGGCTATGTTTTATTCATCTCTTGGTCCTCAGCACGGGCTTGTCACACAGCAGGTAGATAATGTTTTTTGGATAAATGAATAAATGACCCAACTGTTGTAGTCTCACTTCTTGCCACCCTTCTCCCACTGAATCTAATACTCCAACCTACTTTAGCTTTTGTCCAGCATTCAGCACTTTTATGCTCCCATTGCCTCCTCTTGGGCTGTATCTTCTGCATGGAATACTTCCCTTTTCTCCACAAGCAAGATTTTATTTGTCCTTTAAGATGCCACCTATTCTGTGATGTCTTTATCAACATTCCTTACTCTCACCCACACCCCCAAATTAGTCTTCTCAGGGTTCTCAATGCACTATGCTTACTATTTGTCTAATAACTAAAAAATAATGAGAAAATAAGTGTAAAAAGAAGAGTTTGGGTCAACATGGAGAGCTCCATGCCCTGCCCCTCCTTTCCAGAATCCACAGTCGATTTTCTTCCCTCTCCTGTTTCCAACTTCAATCAAGGGGGTGGATGGGACTGGGAAGCAGGAGGAAACTGGAGCCACCAGCATCAGCTGTAGAAGTGAAAACATCCTATAATTGAAAGACATCTGGAAGAGAGACTAGAGACTGGTTCTCAACTCAGTGCATTTTAAAACAGATTTTTAAAATATATCTGTATTAGTTCCTATTACTTCTGTAACAAACTACCACAAATTTGGTGGCTTAAAACCAAACAAAAATTATTAGTTTTGAAGACCACAGAGTCCAAAATCAGTTTCAATGGGCTAGAGTCCAGGTGTCGGCCAGACCAATTTCTTCTGGAGGTTCTGAGAGGAGAATCCGTTTCTTTGCCTTTTCCAGCATCTGGTGGCTGCCTGCATTTCTCAGCTTGTGGCACCTTCCTCCATCTTTAGAGTGCATCATTCCAATTCCTGCTTCTATCATCATGTCACCTCTTCTTCTGTAGTCAAATCATCATTTGCCTCCCTCTTATAAGGACACCTATAATTACATTTAGGGCCCCCTGGATAATCCAGGATAATATCCCCATCTCAAGAGCCTTTAACTTA
The DNA here is from genome assembly GCF_028878055.3 of Symphalangus syndactylus. Lineage (NCBI taxonomy): Eukaryota > Metazoa > Chordata > Mammalia > Primates > Hylobatidae > Symphalangus > Symphalangus syndactylus. The sequence goes on along the minus strand of NC_072441.2, from coordinate 124,352,712 downwards.
ATCACACCAGCAAAATCCCTCTTGGGGTAACATTCACAGATTCCAGGGATTAGGACATGGGATATCTTTGGGGACCATTATTCAGCATACCACACAATCTTCAATTGCACAGATATTTATTGGGTGGCACTATGCAAGTTAAACAACTCTTTGCAAGGCACTGTGAAGTTAAATACAACAGGCAAATAATGTCCTTTCAAAGGGAATGTTCTTCCTTAGTACAGAACAATGGCCACCAGGGTTTAGGCATGCTCTCCTCCCACCTGGAGGCTCCCACTGACATCTGAATTCTTCTCTCCACAGGTTGCCTTGGATTCAGTGACCTGTATTTGGGGAATCAAAGTGGAGAGAATAGAAATGTGGGTAGGAAATTAACTAGGAAGAACCGTATGATAAAGGAAAATATTCTGGTTTCCTCTTCAATTTTTCATTTGAAAAATTATTTTCACTGAGTACTATAGCCATATCAGCATAAATTTATAAAAAAGAGAAACAAATCACCTAATATCTTACAGCCATAACACAATCACTGTAACATTTGGACAAATTACTTTGATTATTTTTTTCTCTATGAATCTAAAAATTGTTTTAGATAAAATTTACATGAAATTTCCCATTTTAGGCCAGGCACAGTGGCTCACACCTGTAATCCCAGTACTTTGGGATGCCAAGGTGGGTGGATCGCTTGAGGTCAGGAGTTTGAGACCAGCCTGGCCAACATGGCATAACTCTGTTTCTACTAAAAATGCAAAAATTAGCTGGGTGTGGTAGCACATGCCTGTAATCCCAGCTACTAGGGAGGCTGAGGCAGGAGAATCGCTTGAACCCAAGAGGCAGAGGTTTCAGTGAGCCAAGATCATGCCACTGTGCTCCAGCGACAACCACAGAGCGAGACTCAATCTCAAAAAAAAAAAAAAAAAAAAAATTAGCCGGGGGTGTTGGCAAATGCCTGTAATCCCAGCTACTCAGGAGGCTGAGGCAGGAGAATCACTTGAATCCAGGAGGCAGAGGCTGCAGTGAGTCAAGATTGCACATTGCACTCCAGCCTGGGTGACAGAGTGAGACTCCGTCTCAAACAAAAAAAAAGAAAGAAGAAAAGAAATGTCGCATTTTTGCTATTTTAAACGGTGGTTTTAGTATAATATATTTACTAAGGGTTACAGCCATCACTACTATCTAATTCCAGAACATTTTCATCATCCCAAAAGGAAGCCTGTACTCATTAAGTGGGAATCCCCCATGTACTCCTTAATGCCTGGCAACCACTAATATAGTTTCTGTCTCAATGGATTTGCCTCTTCTGGACATTTCACATGAATGGAATCATACAATATATGGCTTTTTGTGTCTGGCTTCTTTTCACTTAGCATAATGTTTTCAAGGTTCAACTATGCTTGAGCATGAATCAGTACTTCATTACTTTTTATGATCAAATAATACTTCGTTGTGAGGCTATACCACATTTTATCGGTTCATCAGCTGATGGACATTTGGGTTGTTTCTGCTCTTTGGCTAGTATGAATAATGCTACAGCAAGCATTAATTTGTAAGTTTTTGAGTGAACATGTTTTCAATTCTTTTGGGTCTGTATCTAGAAGTAGAATTACTAGGTCATATGGTAACTCCATATTTAACTTTTTGAGGGGCAGCTAAACTGTTTTCCATATATGCATTTTTATAGTTATAATCAGGGTCAAAAGACAATTTTGTACCTTTTATGCAATACATTAGGCATCGTTCTTATTTGGTCAGTTGTACCCTTTTCAAAATCAATTCTTCTCTTTTATAAACTTGGATGAATTCCCCTTATATTTATTATCAGTAGTGTGGCTCTTCAAGCCATTGTTCAAATTTATTAGTTGGGGTTTAGATTATATCCTAAGTGGAAAAACTGAGCACAGCTCATCAATACAAAACCTGCTGTGCTGATAATGAGAAACTACAGCTCTACTGTAGCATCAGCAATAATACAAAACTGCATTTGAGGCATCGACCTTGGAGATCTGCCTACTTTTGACCTCAGAAGTCTAGGGATGGCACACTCTGGTCACTCAGAATTTGCTACTCATCATGAGACAGCAGTAGAGAGGCTTGCAAGTCTGTGTGAAAGCTTTGGCCCCTAAATCATGGCTGCACACCTACATGCCTGCATTCTTTCTTTTTCAGTAAAGATGTGAGGCTGCCAGCTGGGCTTCAGCACTCACTGGCTGTGGAGGCTGAAGCGCAAAGACAAGCCAAAGTGCGGGTGAGCACTCCATCCTCCCACCCAGACTGCTCTTTAGGAAGGCCTGCTCGTGGAGAACATTTCCCCTTTGCTTCCTTACTGTCCATTCATTAGGCACTGGGAAGAAGCTGTCTTGGGCCCTTACAACTCTATTAAAATTGCTCTCTTAAAGTGTGTTAATAGTCCCCTGACTGACTAATGCAACTCCTCTCCCTCTCTGAAGATAATAGTGACCACTCACTGCTTGAGTCTCACCTTCTCTCTCTCTCCTTAAAGGCATCTCCACACACATCAATCCCTCTTCTCTAGTGCTGGCATCTTTTCCTGGGTAATCATAGTCACCCTAACTTCTAGGTATCCCCTAGAACTGTATCCCAAGCTTGGCACAAGTTTTGGAGGGACAACCACGATCAGGGCCCAGTTCCCTCAGTGCTAGAACCAAGAGAAGGCTGTGCTACTCGGCTCCACTCAGGCATGACAGCGAGAAGCAAAGATGTGGCAGCTAGCAGCTTCTGGTGACTGAGGTGTGGGTGAGGGGGCCTTGGGAAGAGGAAAATGAAGAATGAAGGGAGGCAGATTTCTCTGAAAGAACAGAGAGCAGGTGAAGATAAAAACCTGAACCAGTAAGAGGATCATTGCCTGTGCACCACTGAGGGGACGTGGGGATGAGGAAGGGGAGGAGGATAGTCCCCAGGGCAGTTGCTTCTAGATCTCTGAGTGAAGTCCTCTTCACCCACTTTCAGGTAGCATTTGGGTAGTGGGCTCAGCACTTTCTCTTCAGAAATGTTTACCCATTCACTTTGCCTGAGCTGGGGGTCACCCTTTCATAACGTCATGCCTTTGCATGGAATGTTGGCTAATCTTTTCTCTATGTTGGCAAAATCCTAATCTTTCAAGGCCCACCAGATGCTAATAACTCCCCTAATACTTTGTTTATACTTGTGATGGCTCCTAACAAATTCCATCTTAAATTGTGATTAATAGTTTAATCTGTCTCCCCAGCTCAAGACCCTTCAGAAAGAAGACTAAACCTGTTCTATGCTTAACCGTGCTTGCCACATAGTAGATGCGCAGTGCTTGTCTGCTGAGTCACTGCATAGTGGTGAAGCCTTCAGGGAATGAAGAACAATCACTTTGCTTTTGGTCACATGTTTTCTAGATGATCGCTGCAGAAGGGGAAAAGGCTGCTTCTGAGTCCCTGAGGATGGCAGCTGAGATTCTGTCAGGCACCCCTGCTGCTGTTCAGCTTCGATACCTCCACACCCTTCAGTCTCTGTCCACAGAGAAGCCTTCCACTGTGGTTTTACCTTTGCCATTTGACCTACTGAATTGCCTGTCTTCTCCCAGCAACAGAACTCAGGGAAGCCTCCCCTTCCCAAGTCTTTCCAAACCTGTTGAGCCACTAAATCCTAAAAAGAAAGACTCTCCCATGTTATAGGAAGGATGAGGCATAATGTGACTGTAAAGGGGCCTGCCATAGAAAAGCCACATCCCTGAGGGAGGCATTCTGTCCTCATTCCCTGCCCTTCCTTTGGTTGCCATACGGAATGGCCATGGAATGCACGAAGACACAATGCACCATCCATGAGAAGACAGTGAAATGATGTAATGACAGAGAAGGCAGACAACACATTTCCATGACTCATCTAGTCAGAGCAATTATGGGAAACAGCTTTGGTCAACATTCTACTTTGGAAAAAATTTTGAGTCTAGATGTGGTTAAATTTTGACTTCTGGGAACTTAGTTCAGATGTCCCTTTCACTGTATGTCCTCTGGCCCCTTTGGCAAGGTTGCCACAGCTCCCACAGCCCTTCCTACAAGCACCTATCATTGGGCTTGTCACACTCTATTGCTCTTCTGTCCTGAAGATGCGGTCTTCTCTCCAACGATACTACCAATTCTTCAAAGGCACGTCTTAGTTTTCCTCAACCACACTCAATCTTTTTGCTCCACCCTGAATTCCTCACACCTAACCCTGATAGTTACCTAAAGTGACACTTATATGTTTCAGAGTGAATGCAAAAAAGAGAGATGTACTTGGAGTCGGATATACAATTTATCCCTAATTAAAGCATTTAAAAGAAATTCTTTTTGTGGAGATTCCTTTTTTAAATAAAGAAATAAATAAAAGGACAAAAACATCTGACACATGTGGCTTAAAATCTGAGGGAGAATCACTATAAATAGTGGGCCCAAGTGTAATCTATTTTCAGTATAGAACTTACCAGCTTGTTTATTTCTTCAAACGGTAATAATATTAGGTAACCTATACATGCCCTGACATATTGTTTTCTTATACAGATATTTCTTAATATAGATACATTTCTCTAAGTCTTATTTTTCATTAATTTGCCTTATACAATTAGAAATGCATATCTGCAGAAAAAAATAAGCCAATAAGAAAGCTTATCTATACTTACAGCAAATTCTCTATAAACTTAAAAAAGTCACTAACATTATAAAACATTACCAACATTACTAAAATAATGTTAGTAAATTCTGAAGCCAAAGGAACAGGCAAAACTCTAAACTATGCAGGGGTGCCGAAATATAAATGTGGAATCCAAAAGGCTCTCATGTCCAAATAAGTCAAAGGCAGGTAACAAAATCTACCAGACCCAGGAGTATGGTGTCAGAAACAAGAAAGCAAACACTGATGAAGCAGCAACAGGACATGGGTTGGGGAACTCCTAGGTGATTTCCTAGAATGTCTCATCATCTAGGATGTGGAGCTTGCTTTCATGGACCAGCCGGGGCATGATCATAGGTGGTTTAGCCCATTTAAAGGGTCAATGGCAATCAGAGCACTCCTGAAGTGGGAAATGTTTCTCATTACTACTGTGTTGGCCCATACCCATTCCAGTGTATTGGTTATTGGAATTAAGATGGCACCAAGGGTTGTTGGTCACTTTTCACACCATATATGACGGTTCCGGATCTCAGGATAGCAAATTTTGGCATGTGTAATGAAGAAGAAGGTAGAGTCATGCTGGGTCAGGCATAACAGAAGCCAAACGCAGAACAAGCGGAAGTGAACGCCAGGGTAAAAATGGCTTTTATGACTCTTCATACTTCCTTATAACACTGGTTTTTTGTCAAAGGCAGATTTTGCTTGCATATCTGGGGAGTGCCTACGGTATCTCCTATTGTTTGGTTTCCTCTGATGTCTGGCACAGGTCAGTATTTAAATTTCTCATTGGAATGCCAGAGGGCTTTCAGGTCTGCTTGATGGCATGTGTTGTCTTTCAAATTAACCAACTGTTGCAGTTGGTGGGCTTGATGAGAAGGAAATAATGGCGATAAGTCGCTATAAAACTGTGTTTAGGTGAAAGAGTATAGTGGATAGTCAAAGGTAAAATTCTTCAGAAACTGGCTAGTGAGCTGACCCAGGTGCTGCATTCCAACTGGTTACTAATTGTGAAATGATGGCTGGAGGACAAGCTGGAGAGTACAATCTAAAACCATGATATGTTCTAGGAATAGTTTTTTTTCCTGATAATTTAATATTAATAGAGTGGCAATAAGCTGATAAACAGGGATAAGATGTTCGAGTCTGGCACTGGAGTCTGCCATGACCAAAATGACATGCCTCTGAGAGTGGGAGAAGTCTATGGCACACTCTAGGAGAATGGTGTTCCAGGGCATTTGGAGTTGACAGTGATGTGGCATTGGTGTATTCAGACCTGAATTTATTATGCAAGCAGCTAGCTTAAGGGCTAGTATACTGCAGATTGTTGGGCTCAAAATCATCAGAAATGTGCCCTATGGAGGCTTTGAAGGCCTTCCTTAGAATTTCAAGGGCCACCATGGCTCACCAGTAGTGTTACAGTGCAACGGGGGCTCTGCAGTTTGGACTCTCCTATCTAGAAGGCTCAGCAGGTCATTCTACCAATACCCCTGCATTCCACATCCTTGGGGACCATGTCTGGATGGCTCTGAGTAAGTATGAATCTCCTTGATGGACTGTTCCTGGCCACTACAATGTTCTTTGGCAGAGAGTCTATTGGAATTATGAGGTTCCAGTAATCCTGGCTTTTGCACAGTAGCTGAGCTGAGCATTAAGTAAAGGATATGGAAGCCAAATCCTTTAAAAGAGAGGTCATCAACACACTTCCAATGGCTTCTTCTGGGCTTGGAAAGGCATTACAGCACTATAGCTGGGAGCTTGGGGTCTGCTCTCAGACATGTTAGATTTGATTCAGACTCTACCATTTACTAACTGTTTAACCTTGGACATATTACTAATCCTGTGTATAAATGGGGATAAAAGTAGGATCCACCTCACAGAGTTGTGATTAAATAAGATAATGCATATGATATACTTAGCACAATGCTTGCACAAGGTAAATGCTTAATAAATAATGGTGATTACTATTATTCTGGTTTTACCTCAGTAGCAATAAATGACAGCCATCAGGCTGCATCCAAATAAGAGCCAGCTGGCCCCTCCACATGTTGCCTCCATGTGTCAAAGGCAGCCCCGACGGCTAGTAGTGCCTGCTCCCAGGGTGGTTGTTCTAGGACAGAACCAGCTTTAGAACTTGCACATATGGTCTCCCGTTTTTGATTCCCACCATGATATAACAAGCATTTGTTTCAACGGGCACAGCTGTTCAGGATTATAGCAGAGCAAGAACAGGACAGAGAAGTTTTTCCTCTTGGTGGGCAATAGTTACAGCCAAAACTCAGACAATCCCCCTTTCTTTCTTTCTTGCCTGGGTTTGACTGTTTGGATGGCCAGAGTGGAAAATGAGAGATGAATTACCAGTAGTACCTTGTGAACTCCAGGATCTGTCAGAATTTTGGGTAGGGGGTAGGGATGGGGACATTTTGCCTTCTAAAAATCAGTTTGCCTTGGCAAGACAGATCGTGGAAACTCTTAATTTTCAGACTTTCAAAAGTGTTTCTCAAGCTGGCCTAGAGGTAGCCTAAAGTATAACTCTGCCAGATCAGGTGCTCGTGGGACCCAAACCTTGCAAATACTAGAGGATGCCCTCCAAACTGACAGAAGCCACTGCAGTCTTGCAGGTGCCCTTTCATTGGACATTTAAGAATAGAAGCATTGTCCTGGCAGAATGGCACATTGCTGTATAATGGGACTGCTTAGGGAACTTCTGGAAGGCTGCCTTACATGTTCTTTGTTGCACCATTTTAGCCAAGTTGCACTTCTCAAAAACCTGCACTCTACATAGTTCGTCTTTGAGGTCAGAGGGATTAGTATGCTTGCTTAGCAATCCTGAACGAGAGATTGCCTTGAGGCTGTGGCAGACCTGGCTAGAATGAGCTCTCCATTTTTCTGAGGCAGTGATGGAAGTCCTGATGAACCCTAGACACAGCTTCATATCAATATAGCTACGGAATGCCTCAGCCTCGGGCTCACCTAGCAAGCACTGCAGTTTTGCAGGTATGCAGGGCCTACGCAGCAGGGCTTTAGCAGTTTTATTCCTAATTTTAGAGAAACTCCTCTGCTTCCTGTGGGGAAATACTTGCTGGTAGATGGATACTTATTTGATTCCAGGAATACCCAGACAGTGATCTAGAGCTTTGGGGCCTGCAAGCAGAATTTCCAGCAGGCTTTAAAAGTGAAATGCAAGATATGTTTCCCAAGCAGTATGTGGGTCATTGACCTCCAGCTAGGAAAGGCCAAGGACAAGAGGAAAGCGCAGTCACTGAATGCTACAAGGTAGCAGACAAGTGACCTGACCATAGTCAAGTCAGTGAGACCAATTGTGTGAGTAGGACCAGATCTCTCAGGGGAGAATCTCCTGGAGCCCACACGCACTGAGTTGGTGCGGGAATGTGGTGAAGAGCCAGGCCTGGTGGTTGAGGGGGACTGTCCACTAAGCTTTCTAAGATCTTTAAGTACACTATGGTATGCACTCCCAAAACAGTACCAACTCGGCACTACAGGACATGCAACATGTCGCCACTGAGATCGGGGGCTGGGACGCAGAGGAGTGTGATGAGGCTAACCAGTTTCCTCTCTCTGAAGGGCCAGAGCAGCTTTCTAGAAAAATGGACAGCATGGCTCAGTCTGGACATCTGAGCACAGAATGGCTAGTCTCCCATATGCAAGCACAACAGCCTCACTCGGCAGCCTGACTGCCAGTGATGAGCAGCAGAAGTTCCTCCCTCCACTCTGCTTGGGAGACCACTTCAGGGACACCCTGAGAAGGTGTGGCAGGGTCTCAAGGACTATCTAAACCTTCCCACAAAGCAGTTACTTGGGAGAGTGGAACTGGCCAGGCTAACTTGCAGAGAGCAGCAGTGCAGGTGCCCTCCCTGGGGCATACTTTTTTTTTTTTTTTTTAACCACCTAACACTCATTATGCCTTCCTAACCCCACCCTGATTTCCTTTCCCCATAGTGTGTCCCATCTTAGTGGAACAGCACCACAAGGCGTCCTTCCTTCGCTTTAAGGAAGCCAGAGAGACCCTGAAGTTTTCTCACCATCCCTGGTTCATCCATGGGGAGGTTTGTGACCACAGGGTAGCTTTTCTCTCTCTTGGGACTTTGAGACTTTGGCGGAATAATGTAAGGATGAAATAAATGATTGGTGTTTGGTGGTAGCACTGGAACAGATGGTGAAGGAACTATTGTGCCTGATCTAAAGCTAGCTGGTTCCTGTCTTTTCCCAGCCTAGTTCTTCAAAACTTCCCTTCAAATCCTTGAACCCCCCAGCATCCTTTCAATACATTATCTTTTTTCATGGGCTTGCAAGAGTGGGTGGCTTGTAACAAAACCACCTCAGCTAATGTGGGTCCATGATGCCAATCACCTCATTCTAATCGTAGTGGCAGCAGATATAACTCTGGAATTTAGAGACTAATCCTTCTACGCAATGGAGCTGACATGGTATTTGGCACATTCTAAGGGACAAGGCTCATGTTCAGGGATGGGGCCTACTGATTTGTATGGAAATGACAACTCATGCCTGCAAAGTGGAAAATCAATAAAAATTATTCTGCAACCCCACAAAAAGTCCCCAAATTTTCTAGAGCTATTCAGGAATTTCTCTGGGAAGGTGCAAAGATAAGGCTGGCTCCACTCCGTCAGGCAGCAGCTGTAATCATGAGCCAACAGCTTCAGCTCATCTGTCATTTGGGCCAGGAGCACTGCCAAGTTTCTGAAGAATTTCATGTTTTCTTTTCCCAGAGGTAAAGAGCGGAACTGACCAGACTCCATCTAGTAGTCTTAGGTATATACTAAGGAATGTTGAAACCCATCCCTCACACAGTTTAATGATGGCCAATGACAGGCCTGGCCAGAGTTGGCTTAAATAAAGATGGGGACTCTAGAGTTGGGATTTCCGAGGCTGGAAGAACAGGTAAAGGTCTAAAATTCTAGGAGATAAACCCAAAGAAACACCAAATATGTGGAGTCAGTGCAGGTGTAGAAATCTTGCCACAGGTATTCAGAGATGAGAGCAAAGGCAAGTGAGCCAGGAGCAGTGAGGCAGCAGGGAGACCTCGCTGAGTGACTGCCCAGAACATCCAGTTGTCACTTGCAACTGATTTTTGCAGGTTAGTCCATCTCTTGTGCCTAGATGGATTCAGGGTCATGAACAGAGCAGACAAATGAGACAGTAAAAGCAAGAAATAGAGATTCTGGATGAATCTTCAGCAACACAGGCCGCTATGAAGGAAACCATCTGAGCAATGGCCTGGTGGCCCCTCACTATTGTGAAACAGTCTAGACATGAGTCCAGTGAGCTGGGAGCTCTGACACCAATCAGCTCTGTGACCATGTCTTATAATCACTGGGCCTCAGTTTTATCTTCTGAGAATATCTCCTTCGCCTACTTTGTAGGGTTATTGCAAAGATCAGATAAATCATAAAAATGTCAGAAATCATAAGAAATCTGAAAATGCTGCAGACACCTAAGAGCATCGTCAAGATTTTCTCTTTTTTTTTTTTTTTGAGATGGAGTCTTGCTCTGTTGCCCAGGTTGGAGTGCAGTGGCGTGATCTCAGCTCACCGCAACCTCCACCTCCTGGGTTCAAGCAATTCTCGTGCCTCAGCCTCCTGAGTAAGCTGGGACTACAGGTGTGCACCACCATGCCTGGCTAATTTTTGTGTTTTAGTAGAGATGGGGTTTTGCCACGTTGGCGAGTCTGGTCTCAAACTCTTCACCTAAAGTGATCCTCCCACCTTGGCCTCCCAAAGTGCTGGGATTACAGGCATGAACCACCATGCCCAGCCTAGATCTTCTCTTTTAAATTGAAAAACTAATGTTTTTTATTTGCCAGTCTTGTCTGCGGAGTTCAAAGTTTTCAAAAAGCATTATTTTCTTGAGAGAAACTGACATTTCACAGACCTCTGTTAGGAAATCAATTGAAGAGGCTAGCAAACTTTTGCACAAGCTATTTTTAATGTGGGAAGTGAGCTAATGCACCTGACTCCCTATAGCCATCGCTGTGACTGAAAGAGAAAATGCTCTTGGGTTGTAGGTTATGGCTTTTCTAGTGGCTGTTACAAAGGGAGTCCCTCCAACTGAGCCACATCAGCTCTATAACACCGTGATATCTGGGGTGTGTTCAGTGGATAGAGCCATTGTGAACCCCAGAGCTCTGTGGACACTACTTGGGTTTTGTTTTGTCATGAGATTTAGTCTGGATTCCGGATTTAATGTTGAGAGCACCGTCCTTGCATGGTACCTCTAAAAAGACAAAAACAGCTAGAATATTGTAGTAATAATATCTTATATTTACTAACGGTTTTTAATTTTACAAAGCAGTTTTACATTTTTTCTGCCTGGGTAACCCTCAAGCTACAAATAAGCTATGTGCCACAAATTTGACTCTAAATTGGTTATTGGCATTCAGAATGCATTTCCCAAGTTCAAGTGTGGTCAGTTAACTGTTTGAGTTCTGGGTCCTGGGGCAGGACAGATTGTGGTCAAGGAGTGAAGAAGAGAAAGAAGAAGAACATCTCCTCCTTCCCTCTTATACACATCTGAAGCTTGGTGAAAAAAAATTCCAGTGGAAACAGTCTTCAGAATCTTCCCTTAACCATTCCTGAGCCCTTCTGTTGTCTCCCCAACCCTTTCTTTCCAGGCTCCTGTGCACAGACCTTACACAAACTCCATCCCTGGGATGGTGCAGAAGGCCTCTGGCCATCAAGCCTGCTCTCCCCAACATGCATGTGAAAAACAGCCCCGTGACACTGCTTCCCAATTTGAATCCTTCAGAGTGGCTGCTGCCATCTCCATCCTACATGTGGTTGCCTTTGTATTACTATTTGCGCTTTGTATTACTGTTAGTGTAACTTCCCCACACCCAACTGCAGACCCCACTGAGATCAAGGACTAAGCCATATTCATCTTTGCAAACTTCCCTCTTGATTGCTTTTTCAGTCACAGCTCAGAGCACAGTGATTTGCTAATTATTAAAGATATTGACATAAAAATAAAAATAAATATATCCCCTACTCTGTCCAGGTCTTCTCTTTACTGAGCATTCACAAGGCTCCTGCCATTACCACAATATAATTTTCTATTCCTTCACTGCACAACCCGCAGGAAAAAAGTGATTTTATTGCACTAACATATATAAATATAGCAGTGCCAGATTGCTCCAGAGGTATCTGCATTTTTTTCAAGGGGCTACCTGCTAACTCTAAGGATGGATTTAACCTATGGATTTTCTGGAGACTCTGTTTAGGTCCTTTGCAGGGCACAGGGACTGCCGTGAGTAGGAGGCAGCTCTCCTCAGCTTTGCAAGGCGTCTCATCCTCCACTTCAGAGCCCCCTGGCAATGATTTTGCTGGTGGTTTCTGGAAGGAGGGAGAAGGGTGGCTGGGCGTCTGTGTAAATTACTGTTTGCAAGCTGGGGACTAACTTTATGTAGCTATTCTCTACCTTAAATAATTAAAACTTCTCAGTTCTGGATTTAACTGAATCCTCAAGACCTTCGTGGGAATGGACAAAACTAAAGTCCCACATTCCATACTGAGGTAACCTCTCTAGTTTAACAAGTAGGCCTTTTGGACTGTTTGCTTATTTATCTTCCTAAATCTAGAAAAGGTCTAGTTTTCAAATTATCAGGATAAAAGTACACTCAGAATATAAGAAGATGAAATTTTTAAAATTCACGAAAACTTTCTCACATACATTCAAACCTAAAACTAAAGGACTGATTGTCAGACTTGTAATAAATGACATTTTCACCAGTTCAGAGTTGAAAGGAGTAGAAAAAATGAATTTACACTCCATAGGTTAATGTCCCTGTAATTATTTTCTAAAATGGTTGTAGAAAATATTAAATTCTAAAATGGCTATAGGGCCGGGGGCTGCGAGCAGTTGGCTAACTTCACTGCTTTTGCTGAGGGGTAGGTGGAGATAGGGGTGACAGAGAAAAACGGAAAGTAGATGTCTTTCCAGTACTATCCTTTGCACCAGGAACTGTCCTGGGAACAGACCACAGGTTGGAGATGAAAGCAAAAATCAAAAAATAGCCTCTAATATTAGATATATTGAGAACTGCTTGTGGGCATATTGCAGCACTAATTAGAAATAAGAAAATGAACAATTAAATTCCTCTCCCTATAACATAAAGTAGCTTTAAAAATCATATGAAGTCAAACACGTACCAAAAAATAAACATAAAACTTCCTACAAACCTCTGTTACCCAGAGACAATGTCTGTCAATATTTGCGCATATTTCTTTCTGGTCTTTTTTCTGCCTTTAAAAAATGATGTCATATCCTGTTTCTTGCATTTGATATTTAACATAAAATAAATATAACATCAAAATGTTGTCATATCCTGTTTCTTGCATTTGATATTTAACATAAAAATTTCCCATGTCACTAAAAACTCCTTTAAACACCATTTTAATAGTTGTGTAATATTTATGTATATTGATACAGCATGATTTATTTAATCTTTCATGATTGAACACATAGGTTGTTTCTATTTTTTCTATTATATGCAATGATACACTGAACATCTTTGTATATTAATTTTGTGTATTTAGGATTATTAAGATTCTCATGTGTGAAATTATTATGCATATGTTATCATGCATATATTATTATGCATATCATCATGCATATATTATCATGCATATCACCATGCATATATTATTATGCATATTATGCACATATTATTATGCATATATTAACATGCATATATTATAAATATATGCATGTTTTAAAGGGATATCCATACACACTATCAAATTATTTTCTAAAATGGTCGTATGTGTTTGTCTACTCACAAGTATTACCTGTATAACTATTATATGTTGCCACTTCTAATCAGCATTGTGTTCTTTTATTAAAAAAAAAAAAATGGATTTTCCGGCAAGATGGCCAAATAGGAACAGCTCCGGTCTGCAGCTCCCAGCAAGATTGACGCAGAAGACGGGTGACTTCTGCATTTCCAACTGAGGTACCTGGTTCATCTCATTGGGACTGGCTGGACAGTGGCTGCAGGCCATGGAGGGTGAGCCAAAGCAGGGCAGGGCATCGCCTCATCCAGGAAGTGCAAGGGGTCGGGGTATTTCCCTTTCCTAGCCAAGGGAAGCCATGAGAGACTGTACCAGGTGCGACGGTACACTCTTGCCAAAATACTAGGCTTTTCCCATGGTTTTCACAACCTGCAGACCAGGAGATTCCCTCCAGTGCCTGGCTCAGCGGGTCCTCCACCCACGGAGCCCAGCAAGCTAAGATCCACTGGCTTGAAATTCTTGCCACTAGGGCAGCAGTCTGAGATAGACCTGGGATGCTGGAGCTTGGTGGGGGGAGGGGCGTTCACCATTGCTGAGGCTTGAGTAGGTGGTTTTATGCTCACAGTGTAAACAAACCCATTGAGAAGCTCGAACCAGGTGGAACCCACCGCAGCTCAGTGAGGCCAACTGCCTCTCTAGATTCCACCTCTGTGGGCAGGGCATATCTGAACAAAAGGCAGCAGCCCAAGTCAGGGACTTATAGAAAAAAGCCTCATCTCCCTGGGACAGAACACCTGAGGGAAGGGCAGCAGTGGGCACAGCTTCAGCAGACTTAAATGACCCTGCCTGACAGCTCTGAAGAGAGCAGTGGTTCTCCCAGCATGGCGATTGAGCTCTGATAACAGACAGACTGCCTCCTCAAGTGGGTCCCTGACCCCCGTGTAGCCTGATTGGGAGATACCTCCCAGTTGGGGCCGACAGACACCTCATACAGGAGAGCACTGGCTGGCATCTGGCAGGTGCCCCTCTGGGATGAAGCTTCCAGAGGAAGGATCGGGCAGCAATATTTGCTGCTCTGCAATGTCTGCTGATGATACCCAGGCAAACAGGGTCTGGAGTGGACCCCCAGCAAACTCCAACAGACTTGCAGCTGAGGGACCTGTTAGAAGGAAAACTAACAAACAGAAAGGAATCGCATCAACATCAAAAAAAAGGACATCCACACCAAAACCCCATCCATAGGTCATCAACATTGAAGACAAAATGTAGATAAAACCACAAAGATGAGAAGAAACCAGCGCAGAAAGGCTGAAAATTCCAAAAACCAGAACACCTCTTATCCTCCAAAGGATCACAACTCCTCACCAGCAAGGGAACAAAACTGGATGGAGAATGAGTTTGATGAGTTGACAGAAGTAGGCTTCAGAAGGTGGGTAATAACAAACATCTCCGAGCTAAATGAGCATGTTCTAACCCATCGCAAGGAAGCTAAAAACCTTGAAAAAAGGTTAGACGAATGGCTAACTAGAACAACCAGAGTAGAGAAGAATATAAATGACCTGATGGAGCTGAAAAACACAGCATGAGAACTTCGTGAAGCATACACAAGCTTCAATAGCCAATTAGATCAAGCAGAAGAAAGGATATCAGTGATTGAAGATCAAATTAATGAAATAAAGCGAGAAGAAAAGATTAGAGAAAAATGAGTGAAAAGAAATGAACAAAGCCTCCAAGAAATACGGGACTATGTGAAAAGACCGAATCTACATTTGATTGGTGTACCCGAAAGTGACGGGGAGAATGGAATCAAGTTAGAAAACACTCTTCAGGATATTATTCAGGAGAACTTCCCCACCCTAGCAAGGCAGGCCAACATTCAAATTCAGGAAATACAGAGAACACAACAAAGATATTCCTTGAGAAGAGCAACCCCAAGACACATATTTTCAGATTCACCAAGATTGAAACAAAGGAAAAAATATTAAGGGCAGCCAGAGAGAAAGGTTGAGTTACCCACAAAGGGAAGCCCATCAGAATAACAGTGGATCTCTCAGCAGAAACCCTACAAGCCAGAAGAGAGTGGGGGCCAATATTCAACATTCTTAAAGAAAAGAATTTTCAACCCAGAATTTCATATCCAGCCAAACTAAGCTTCACAAGTGAAGGAGAAATAAAATCCTTTACAGACAAGCAAATGCTGAGAGATTTTGTTTCCACCAGGTCCACCTTACAAGAGCTCCTGAAGGAAGCACTAAACATGGAAAGAAACAACCAGTAACAGTCACTGCAAAAACATGCCAAATTGGAAAGACCATCGACACTATGAAGAAACTGCATAACTAATGGGCAAAATAACCAGCTAGCATCATAATGACAGGAGCATATTCACATATAACAATATTCACCTTAAATGTAAAAGGGCTAAATGCCCCAATTAAAAGACACAAACTGGCAAATTGGATAAATAGTCAAGACCCATCAGTGTGCTGTATTCAGGAGACCCATCTCCTGTGCAAAGACACACATAGGCTCAAAATAAAGGGATGAAGGAAGATCTACCAAGCAAATAGAAAACAAAAAAAGCAGGGTTGAAATCCCAGTATCTGACAAAACAGACTTTAAACCAACAAAGATCAAAAGAGACAAAGAAGACCATTATATAATGGTAAAGGGATCAATGCAACAACAAGAGCTAACTCTCCTAAATATATATGCACCCAATACAGGAGCACCCATATTCAGAAAGCAAGTTCTTAGAGACCTACAAAGAGACTTAGACTCCCACACAATAATAGTGGGAGACTTTAACACCCCACTGTTAATATTAGATCAATGAGACAGTAAATTAACAAGGATATCCAGGACTTGAACTCAGCTCTGGACCGAGTAGACCTAATAGACATCTACAGAATTCTCCACCCCAAATCAACAGAATATGCATTCTTCTCAGCACCACATCACACTTATTCTAAAATTGACCATATAATTGGAAGTAAAACGCTTCTCAGCAAATATAAAAGAGCAGAAATCACAACAAACTGTCTCTCAGACCACAGTGCAATCAAATTAGAACTCAGGATTAAGAAAGTCACTCAAAACCACACAACAACAACATGGAAACTGAACAACCTGCTCCTGAATGACTACTGGGTAAACAACAAAATGAGGGCAGAAATAAAGATGTTCTTTGAAGCCAATGAGAATGAAGACACAACATACCAGAATCTCTGTGACACATTTAAAGCAGTGTGTAGAGGGAAATTTGTATCACTAAATGCTCACAAGAGAAAGCAGGAAAGATCTAACATTGACACCCTAACATCACAATTAAAAGAACTAGAGAAGCAAGGGCAAACAAATTCAAAAGCTAACAGCAGACAGAAATAACTAAGATCAGAGCAGAACTAAACGAGATAGAGACACAAAAAACCCTTCAAAAAATCAATGAATCCAGGAGCTGGTTTCATGAAAACATTAACAAAATAGATAGACCGCTAGCCAAGACTAATAAAGAAGAAAAGAGAGAAGATTCAAATAGATGCAATAAAAAATGATAAAGGGGATATCACTGCTGATCCCACAGAAATACAAACTACCATCAGAGAATACGATAAACACCTCTACGCAAATAAACTAGAAAATCTAGAAGAAATGGATAAATTCCTGGACACATACACCCTCCCAAGACTAAACCAGGAAGAAGTCAAATCTCTGAATAGACCAATAACAGGTGGTGAAATTGAGCCAATAATTAATTGCCTACCAACCAAAAAAAGTCCAGGACCAGACGGATTCACAGCCAAATTCTACCAGAGGTACAAAGGAGAGCAGGTACCATTCCTTCTAAAACTATTCCAATTAATAAAAAAAAAAAGGGGAATCCTCCCTAACTTATTTTATGAGGCCAGCATCATCCTGATACCAAAATCTGGCAGAGACACAACAAAAAAAGAATTTTTGACCAATATCCCTGATGAACATTGATGAGAAAATCCTCAATAAAATACTGGCAAACCAAAGCCAGCAGCACATCAGAAAGCTTATCCACCATGATCAAGTTGGCTTCATCCCTGGGATGCAAGGCTGGTTCAACATATGCAAATCAATAAATGTAATCCATCACATAAACAGAACCAATGACAAAAACCACATGATTATCTCAATAGATGCAGAAAAGGCCTTCAACAACAGCCCTTCATGCTAAAAACTCTCAATAAACTAGGTGTTGATGGAACGTATCTCAAGATAATAAGAGCTATCTATTATAACCCACAGCCAATATCATACTGAATGGGCAAAAACTGGAAGCATTCCCAGCACAAGACAAGGATGCCCTTTCTCACCACTCCTATTCAACACAGTGTTGGAAGTTCTGGCCAGGGCAATCAGGCAAGAGAAAGAAATAAAGGGTATTCATTGGAAAAGAGGAAGTCAAATTGTCTCTGTTTGCAGATGACATGATTGTATATTTAGAAAACCCCATTGACTCAGCCCAAAATCTCCTTAAGCTGATAAGCAACTTAAGCAAAGTCTCAGGATCAAAATCAATGTGCAAAAATCACAAGCATTCCATGCTATACACCAATAACAGACAAACAGACAGCCAAATCTGAATGAACTCCCATTTACAATTGCTACAAAGAGAATAAAATACCTAGGAATACAATTTACAAGGGATGTGAAGGACCTCTTCAAGGAGAACTACAAACCACTGCTCAACAAAATAAAAGAGGACACAAACAAATGGAAGAACATTCCATGCTCATGGATGGGAAGAATCAATATCATGAAAATGGCCATACTGCCCAAGGTAATTTGTAGATTCAGTGCTATCCCCACCAAGTTGCCACTGACTTTCTTCACAGAATTGGAAAAACCTATTTTAAATTTCATATGGAACCAAAAAAGAGCCCACAGAGCCAAGACAAGACTAAGCAAAAGGAACAAAGCTGGAGGCATCATGCTACCTGACTTCAAACTATACTACAAGGCTACAGTAACCAAAACAGCATGGTACTGGTACCAAAACAGATATATAGATCAATGGAACAGAACAGAGGCCTCTGAAATAACACCACACATCTACAACCATCTGATCTTTGACAAACCTGACAAAAACAAGCAATGGAGAAAGGATTCCCTATTTAATAAATGGTGTTGGGAAAACTAGCCCGCCATATGCAGAAAGCTGAAACTGGATCTCTTCCTTACACCTTATACAAAAATTAACTCAAGATGGATTAAAGACTTAAATGTAAGATCTAAAACCATGAAAATCCTAGAAGAAAACCTAGGCAATACCACTCAGGACATAGGCATGGGCAAAGACTTCATGTCTAAAACACCAAAAGCAATAGCAACAAAAGCCAAAATAGACAAATGGGATCTAATTAAACTAAAGAGCTTCTGCACAGCAAAAGAAACTATCAGCAGAGTGAACAGACAACCTGCAGATTGGGAGAAAATTTTTGCAATCTATCCATCTGACAAAGGGCTAATATCCAGAATCTACAAAGAACTCAAACAAATTTACAAGAAAAAAACAAACAACACCATCAAAAAGTGGGCAAAGGATATGAACAGACACTTCTCAAAAGAAGACATTTATGCAGCCAACAGACATATGAAAAATGCTCATTATCACTGGTCATCAGAGAAATGCAAATCAAAACCACAATGAGATGCCATCTCACGCCAGTTAGAATGGCAATCATTAAAAAGTCAGGAAACAACAGATGCTAGAGAGGATGTGGAGAAATAGGAATGCTTTTATACTGTTGGTGGGACTGTAAACTAGTTCAGCCATTGTGGAAGTCAGTGTGGCGATTCCTCAAGGATCTAGAACTAGAATTACCATTTGACCCAGCAATCCCATTACTGGGTATATACCCAAAGGATTATAAATCATGCTACTATAAAGACACATGTACACGTATGTTTATTGCGGCACTATTCACAATAGCAAAAACTTGGAACCAACTCAAATGTCCATCAATGATAGACTAGATAAAGAAAATGTGGCACATATACACCATGGAATACTATGCAGCCATAAAAAAGGATGAGTTCATGTCCTTTGTAAGGACATGGATGAAGCTGGAAACCATCATTATCATCAAACTATCACAAGGACAGAAAACCAAACAGCGCATGTTCTCACTCATAAGCGGGAGTTGAACAATGAGAACACATGGACACAGGGAGGGGAACATCACACACTGGGGCCTGTCAGGAGGTGGGGGGCTGGGAGAGGGATAGCATCAGGAGAAATACCTAATGTAAATGATGAGTTAATGGGTGCAGCACACCAACATGGCACATGTATACCTATGTAACAAACCTGCACGTTGTACACATGTTCCCCAGAACTTAAAGTATAATTGAAAAAAAAGAAAAAAAAACCTTTGCCAGTTTTGTAAATAAAAATTGTATCTGAGTTACTTTATTCATTCACAATTGTTATTCATTTGGTTTTCATTTTTGTGAGTTGTCCGAATAAGATGGTTATGTGATTAAAATATGCACATTCCTATGAGAAGTATAAACTAGTAGATTAGCACCAAATACGTTAATGTTCTTCTACAATATTTGTGGCCCAGTCAAATTTTCTTTCATAAATACAACCTAAATAAAGCAAAATATGAAGCAATCCTTACCTTTCTTTGGAGATTTTGAGGAATTTTCTGCTGACTTGACTTCTTCTTCTTCTTGTTCTTCTTCTTCTTCTTTTACTTCTCTTTCATCTTCATTTTCTTTCTCTTCTTTAGACTCCTTTCTTGATGTCATGGCTAATTCCTCTAGATCTTTATTTTTTATAAGGGTATGATGAAGTTTCTCATATGCATCTTCAAACTTTTCCTCTGCCTGTCTGGCTCTATTTTCAACCTCCCTGACATGGGAGAGAAACACAACAAAATAGAAAGGGTTGAAAAAGTACTTTTGATTTAGAAACTCATTTTCTAAAAAGGCAGTAAGATTAGATGAATGTGTCTGAAGGGTAGAAATAAGGGAAGCAACAGCATCAATGATTAACTGAGAACTGGGGGCCCAGGAGCAACTCTGAATGCTAATGTCAGAGTAGAAATCATGCTGCTATTTAAGAATATATTTATCATTTCTTAGTAAAATCTGATTTTGGGTATCTGGAATTCTCCATCAATCGCCAGGGAACTCCCTTTCAAGGGTTAATTTTGGCTTCCCTTAATTGATGTGATCCAACAAACTAAATTCAACAGAGTCACTTCTTTTCTAGCACCTCTAAAACCAAATTTTTACAATCAAAGAAACCAGCTTGAGATGTGCTTCTTAGCTACTACAGCACGTTATATGTCTACATGGCTACGCTCTTCTCCTGGCATCCCCAGCCATCTTAACTATATTGCCCTTTCTACTCTTTGAGTTATGTAACATTCTTTCCCAAGCACAATAGTTTCTCCTAGTTCCCTCTATTTCCCTAAGTCATCTCTTAGAAACAAACATTGAATTGGATCACTTTAACACCCCCCTCCAACACACACAAAGAGTTTGACTTCCTCTATCTTTCCACTGTAGTTAAGAATGGATATTCCCACCAGGGCAGTGTAGTTTACTGCCTCTAGCAGAACATGTGGAGACATACATCCCCCTAATGAGGATAAAGAAAGCAGGAGAGCCAAAGGGAAGCCAAAAAGTGTGAATTTCTCAGTCAAACCTTCTGGCCAGCCATTTTCATCCTCTTACCATTGTGTTGACTCATACTTACAGTAACTTCTCCTGCATATGTTCAATTACAGCCATTGCTTCAAGATATTTTTGGGCCAGTGTACCTTGCTTAGCTGATTCTCTCTGACAGAGGAAATATGAGATATGAATGAACTGACAGTCTCAACAATCAGTATTCTACTTTTTCAGGATGTTCTGGATCAAACCTTCTAGAATATTCTTTGTCTACTACTACCCATATCTTCTAATAGATGGTTAAGCACACTCTTAATACCAAAAAAAAAAAAAAAATAGGGATTGTCTGTGGCCAAATAGCATAGAAGCTTCTAAATTATTCATGCTACAGGTGAATAAGAATTTGATTTGAATTGTAAAGAAGAAGCAGGGGAAACAGTAACAACAAAAAGAAACAGAGAAATAAAAAAAGATTTAAAAAATAAGGAGAAGGGTCAACATGTTTCTTTATAAGTCAAGTTAAAGATCAAGGAAGCTAACTTGTATATCTGTCTTACTAATAATTTACTTCACTAAGAATGTAACATTGCAAAATCCAATGAAGTCTTTAAATTCCTTAGGGGACTTCATAAATATCAATTAAAGATGTAGATCTTGCCAGGCAAAGAAAATATAGAAAAAAGATAACCTCTTTAATTTATTTTGACTCTATATAAGAGGAAGATGAGAGAGGAAATTTAGAGGACAAAAACTATGAGCATATTTTTAATTGAATATTAACATTTTCCCAGAACAGTGTACTTTTAAAGTCTCATTTATCCACGTCTCCCAAGCAGTGTCCAGTACAAGGTAAAGTCTACATTATAGACAGAAGGAGAGATACAAGAGGATGGACAGCCTGCCACAATCACAGCATGATCCAGTGGGCTAAAGCAAGCCTGCATCTAAGCCTCTGATCCTCAATCGCACATTCCATCATACCACTATACCTTTTTCTAAAAGAGAAAAGAACCCGTGTTAGTCTCTTCACTATTTATTTATTTATTTATTCTTTTTCTTTTATAGAGACTGGATCTTGCTCTGTCACCCAGGCTACAGTGCAGTGGCACAATCACAGCTCACTGCAGCCTTGACCTCCCAGGCTCAAGCAATCCTCCCACCTCAGCCTCCCAAGTGGCTGGGACTACAGGTGCACACCACCATGCCCAGACAATTTTTAATTGTTTTAGGTAGAGACTGGGTCTTGCTATGTTGCCCAGGCTGGTCTTGAACTCTTGGCCTCAAGTGATCCTCCTGCCTCAGCCTCCCAAGTGCTGAGATTATAGGCACTGGCCACCACACTTGGCCAATTTCTTCACTTTTATGCTAGATATTAGACTCTTATTTTCTCTGTCACATATTTTTCTCTTTCTGTTTTGTTGCTTCTTTGGGGAACTTGTTTGGAAAGTACACACTATCATTTTTCACCCTGAACCTAAGGTATGTGATGTGGCTGTGCCTGCATGGCACACACTACTAACTTATTTGTTCTTTTAAAAGAAAGGGTTTCAGAGCAGAGGCTTCTAGAACTGGAATTCCACACATGGTTTACAGCCCTATGAAACAACTAAAACTATCGGTGGAATCCAAGGTAAACCAGGATTGTCCACTACTACCTGTGTGCATTTGAGCCTTCTGACTCTCTCCTCATTCTGTCAATAGATATAAATTTAGTTACAATATGCTAGGAAAACATCCCTTTCTTTTGATACTGGCAGGTACAGATTAATGTTTTGTGGTCCATTTCAAGTCCTTCAATAGGAGAGCTTCAGACCGTGGTCTGAAATGACATTTTAGACATTCCCATGGTCTGAAATGCTGGTTGTGGGGCTGCTAGCATCCTCTATGTGTGCCAGATGGCAATCCCCCATGAATCACCCATATACCGATGCAGATGCCTCAAGGCTAATTACAGATACTGCCACAGGCCTTCTTCTCAGACTCCAAACCTTCCTCTGGCTTTTATGCCATTTTACTCACTATATGACAGAGACAAACATGGACCATGCGGCTCTTGTAATCAATTGCATTGGACCCTCCTTGCTTGTGCCTATGTGCTGTAGCTTTCAGTTAGTCTCCGTCTGACATCAATTCTGCCTTTAGCTTTTTTAGCTTGGTCCTCCTGGGTTCTGACCCTACTAATGGGCTTTGGGTTGCATCTCTATGGCTTGGGAGTGCCTCAAGGAAGATCCCACTCCAGGCTCAGCTCCTTGGGATTCAATTCTGGACTCCTAGTTGGACTGGGTGCTCCTATCAGCTTTGGACTATTCTCTGAGTACCAATATCCCCAAATATCAATCAACCTCGTCCCCTACTAGAATAGCACAATTAGGCCTCTTCTGTTTGAGCACCTGGTGATTGAAGCCACTTTTGCAAAATTATGATGGTAAGATAAATCTGACGGGGCTGACTCCATCTTGCTTGAGTCTCACAGGTTGGCTGACTTGGCTCATTCCTGGGCATGGGCAAAGTTTAAATGATAATAGCTCTTCCCCAAAACTAAACTACTAAACTACCCTTGTAAAACTAATGAAAGGCCACCAAGTTAGGAGTATAAGAGGGACCTGAATTCAGCCATTATTCCAGAGGTCAAAAGATTTGCAAATTCCCTAATTATGCCTGTAAATAACATCATTATTGTAGAACCTAAGGTTGGTATTTTGAGATGTCTTTTCAAGCTGCTGGCAACAGGATGGTGCCACTCTGACTCATAACTCAAGTAGTCCTGTGGCCCCCACAGGACTGTTACACCAAAGCTCCAGCATAAAATCTTAGAATATGGACTCAGTGCATGAGGACCATTTTCCATACCCCATGATTGCATCCGCAACCAATAAGCAACACCCATACTCTGGCCCCCTGCCTACCAAACTATCTTGGAAAAAACCTAACCTTTGAGCCTTCAAGAAGATCAATTTGAGTAGTAACTCCATCTCCTACATGGTGCGGCCAGCTTCGTGTCAATTAAACTCTTTCTTTACTGCAATGCTGTGGTCCCAGCTAATTGATTGTGTCTGTGCAATGGGCAGGAAGGACCCACTGGGAAGTTACATGATCCCGTTCTACTTGTGCAGTACTCCAGCCACCATTCTACAGGAAGACTGTGATTCTTCTTGGCTTCCAGGAACTTGCAAGTAATTGTACATCCAGATGGCATTTCAGTCCTCTCTCCAGACTTTTTGGTTAATCAGAACCTAGACAGTTTGGTCTTTAGTGATCTATAGTAGCAGCAGCAACTTTTCAAAAGCTTAGAGATGGACTTACTGGTCCATGTTCTCTTTACCTGGGGTATCCACATGGCACTGCCAGTATCACACAGAATGGCAGTATCTGGGAGCAGTGGACCTCACACTATCAAAGACATGTGATACTCCTCAGTTTTGTCCCAGGCTGCAGGCTCCTAGTTTCCTGACTGCTTCCTGCCTGGTTCCAGGGCCTAGCCTGGACGGCATACCAGAGTTCTAAATTTAGAGAAGCAAGTCTGAGGCAGGAGGGCTTGTAGCTGGGACTGGTGGGGGTTAGCAGATAAAAAGCTGCTACCCATTGTCTTTGTCTCCCTTTTTAAAAAATTTTAGCCGAGCGTGGTGGCTCATGCCTGTAATCCCAGCACTGTGGGGGGCCGAAGAGGGCGGATCACGAGGTCAGGAGTTCAAGACCAGCCTGACCAACATAATGAAACCCCGCATTTACTAAAAATACAAAAAATTAGCCAGGCATGGTGGTGGGCACCTGTAATCCCAGCTACTTGGGAGGCTGAGGCAGGAGAAGCGCTTGAACTTGGGAGGCAGAGGTTGCAGTGAGCCAAGATTGCACCATTGCACTCCAGCCCGGGCGACAGTGCGAGACTCTGTTTCTAAATAGATAAATAAATAAATCTCATGACATTGTATTCCATTCCCACTGCTCCATCTTTCGTATTTGCCTCACAGTCTTAGTGACCAACATAGTGATGCATTATTTTTAAAACTTGTTGAAAGTTCTCTGATGTCTCCCAAGGCACCACTTTGGGAGAATGTGCTGAAGGAAATTAAAATATATTACCCCCCAAATATATTTATTTGACATATTTTGAAACAGCCGCTGCCTGGCCAGGAAACAAAAGTGGCCTTGCAAAGCTGTCTTTTGTGGGAAAAATTTGCATCTGTAGAGGATCTCCATTAAAGCAGTCACCGCCCCTTCCGCTTTCTATGCCTTTCCAGGACCCAGGAGAGATGGAGAGTCTGATGCCTTTCAAAGTCTGAAAAGAAACATTTTTATCTATTCTCTCTGAGGGAGACTTCATCTACATAACAAGGCCACCTTTGCCAGCCAAGCTTCTTCCTTTTCTCTCTCTCTCAACCAGTTTTTTCACTAACCTGATTCACCAAGGTAACCTGTTTCTAGCCATACTCAGTCTGTATTCTTTACTGTGGCCTCAGGATGGTGTATTAGCTTCTGGATCTTCATTCTGAAGGCTCTTATGTTTACATGTTAAACAAATGTATATGCCTTTTCTCCTATTAATCAATTTGCCTCACACCAGTGATTTTTCAGCAAATTTTTAGGGGGCCAAGAGCCTATGGCTCCCACACCCCTAACAATGAAATGGTTCTTAACTTCAGGATGGAGAAATTTGACAAAATCTATTGATCCCCCAATCCAAGAAAATGCACAATATGAACATACACACAAAATATTACCACCACTTCAGGGAATTAGTGGGATAAAGCCCATCCATAAACTCTTAAAGTCACAGTATTCTGTAGAGAGTAAGATACTGATCTAGAGCTGACTGAAGTCTACCATGGTCCTACAACCAAACTTCTGTGGAGACATTTTAAATCTGCTTTCTTGCTGAGTGTCCACAGCTACTGTCTCTAAGTTTCCAGTTTCCCGACAGTTATTGTTCTTAGGGGTATGTGCTTATTATCATAGCTCTCAATAAAGTCTACTAAATGAATGTTTAACAATTAGTCAAATAGTGACCAAGAGATAGTTAAACTAAGGAAAGAGATGAAAGACTGATGTTAAAATGGGGTTTAGGCCGGGCGCAATGGCTCGCATCTGCAATCCCAGCTCTTTGGGAGGCTGAGGTGGATGGATCACCTGAGGTCGGGAGATCGAGACCGGCCTGGCCAACATGGTGAAACCCCGTCCCTACTAAAAGTACAAAAATTAGCCGGGCATGGTGGCAGGAACCTGTAATCCCAGCTACTCCAGAGACTGAGACAGGAGAATCGCTTGAACCCGGGAGGCAGAGAAAAACTCTATCAAAAAAAAAAAAGAGGTTTAAAGATGAGAACGAGAAGCTTTTGTAAAGTTACGGTGAAAAAAGGAGTTTTCCAGGAATTATGTTGGAAGAAAAATATCTGTAAAATACATGACTTAGGAACCCCTAGTCCCCTTAGAGTAGCTGAAAGTTATGTTAGCACCATATCATTTTTATGTAATGCTAAATAGTGTTGAATTCCCTAGTTGGGTTTCAGATACATACCCAGGAAGACAACACATCTGTTTCAAATAGAGGTTTGGAATGAACATTTTCATCTTCTCCAATGAATCGAATGAGTTTTTCCTTCTCTGTAGATGTTGAAGGTTGCTAGAACACAGAAACATGTGGACCTGTTAGCAAGCTGGTGTGGCACCCCAGCAAGTTTCCTGGCACGGTAGCAAGTTTCCTGGCACCATGTTGGAAGCTTACATTTTCCACTTCCTTTAATCATACAACAAGCATTTTTGAAGACTTTCACATAGCAAATGCTGTGAAAAACTGGTAGGATGGGGAGTGTGGACAAGCGGATACAACTATGGGAAAAACAAAGAGGATTTCTTCCAGGTTCCAGGAACTGACAGTACTATAGGAGAGATAGATAATAAAATGAATAATTATGGTATAACATGATTACTGTTAGCATAAAAGTATGCTCCAAGGGCTGTGTGCACCCAGAAAAGGGCCATGCATTCTTCCTAGGTACTTCAGGAATTATTAACAGAGAAAGTGATATCGAAAGGCTGAACAGGTGCTTGTAAAATAGAGAGGAAAGGGGCTGAACTAAGTCTACAGGTGGTAGTAGTAAGAGCAGTAGTAGTAGTAGTAGTAATGGTTTTGTTACCAGAAAAGGTTGTTACCAGACCCCAAGAGCGGGTTCTTCGATCTCACACAGGATAAAATTCAGGGTGAGTCTCAGAATATAGTAAAGTAAAAGCAGTTTACTAGAAATTACTCTATTACAGAGCTGGGTATCCTCAGAAAGCAAGAGGAGAAATGCCCTTAACATAAACATAATGCTTGCTTATATAGGATACTAACACTAAGAATAGTGTACTTTATTATAAAGGCTGGTGATCAGCTTGTGACAGGCTATTAGTATTATTATTCTCTAGTGTAACTGTTGATTTCAGCAATAATTTATGAGTATACTGTCAGAGACGTATGAACCAGAAAAACTCCATCTTAAAGAGTAGCTGGGTACAATGAGGCTAAAACCTACTGGGCTGCCTCCCCAGATGGTTAAGGCATTCTAAGTCACAGGATGAGACAAAAGGTCAGCACAAAATACAGGTCATAAAGACCTTGCTGATAAAACAGGTTGCAGGAAAGAAGCCGGTCAAAACCCACTAAAACCACAATGGCCACAAGAGCGACCTCTGGTCGTCCTCACTGCTATACTCCCATCAGCGCCATGACAGTTTACAAATGCCATGGCAATGTCAGGAAGTTACCCTATATGGTCTAAAAAGGGGAGGCATGAATAATCCACCCCTTGTTCAGCATATCATCAAGAAAATGGGCAACCAGCAGCCCTTAAGGGGCTGTCTATGGAGTAGCCATTCTTTTATTCCTTTACTTTCTTAATAAACTTGCTTTCACTTTGGACTGCAAACTCGCTCTGAATTCTTTCTTGTGCAAGATCCAAGAATCCTCTCCTGGGGTCTGAATCGTGACCCCTTTCCTGTAACAGTACCATTATCTTTAAAGTGAAACCCATTTTTAAACTGAGAATGCCTTTTTCCATTAACTCGTTTCCTCAACCATAAACATCTTGTGACTAAGAGTGTCCAATTTCCTGGGAAAGTAACCCAGTAGGTTTTGCTTTATCTGGACTTTATTCAAGATGGAGTCACTCTGGTTAAGACACCTCTGACAATTTCCATTTATTCTGTGCCTTCTATATACCGAGCACTTTACCAGAAATAAAACAGAAAATGCTGATTGAAATAGGCTTGGGTGTTACATAATATTTCTGTTCCGTTGTCCTGCCTGTGCAGTGAGTAGAAGACCTATTTCAGAGTCTGGAGTCATGCCAACACTTAAACTATATACAGAGAAGAAACATATCAGAGAAGTAAATCAAGACATTGTAGAGAGTGTTAGGCAATCATGAGTTCTAGGAAGCCAAAGGCAGTAGTAGTCAATCTAAGAATTAGCAAGGGGTCTTGTGCCAGACTTAACTGGGTTTGAATATTGGTTCTGCCACTTACAGCTATATGATTTTGAGTAAGTCAGTCAACCTCTCTGAGCTTCAGTTTTCTTATCTGTAAAATGGGGGCAATAATATAAACCTTGAAGCTGTGTTGCATAGATAAGAGATAATATGTGCAAAGTATATCACTCATGATAGGCACTCAATTTTTGGTAATCATTATATTATTATTATTATTACAAATGACCCAGGAATGGTTTCTATTACTACAAATGCCCCTGCAGGGGTTGAGACAGCGTAAAGGGAGGAGAGGTCTGGTGATGGGCCTGGGAGGAGGGCAAAGGGCAGCTCAGAATGTGAGCTGAACAAGTGGAAATATGGAGTTTTAAAGTGTTATCTGAAAAACGTGGCAATGAAGGGCTAAAAAAAATAGCACCAGAGTGAGAGGTAGATTGTGTAGTTAATAGGAATATAGGTATAAATGAGGCTAATGGGAAATGGCTGGATTTAGAAGGGAAAAGGAACATCCCTTCCTCTGAAACTAAACTGACAAAGATAAATATTTCTGCAGGTTTGGCTAAATCTATATGAGGAAAAGAAGGAAACTGGAGTTCACTCCAGACCATCTACTTCTATTCTCCACTGTCTGTGTGTGTCTATAATTTTCCCCCTACTTTATATATATATAAATATATATAAATATATAAATATAAATATATATATATATATATATAAAGTGGGAGTCCAGGCATGGTGGCTCATATCTGTAATGAGGGTCCAGGCATGGTGGCTCATATCTGTAATCCCAGCACTTTAGGAGGCTGAAGTGAGAGGATCGTTTGAGACCAGTTCAAGACCAGCCTGGGCATAGCAAGATCCCATCTCTATAAAAAAAACTGTAAAAATTAGCTAGGCATGGTGGTGCACGCCTGTAGTCCCAGCTACTCAAGAGGCTGAGGCAGGAGGATCATTTGAGCCCCACGGTTCGAGGTTATAGTGAGCTATGATGATACCACAGCACTCCAACCTGGGTGACAGAGCAAGACCCTGTCTCTAAAATATATATATGTATGTATGTATGTATGTAGGAGGAAAAACAAATACCAAATAATCTTACTTCTTCTGCTCTCTCTTTATTTTCCTCCTGAAGTTTCCTATCCTCCTTACTTTCTTCATCTTCTTTAAAAGACTCATCTATTTCAGGCTCAATGAATTCTTTTACAGCCTCCTGTGAGATAAACCAATATTATGATTAAAGGGTGTATATAAATATTAGAAATTATTTGTTCAAAATATTTAATGAGCACTAATCCTGCAGCTGGGTACTGTGCTAGTGACAAGGATACAAAGGTTGATAAGAATAGTCCCTATCCTTAAGAAACTGATAATTTCATGGACAAGAAAATACAATGAATGCATACATTCACATAGTAGGAGCACCTAATTTAGACCAGGTAGTGGACTGGGTAAAAGAGGGAGTTGGTCAGGAAGGTTTCCTGAAGGAGATAATGTTTGAGTTTTTTCTTGAAGGATGGGGAAGGAAAAGGAGCAGCTCTGGGCAGAGGATATTCTACGCACATGATTGGATCTGAGAGAGCATAGTTCAATAGGACAAAAACTGGGAGACAAATGAA
This sequence comes from Symphalangus syndactylus, assembly GCF_028878055.3. Taxonomy (NCBI): domain Eukaryota; kingdom Metazoa; phylum Chordata; class Mammalia; order Primates; family Hylobatidae; genus Symphalangus; species Symphalangus syndactylus. The sequence goes on along the minus strand of NC_072441.2, from coordinate 124,322,583 downwards.
TAGGAGCGCAATCATAGAGAAAGGGCTAGACTGTCAAGCCAGGGAGATGATTGGCTCTTATCCTGAAGGCAATGAGGCTCTAATAAATTGGTTGATTTGCTTTGCATTTCAAAACAATCATTCTAGCAACAGGAGAATAGCTTTAAAGAAGAGGAAGAAAGGGAAGCAGAGGAAAAGAAAAGGAGCGTGAACAAAACAGTGGTTGTGGGAACGAAGAGAAGGAAAAGGAGGATTTAAGAGATATTTAAAAGGTAAGTCCTAGTGATTGACTGGATGGACACGGGATGGTTAGAGAAAATGTACATCTTGAATGACACTTGGTTTGCAGTTTAGACCACTAGAGAGATGACAATGCCATTCACAGAGACAATGAACAAAATTGGAAAAATAGGTTTGGAGAGAGAGATGAGTTCAGATTAGGCTATGAGAGTTGGAGGTACCACTGAGATACCCAAGTGAAAATATCCAGCAAGAAGGTGAATATATGGATCTGGAGTTTAAGATGGAAGAATTTGGGCTAAAAATAGAGATCTGACAGTTATCTGCATTTAATTAAAGCCAAGAAAGTAAATTACATCCTAAAGGCAAACTTGTGAAGTAGCCAGGGAATTAGACAGTAACCCAGTTACATAAAATGCTAGGCATCTATGGAAAACAGTGTAGCGATTCCTTAAAGAACTAAAAGTAGATCTACCATTTGATCCAGCAATCCCACTCCTGGGTATCTACCCAGAGAAAAAGCAGTCATTATATGAAAAAGATAATTGTACATGCATGTTTATAGCAGCAAAATTCACAATTGCAAAAATATGGAACCAGCCCAAATGCCCATCAATCAATGAGTGAATAAAGAAAATGTGGTGTATATACACCATGGAATACCACTCAGCCATAAAAAGGAATGAAATAATGGCATTTGGAGACTGTTATTCTAAGTGAAGTAACTCAGGAATGGAAAACCAAATATTGTATGTTCTCACTCATAAGTGGGAGCTAAGCTATGAGGAGGCAAAGCCATGAGAATGATACGATGGACTTTGGGGATTCAGGGGAAAAGGGTGGGAGGTGAGGAGGGATAAAAGGCTCCATCTCAAAAAAAAAAAAAAAAAAGACTACACGTTGGGTACAGTGTACACTGCTTGGGTGATGGGTGCACCAAAATCTGAGAAATTATCACTGAAGAACTTACTCATGTAACCAACTATGACCTGTTCCCCAAAAACCTATTGGGAAAAAAAAGGAATGATGTTCTGATGCAGGCAACAATGTGGCTGACCTCTGAAAACACTATGCTAAGGGAAATAAGCACAAAAGGCCACATGCTGTATAATTCCATTTACATGAGATGTCCAGAATAAGCAAATCCATAGAGCCAGAAACTGTGTAGTGTTTCCAGGGCCTGAGAAGATAGGGGAAATTTGAGTGACTGCTAATCAGTATGGATTTTCTTTTTGGGAATGATTAAAATGTTCTGGAATTCAATAGTGATTATCACTGCACAACTTTGTGAATATACCACAAACTATTACTGAATTGTACATATTACATGAATTGTGTCTCAATAAAGCTGTTATTTTTAGAAAAATAATTTGGCCACTCCACATTGTACACATACTTCAAAACGTCATGTTGTATACAATAAAGATATACAATTTTTATTTGTCAATTAAAATAAATAAATAGGAAATTGCTGCCTCAAAAAAAAAATCAGATGAAATCAAAAGCCTATACTCAAGGAAAACAATAATAGATTTTCAAACCTCTGAAAAAAATAAAATAAAATGCTAGGGAAGAAAGAGGAGCCTGAAAAGGCAGCCAGAAGTAGCCTCTGAAGTATGAGAGGCCATGAGGAAAGCCAAAAGAGAAGAAAGAAGGAGTCATCAGTGTTGAACACCTCAAAGG